>NC_056725.1:522050390-522177248 GCF_019279795.1 Protopterus annectens | reverse complement strand
AAAACTGACAATTTTAGAAGGAATTACTAAGGACTGAGCAAAACACTGAGCCATAATGGAGGACAACTCTGAAAATCAGGGACAGCTGAGAGGCATGACATATTTACGTGCACCAGACAGCAAACCTGGTTTATACACATTTGCATTCCTGTAAACATAGCACACAGTTCTGTAAGAATATTCCATAACAGTAGACATTCTACTTATCAGTGTTGCAGTATTCCTGACATATGGTTGCCACTACTGATGTCCGGCCAAGGTACCAAACCTTTACCTTCCCTAGGCCATACTTCCAACAACACATGACCTCAGCTCGTAAGCAGAGGGGTATAAAGACAGACGTACGAGCTTGGGTTCTCAGACCATCTCCAAGCCAGCAGCCTAAAGACTACTGAGAGGGAGAAACTGGTCAGTAAGGAGGGGGGTAGTTCAAATATGCAAGAAAACTCCTTTGTTCCCATATAACAGAGCAGAGGTTAAAGTAAAGGGGAGAAAAATAGGAAGGTTGAAGCAAGGTAGAGAACTGGGTATGGAGGGTGGGATGGAATTTTGCAGCACTAATCAGTAGGGCATCTACTGTTTGTTAAGTTCTTACACAATGGTACTAAGTCCTGACTAAAATCACTGTTGCAGTATTCTTGACGTATGGGCAATTCCCTGCGTTGAGGGAGGTAGGAGGGGTAGTTGGCTACTGATAAGAGTTGTCCAGTAGTCCAGACAGTTTTCACCTATCAAAGGCTGCCCTGGACCTGGAGAAAACACCAATTTTGTAGTGTTTAGTAAAGGTTTCTACACAGGAGGAAATGGCAGCTTCCAAGATGGACCTGGTGTCTACTCCCATGTGAAAAGCCCCTGGGGAAGCCACTGCCCTAGTGGAATGAGCTTTGGGGCAGAAAGACAAGATCTTACCATAGTGTGAGTAGCAGAAAGAGATAACCTTAGATATACAAATTGCAGCAGTTTGCTTGGAGACCAACTGCCCCAAATTAGAACTCATAAAAGATACAGACAGGTGGTCAATGTTTCTGAAGGATTTAGTTTTGTCTAGATAAAATCTGGGCTGCTTGTGAATGTCCAGAGAATGAAAAATTCTCTCTCCTGTTTTTCGGATTGGGAAAAAGTGGGTCAGTGAACAAACTGATCAAGGGACAGCTAATTTACTCCCTTAAGCATGAAGGATACATTACTCCTGAGACTGTCAACCCTTTCCTTGTGAAAAATAAGGAAAGGCAGCATGGCCATGAGTGCGTGCAATTCAAACTCTCTTAGCAATGGTGAGAGCTAACAGAAGGATAGTTTAAGTACAGAATTTAAGAGATGTGGAAGATGCTGGATCACAAGGAAGCAAAGTAAGCTTTTCTAGCAGAAAACTGAAACACAAAGGGGAAGAGATGGGTTTCCTTGGTAGGTTAGGATGCAGGACTCCACCTGAGGAAAAGCCCGATTTCCGCTCCAGCCATAAGTGGAGGGTTAAGAGGGAGGCAGGCATTGATGGCTGGCAGGTGAGCTTTTATAGAAGAGTTGGTTAAACCTGATCAAAGTAATCTCCAAGGATACTGCAGTACAGCAGAGACCTGCAATAAGACTGAGGAGAAGTGTGTCACCAATAAGAAAAGTTTTTTCAATTAGCTATGCAAGCTTTTTTAGTGGTGGGTCTTCTGGCTTCCTGTAGTACTTGAACAACCTTTTGAGAGAAGAGGTGTCTGAGGAATTAAAATTCTATCACCCCACAGGGTCAAGTTGAGAGATGGAAGATCTGGGTAGAGAAGAAATCCTTTTAGTCGAGTGATCAGGTCTGGTTTTAGAGGTATTTTCCTACAATTTCCATTTGTCAGATGAAATAGCTGGGGAAACCAATGTTGCATAGGCCAAAAGGGTACCAGTAAAACGTGTTTGGGTGCTTCCTTTGAGGAGGCAGTGGAGGAAAGGCATACAGGATCTTTCCTGTCAACTGGAAGGAGAAGGACTCTGCCCTCCAGGCTGTGGGAAAAGGATCCCTGGTGAAGAACTAGGAACCTAATGGTTGGTTGATGATGCAAAGAGGTCTCTCTGAGGACTGCCCCAATGAAGGCTGATTGCCTGGAAAACCTAATGTCCATTTATGGAGGTCCTCTAGTTAGTGGCTTAAGGTGTTTGCCAGAATGTTGTCTAAGGAATGTATATGACAATGAGTGTGATTTCCATTTGGGTGGCAAACTTCCATGACTCCTGTGCTAACCTACACAACTGGTAAGACCTGGTGGTGCCTCTCTGTTTATGCACCACATGAGTGTGGTGTGCTGTGTGTACATCAGGAGTAGCCTAGGTTTCAAAGATGGGTGAAGATCTGAAGTGTAGTACAGCCCTTGTTTCCTTCTGAATGATATGTTCCTTTAGCAATTGAGGTTGCCATCTTATTTACAACCAGTGTGATCCTGTCCATGTTCCCCATGGTTTGTCCAAGACATCCATGCAAACCTGCTGAAGAGGAGGAAGAGGCGATAGCGGTGAGAAAGACAGTCCTGCATTGAAGATGAACTGTTCCTTCCAACATAGCAGATTCTTTTTAAGACAAGGGAGGAGTAGAATCAGGGTGTCCAAGGTGTGGCAGTGCTGGGACCACACAGACTTTAGAAAGAACTAGATTTTCCTCATATGAAGTCTGGGCAGGAGGAGCATATGAATGCTGCCTGCCACGAATCTCAAAATTCTTAGTATCTCCCTTGCTATCCAATGGGTTGCAAAGAAGAGTTCCTGGGGAAAAAAATTGTCAGACTGCAAATTTTCTCCTGGGGTGGAAGGCATGCATTTTCTGTGTGTTCAGACTGCAGCCAAAGAAAACCAGGTCATTGTGTAAGGATCATGTGGGGCTTTTCATAGTTTATGGTGATATCCAGTCCTGACAGGATTTGGAGAGTAAAGTGTAGATGCTGAAGGAGAAATTTTGGAGACAGAGACTGGATCAAGAGATCGTCCAGGTACAGGAAAATCTGAACTCCCTGAGTGTGATAGAAATCTGCTACTGGAGCTAGACACTTTGTGAACACCCTTACTGTTGTGGGAAAGACCAGAAGGCAGAGCAGTAAATTGAAAATGTGAGGAGCCAGAGATAAACCTGAAGAATTTCCTGCAATAAGGATGAATGAGTGAGTATATGTAATTAGGCATCCTTTAGATCTAGGGACACTAAGAAAACCTGGGGAGAATGAAAGGCAGAAGAGTGTAAAGAGAACATTTTAAAAGATGGTACTCTCAAGTAAGTGTTTAGGATAGAAATGTATGGGATGGATCTCCTCTGTCCCTCTTTCCTCAGGGCTAGAAAAACCCTGGAGTAAAAAAGTTTTCACATGAAGTCCTTTGGGACGTGCTTGTTGATGCCCTAATTCAGAAGGTCTTAAACAATGGGAGCGAGTAGTGATAGCTGGTTTTGAGGAGGTAGTGGCATGCCTTTTAGAGGTAAGACATGACATAACCATCCTTGACGATGGACAGAACCCATTTGCCTGTAGTAATAGCATCCCACCTAACAAGGGAGAGCAACAGTCTTTTAGAAAGAGGAATAATGGGTCTGATGGCAGGGGAAGGGGCCTGCTGAAAAGGTAATCACAGATTTTTGTTTCCAAAGGGTGGCCTCCCAGCTGGAGGTTCCCTGGGTTTGTCAGAGTACCTTTTCATTGGGGGAAGAAGGCTTTCTTGGTTTCTGAGTTGTTCAAGGTTTCCTTCTAATTGAGGATTTAGATAGGTAGATCCTATAGTATATCTAGGAACTAAGGGGAGGAGAACCTGTCTGCAGACTTTTACAGCCTTACTTTGACCTTGGAGAGTTATGAACAGACTGGCAACTTGAGGACCGAATAGTAAGCTTGTTCTAGGAGGAGTTTAAAAGTTTTGAAATCCTCAGGGACTGGCTGACTACAAAGCCATGCATATCTGCAGATAACAGATCCTGTGTCAGCTTTCCTAGCAGAAGCATCTACAGCATTGTAATTACACTTAATGATGTGCCTGGATATTTGAGTGGCCTGGGAAAGTAAATTCTGCATTTGTCTAAACTCTGCCACAGGAGAGTCCAGCGTAACTTTCTTCAAGGAGTGCAGGACAGAGATCATGTACTTTGTCACTTGAGTCTGGTAGTTAATTGTCCTAAAAGCAAGGATAGCCGAGGTGTAAACCTTCTTTCCCCATCTATCCACAGCCATACTATCTTGTCTGTAGGTAGGGCATTTGCACTGGGCAGAAGCTTAGAAAGCTTTTCTGAAGATAGAGGTAATGCAAAAGGGTCCTCCACAGAATTCTTGTACAAGTATTTTAGGTCATCAGGCACCTTGCAAAACCTGTCTCTTGTTTTTGAGCAGGTGGTTGAGAGTAAGGTGCTGAAAAAGTGGACTGAAAGCCATCCAGGAAACCCTCAACAAGGAAGGACTGGAATACCCATTTCCAAGATGCTGTAATACCCCTTCTGAACAGAGATCTGAGTGGATTTCCATTCATAATGTTTCATTATGTTCTGGACAGTCTCTCCAAAGGAAGCTTCGTCAATAGGGGAATATGGAGACAAAGTGCTCATCTAAAGAGATTTGTCTAGGAAAATGCAGTTAAGAATAATCTAAAGAATGGTCAGAATCAGTCTTTTTTCTCTTCAGAAGGGGAAACCAAGTTAGGTTTTTGAGGAGTAGCCTGCAGTTGTGGGGAACCAAAGGAAGGAGCTTTCAAAGACCCAACAGCTTTGAACAATCCATGTGAGAAATCTATCCACTCCTTTTTCCTAGCTGCTGAGGGGAAAGGTCACATGGCTAGTCTTTTGTTTGTTGTTCTTAGGTGTGAAGTCCACCTCGATGGGACATGGAGATGTGGACCCCTGTCTAGCCTCCATTAAGGAGCATGGAATCTTTCCTAACCAATATCTGATGGACGCCGTAAGATCCCTCAGAAATAAGTCTCTGTTCATCGGACATACTGGCAGTCTTCAAGGCCTTAGGAGCCATATCAGCCTCTGACGGGATCTCAGTAGTGGGCAAGTGAAAGGTAACCGGATGTACCACGAGTTTTAAAACCTCAGCTGGTATTGAGTCTAGAATGCTGGACTTCAGATTAGTTCTGGGACACACTAGCTTCTTCGGTGGATGTGGGGACATCTGGGGATGTAGACTCTGCCATATTGAACTGGGCCAGGCATTTAAGACGTAAAGTCTCTAGAAAGCTGTTGAGAGAGGAAAGCCTTGACCTAAAGGTTTTGGGAACAAACTGACAGATGGAGCAAGACTTGTGATAGTGTTCCAAGTATAGGCAGAAGAGACACTTCTACCCACTGTACTCACACTTACCCTCCTAAATGACATCTAACAAATTTCAACACAATTAGCATAAACAAAAAGGAAACTACCCCAATGGGGCACTTACCTGAATAAATGACGGAGCAAAGCAAAAGTACAAACAACCAAAAAGCGATCAGTCAGATGGATGCATGGCCCTAGCTTTGGCTGACAGCAAGGTAGTCTAGGGATCCACATTCATATGTCTATCTATACTTCTATGCTTATGAACTGAGGTCATGAGTCAGATGTACAACCTGAGGAAGGTAAAGCTTTGGTACCCCGGCTAGAGGTCAGCAGTGACAACCCATGTCTCAGGAAGCATGGTACTTTCTCCAATATAAAAAACAAAAACGTTTTTGAATTTTTCACATGACTGCCCAGCTTTCTACACAGGAAAGACTATGAATGCATTAAAACTTAGAATTTTTCAACATAATGCAATTAGATAAAAAGGATATTTATAATGCCTTATACAAGCATTTTAAGTCGTGTGAAAAATTCAAAAAGTTTTTTTTTAATATTGGATACTTTGAAAGGGGAGGAGTTAAGAATCCTTTATAGAGAGAGAGAGAGATGGGACTTACACTGGCAGGTACTTTTGAATGCAACTCATCTCCCAGCCATTAACGACAGAATTTTAGGTACTATTCCGTTATCGAGGCAGTAGTTGTAATGAGCGCTTGGAATGTTTTATTATAATATTTCTCCAGATTCCTTGTGCTAGGTGGTTGAGAAGTATAGTTATGTCTATATAGCTGCCTGGCTCGCTTTTACAAGCATTTAACTTGTGCAAAGAGGTGCTTGCTGATACCCTGCAGTTACGAGTTTCAAGTAACTATGTTAGTTTTGCTTCAGTTTGCGACCTGCTGTACAAACAGTGTACAAAACATGGAAAACAGCTGGTGTAAAGTGTTTGTGTAAGGTTATTATCAGCATATTGTAGCTTTGTGTTCTTTGATACAAGGGTTTTCCTTACTTATTAGGGCTAGTAGTGCCTACTTTCTTTTTCTCCAACAAAAAAGGGTCAACGTAATAAGTGTTTGGTATGGACACTCTTGCTGTAATTCTAGCCATGCAAAGTGCAAAAAAGTCTGCGATATTTCCTTTTTGCACTGCACCGTCTTGGAAGGTGATGATTCGTGCTATGTTGTACCCACCCTATTGGCAGACAGACTACTTTTCTGAAGCAAAAGTAAATGGCATTTCTGTGGTGGAATTTTGCAATGCATTGTATTTTTCTAACATCACAGTTTGAAGGTTGAGAGGTATGTTCTGTAGGGTAGAACTGAAGAGCTTTGTCTAAACAGTGTCTTAACTAGTAAGAAATGTTATGCATAACTGTCTTGTCTTTTGACATCCTTTTTCGGCTACGCCACAAAAACTGCTTTGCCAAATGTAAAGGTGTAGACTTCTTTTTGCACGATCTGTGTGTTTGACTGCATATGCTGTTACTCATCAGTTCCCCCTCAGTTTTTGGGAGGAAAAGGTGATTAATTGTACTTTAATAATCACACTTCTCAAGTTTGTGGATTAGTTTGTATTTTTTTCAGGTTTTCATGTTTGTTTGTTTGTTTGTGTCTTTCGGCTTTTAGGAGCCGCCACAGCAGAATGATTGGTAATGGTCCGCTAATGATTGGTAGTTGATTTTTACGTACCGGGTTACCAGCCCTGACACACAACCTTCAACGAAGGCATGCCCCATTCACGTACGCCTCCACACAGAAGACGCTCTAGCTGAGAATCGAACGGGACAATGTCTTGCTATGAGGAGACAACGCTACCGCAGCAGTATCACCGATTTTCCCAGTTCATTTCATAACAGAAAAAAAAATCTGAGTCATTAATCAGTTCTTTGAAACTGCAGGAAGACATGTTTGTAATTCACAGATAAAGAAAAACATTTCATTTCTAACAAGAAGCAGTGATTTCAGGGGACCTTTTACTCTCTCCTAATAAAACATTTCAAGCGCTCCTTAGAAGCGCTGCCCCGATAACGGAAAAGTACCGCCAATTCATACAAGTTTATTAGTCAACAAAATGCCTAAGATTTAGATTTTAACTACTCAATTAATGTACTGACCATTTTATAACATTATATTATTATTTATAGCAATTTATGTCATTTATGGAAGCATTTTTGTGATTTCAGAGAAAATATTGTGTACAACCTATTTTTACATTACTTTGTTAATACATGTAATACTAGTAGCAGTGCTGCCTAAGATTTAAAAGTTGGTAATGGGAGAATTTTTTATTTTTTTTTAATCTGAAGTCGTCTGCAGTGTGGGCAATAGTGCTCATTTCTTTCAATAAGAAATCACACCTGGAGCTAATGGGCTTCTTTTTTTGTTTTGTTTTTTACATTTTTACAGTTCCACAGTTCATTTTTTTGGTTTAATTTTAGAAATTGTATCACAAAGATATTTTTTCACTGGGAAGAGCGTGAAGACAAGTGTCCTCATATTCATGAGTAGGGAGAAAAACTGAGGCACAGTCCAGACACTCAACATCAGATTCCGAAAGATATTTCTCTTCTGAGGAAGATGGTATCTCTTTCTCTTAATGACCAAAGAAACTGAAAGAGAAGGCTGGAAAAATGGATTGCCTTACATAAGCCCTGTGCAAAATTAAACCAATCTCAATGACAGGTTTTCTACACAGAGGGATTAAAAGAAGGGGGGACAGATGTTTTGGTTTTTATGCCCTCTACTTAGGCATCTCCAGCCGTAAAGTTTTAGGAGCAGAATCCAACATCCAAACCTCTATCAGGGATCAGTCTACATCCTTCCTCTCTAGGATGTTCTCACCCTTAGAAAGAATAATTCTAGGTTCTCAGTTTGAAGTACAGTCTGGAAGGGCACACTTAGAACCTGGGCTTTAAGAGACCTCCAGAGGGGTCATGCCACCGAGACAAGGAGAGCTGAAATTACAGTCCAAGGGCTGCAAAAGCACCTCAATGGAGAAATTAGGCCCGGACCACAAATAAAAAAGGAGATGGTCCAAGTGTCTTTGGAAATCTCTTACTGCAAAACCATCTTCTGTGGGTAGGTCCCCATGGTTCCTTGCACCAATTCCTTAAGGTACTTATTCTAAAAAAAAAAAAATTGAGAGAACTTAGCCTACTCCTTATGATTTGGGGAGTAAACGAAAGGCAAATCTGACACTACCTTTTATCGTACTGATCCCCTAAATAAAAAAATGCAGGAAGAATGGGTATCCTTGAAGGAGATTGTCTATTATATGAACACTTACCCTTCCTAATGGGCAAATGCAGTTTCTACATAGACCTTTTTCACAAAAACAGGAAGGTTCACCAAAGTTTTCATCTGTCAAAAACTGTAGGTGAAACCATCTGTTGATACTTCTATTGGTAAGCTGACAACAAGTCTGAATAAGCATACAAAATATCAAAAAAGTTCTGATTTTTGGCACATCAATATGTCCCCCTTATACTACCTTGTAATGCTGCACTTAGCACACAGATATATGGGTACAGAAGGAACGTACCCAAAGCTGTGTCGACTGGCCAGAGATCCAACATCTTTGGCAGGATACTGCACACTTAGTTACATCTAGTGCAACAGTGATCTACTTAGAACATATTTTAATGCATACATCTAGGTACTTCTTATCAAGTCCCAGTAAGTATGGGTACTGCTGAACCATTTCATGTAAGTGCATTATCTAACAGCTACGGTTTCATCTTAATTTATTTTATATCCCAAAAAAACAAAACCGTCTCAAAATGTTCCATAACACTTAAGTCTACTTTTCTGGATTTATCAAGTACAAAATAATATCATTTGCAAATAAAGGTAACTCTTCTTGATTACTGCACCAGTTACACCCTTTAAATTATGAGTTCCTTATTTTCTTTGCTAATGGCTGTAAACATAAACAGACTGACATGTAACTTTGATATCTTGCACAGTAATCTGTTCGCAACCTTAAGCCAAACATGAAACTGAAACTTCCTTCACTGAGTTAATCATCTCTGACTGGCAATGTCTGCTATTAAGGTAATCAGACGGAGAGCATTTTAAAGGCAGCAACTAAGACACAATGCACAGGGAGGATGTGAGACATCTTTGCCAACCACTGATTTGCTCAGCTCACTCACTCCTCAGCTACATGGGACATAATTAGCAACATCACCAACATAAAAAAATAAGTTACTGCAATACTGATTCTCTCACACACAAGTAAAACAAGCTTCTGGAAATGCCAGATATTGGGGGGGGGGGGGGGGGGTTAGCAATGTGACCCAACACATTTTTATTTGGGTCCTCTTGCTCCCCTTAAAGAACCACTTCTACCCTCCCATCTGCTGTATCTCTAGCAGACGTCATCTTAAAACTTAGCTTTAACTTTTTGTACAGCCCTACCGGTCTTTTTCTTAGCTTCCCCAGAGACCCTTAATTCAATCTCGTCATATGCTGTACTCTCTTAGAAGTTGCTTTGTTACTTCAGATAGCTCCCCTCAACCTCTTTCCTCAGCTAAGCCAGTGATCTCCATGTACACTTCCACTATAACCTCTACCCAAAGCTCAACCTTTGCTATCCCATTCTATACTTCTCTACTGCCATTTATCTGCTGAAAAGGTCGATATTTACCCTCCTAATGTACTTTTAGGTCGCTGTTACTGCCATCTGTGAACTCCCTCTTCAGTAAAAATAACACTGTGGCACAATTACTGCTATATGCAACCTTACTTGACATCTGCTTCTCTAATCCCCTTCCTCACTGAAGCAGAATCAGCGTATCATATTTATATTTCCCTTTATGAGATACTAGTCTTCTGCTGAATCCCAGAAGACCTTTATTAATTGTTTCCTCTCTTTTTCTGCCCCTAAAGTCAGTGATCCACAATTTTGCTGAGAAAGACAATAGGCAAGTCCTCATTACTGCTCTCTGGTAAGTAGACCTTCAAGCATCCTCTATCATGTACCACCTACGTCTCAGTCTAGTAGCCTGTGTGCAGTCACCAAGGACTAGGGTTTTAGTACTAGTCCTTTCAGTTTTCTGCGTCGGTGTCTCAAGACTATGGAACTATTTTTTTTTTCTCTTATCTTTTTGATCAATGCCTGCTGACCATCAATTTGTCCTCCAATGGGACTCAAACCCATTCATTCTTCCTTTGTTGAACAGTACATTATCCAGGCAGCAATGAGGCTATATTGTGCCCCTACCCATGTCTACTTCATCCATCCCTGTCATTGAGGTGATACTCCTGTCCCAGAGGTTTGAGGGTCTGGCTTCACCTTCCCAGAGCCCACTGGTATTTCGGAATGGTCCCTAATTGCCCCCAAGAAGAGGAAACACCCAGTGCCACATTGCTTTTTTTGCCAGTTTGTCATCCGTGAGGTCATAGGCTTAAGGACATATATGGTATGACCTTAATTCATTTCCCTGGTAGTGACGTCAGCATCACTGTGAGGACCACCTATGCTTTCGGTGACTATGTGCATGCTCCCCGCTGCCACACACTCTCCCCATAAGGGCTACCACTGCTGGCTTGGATGGTCATGCCCATGTTTCCCCAGCCTATGGGATGCTTCAGGGTTCTTGCCTTAGCCCTGCAGTGACAAATTCCATAGGCTGCAAGCCATCAATGTCCTCCCATCAAGGCAGGTGTGCTTTTAGAAGACATGCCTTCACCCCAATTCTTCCTGCACTCAAGCCATTAACTAAACTATGCTAAGAAAATTAAGCTACTTCTGCCTAAACCACTCTCTCATAACACCTCAGCATTCACTATCACCTCGTTAGACACCACCACCATCAATGTTGAATCCCATACCAAACTACTAGGGGTCATAACTGATGATAAACTAAAGTTTGACCTTCATATAAATTACTGCATCAAAAATACTAACCAAAAGCTTGGCTTACTATACCATAACAAAAGATATCTCATACCACAGGCAAGATGGTTACTCTCTCTTGCTTATCTCCTACCCTGTCTCTTCTATGGCTCCCAAATCTTCACTAACCTACAGGCAACACTACTGAATAAGATGGAATAATACATATCACAAAATAGCTAGATTTGCCAACACTCAACCTAAATCCCATCACTGCCTAACCTTGAAAGCACTGAACTGAGTTCCCCAATCAACTTTTCTTGCTGTCTCTTTCAGCTTTTCATGGTTAGGGGTCGCCACAGCAGAACTCTGGTCTGCTAATGATTGGCAGTAGATTTTTTACGTGCCAATGTTGCCGGCCCTGATGCACAACCTTCAACGAAGGTACGCCCATTCACACATGTCTTCACACAGAAGACGCTCTAGCTGAGAATCGAACAGGACGTCTTACTGTGAGGCGACAACTATCAACCTAATATTATCCGCTCCATCCTCTACAAACCCTCCTTCTGCCCTAACATTTCCAAAATCTTAAATTACTACCGCCCAACCAGAAAACTTAGAAGCACTAACCAAAACCTCCTTGACATCTATAAACCTAAAAAAAATCAATTTGTGAAACCCTCTACAACCATCTTCCCTCTATCCACTGGAAAAAGCTACCTTTAACAATCAGATCTACTACACAGCCCCACCCACTTTAAAATTGTCCTTAAAGAACACTTACCTGGGCTTGCTCCTGTACACAGCCACCATGAATTTAATCACCTGACCCTCTGCATACACCCCCTTCTCAATTTCTATATAATTCTCGCTACAGAACTCCTAATAACATTTTCACTAAATTTCTCCACTACTCATATTTACCTCCCTCCCTTTTCCCACTTAGCTTACTCCCCTTTTGTCAGATTTCACTTTATTCTTACTACTACTCTCCTCTCTTATTTATAAATTTAAAAAAACAAACACATTTTTCCTTTTACCCATAGCCACCCCCTTTTTTCTCTTGATATTTTACTTTTTCTGTCACCTGCTCTATCAACTTCGCCTCTGCTTCTGACTACTGATGTGCATGTTGTTGCCTATAAGAACTAAGATTTGAAATACAGTACTTTCTGTCCTCTTATCTTAAACTCTGAGTTAATTGTCATTACTTCCTCTCTATATGAAATCCTTACGTACTGGAGATATATGAATGACAACATGTTGTTTTATTGCCTTTTTTTTTTTTTTTTTTATAAATAACACCTTTTAAACTCTCATGCTACAAGTATAAATACAAGCATTATAATGCATGTTTATATTACCTCCTGTATACTGTACTGTTTGTAAACATTTTTATGGTATATGTAATACTTTGTGGAACTTTTCTCCCCTGTCCTCTGTTGAAAAAGGATGCAAGCTCAGACATTCCCGGTCAACAAATGTCAAATAAATAAATAAATAAACAAAAAAATAAACTAGTGTCATCCAGGCTTTAACCCTCAATGCCAGAGAACAGGAAATAATTGTGAAACAACTTATGATATTAAAGCTTAATAGCTAAAACACATGCAGAACACAAAAATATTAAAATCTGGTTTGGTAGCCAAATAGTGATAAAACAGAACTTTGGTTTTGATGATACCTGTGAATATGCTGTTTTTCTTAGTTTAAAAATGGAATTAGAATTCCCTCAATCAAGGATAAAGGGTCTACAGAGTGACAGAAGAATCCCCTCCATTCATACTATTCACTTTTCCTGAAGCTAACAGTTAACAGACCAAACATGGATGTCAACAAAGGGATACTTGTTAATACAACTGTCTGCATCATCACCATTTCGTAGTTACAATTTTGAAAATGTTCCACACACCTGTACCAAGCAGGCTGTGAACCCAGAGTGACTGCAATGAACTGCATGAGCACAGTGAAGGAAAAAGTACAGTTGTGTACACTTACCATAAATGTAGAGTGTATTCACTGTTGCAGTCATTACACTTGAGTTATCCTGCTGGCATCAAGTTATCCTGCTGGCAGGCTACCCTCAGTCGGCCTGAATTCCAAAGTCTAGGTCCGGCGTCGGTTGCTGTCACCTCTTCCCTGACGTCAGTGCGCCAGGGGTATATAAAAGATGCAGCCGACATCGTTTTCTTTGGTTTTTCTTGCCACAGATGTCAGGTGCCCCCAAAAGGGAAGACTAAAAATATGCCAATAAAACATGCATGCACCAAAATATACTATACCTTCATCTACAAGCAAATACACCACATAGGTTGCACAGATTAGAGAAGTGCAGCCAAGTTCCAGCAAAAAGAGATGGGGGATGGTGAGTGGATAACCTGGACTGCAACAGTGAATACACTCGAACATCTACATTTATGGTAAGTGTACACAACTGTACTATGTTCTTCGTGTTTCACTGTTGCAGTCATTACACTTGGGTTGAATCCCAAAGCTATGGTTTGGAGGCTGGAGCTAAATAGCATTAGGAGCGGCTATGAGGCACTGCAGAACTGCAGTGGCAAAGCCTGCCCTGGATTTAGAGTAGAGTGGTAAGTGATAGTGCTTTGTAAAGGTGTGCACTGAACTCCAGGTAGCAGCCTCTAAAATGTCTTTGGTTGGTACTCCCCTGAGGAAGGCTGCTGAAGTGGCTGCTGCTCTGGTTAAATGTAGCCTAATGCCCTTAGGCACTGGCTTGCCATGTTGTGAATAGCAGAAACGAATGCAGTGGCATATCCACTTTGAAATAGTCTGCTTTGAGATGGCCTTTCCTTGTGATCCTGCAGCATATGCTACTAGTAGTTGCTCAGTCTTTCTAAAAACTTTGGTTCTGTTCAAGTAGAAGCGTAGCTGTCTGTGTATGCCAAAGAATGCAGAATTCTCTCCCCCTTATTCTGTGGATTTGGATAAAAAGTAGGCAGATGAATAGTTTGGTTAAGGGCCACACTGGATACTACCTTAGGCATAAATGTCGGGTTTGTCCTCAGAGAAACCCTGTCTGGATAAAAGATGAAAAATAAGTTCCACAGCCATGAGTGCCTGTAGCTCTGAGACTCGTCTTGCAGAGGTTATTGCTAGGAGCAGAGCTGTTTTCCAAGATAAAAACTTTATATCAGCTGTAACGGCTGGCTCAAAAGGGGGCAGAGTGAGTTTTTCCAAAACATAATTGAGGTCCCATGCAGGTATTGGTGATCTCCTTGGAGGCCTTAAGTTTTTGGCTCCTCTGAGGTATTGCCTTAAAGGATGAGAAAAGATTGGTGGCTCTGTATTGTAATGAGCCGAAATGGCAGAGGCATGAATTTTAATTGATGAAAAGGATAGGCTTTTGTCCAGCATCTCAGTTAATTATTGCAAAATCTAAGGAATATTTAGTACTGCTGTGTCAATTCCTTGTGCCTAGTTCCAGGCACAGAATCTCTTCCATTTTCCAGCATAAGATTTTCTAGTACTAGGCCTCCTGGCCGCCAAAAT
The DNA here is from genome assembly GCF_019279795.1 of Protopterus annectens. NCBI lineage: Eukaryota > Metazoa > Chordata > Ceratodontiformes > Protopteridae > Protopterus > Protopterus annectens. The sequence goes on along the minus strand of NC_056725.1, from coordinate 522,162,636 downwards.
GACATCCATCACCGCTTTAGTGAGAGGTGTGTTTTGTATGACATTATCCGCCATGCTGCCAGATTTAAGGTCTTGAGTTGGCTGTGCAGGATCTGATCGTTTTGTTGGGATAGTAGGTGAGGTATTTGAGGTAAGGTCCAGGCTGGGCATTGAGACAAGATCCTTAGGATTGGATACCAGTACTGGTGGGGCCAGTCTGGGGCAATCAGTATCATTTTTGGCTTCACTTGTCTGACCTTTAGGAGTAGCTTGGGGAGGAGAGGCAGTGGAGGAAAGGCATATACTGTTAAGTTTTTCCAGCTGAAAGATAGGGCATCCACTTTCCATACTTGTCTGTGGTAAGTCCTTGTGCAGAATCTCTTTAGTTGGCAGTTGTGAGGAGAGGCAAATAGGTCTATGTCCGGGCATCCCCATTTCCTTGTTATATTGAAGACTTGTGGATCCAATTTCCACTCGTGGGGATCCATGAGGTTTCTGCTTAGTTCATCTGCCAGAGTATTTATCTTTCCTGGCAAGAATTGTGCCTGCAGATGTACTTGATAAGTCAATGCTGTGTCCCACAAAGTCATGGCTAGTCTGCAGAGGGGGTAAGAATGAGTGCCTCCCTGCTGGTTTATATACCACATGACTGTGGTACTGTGTCTTTGTCACTAGTTATCCTGGATGAAGTAGGTCCTTGAGGACTGTCAGGACATTCTGAACAGCTAGCATCTCTTTTTGATAGATATGTAGATGCATTTGGCTGGTGGACCATGTGCCTTGAATACATCTTCCTGCCATGTGTGCCCCCCAGGCATAATCTGATGCATCCATTGTCAATGTCTGCCTGGCTGGGGGGTAAGGTGAATGGCTGTCCCTTGTTCTGGTGACAGGCCTTCGCCCACCATTGAAACTCCTACTGCAGGCAGGGAATGAGAGTAATTATTGTTTCCAGGCTGTGGCAATGCTGAGTCCAAACACTTTTTAGGTACCATTGAAGTTTCCTCATATGCAGTCTTGCATATAGAATTAGTAGAATGCAGGATGCCATGAAGCACAAAGCCTGCAGAATTTTTCTTGCAGATAACTAGGCCTTTGTTGCCAACAGTTTGAAATAGGCAGTCAATTGCCTTTGTTTGTCTGGCGTGAGATAAGCCATCTGGGCAGTTGTATTTAAGCTTGCACCCAGGAATATTAACTCTTGAGAGGGTACAAGTTTTGATTTCTGTTCGCTGTGTACCCTAGGCATGGTAGTAATCTCTTTACAAATGCCAGATGCTGTAGTAGAATGCCCTTGTTCTCTGCTTGTATGAGGCAGTTGTCCAAGTAAGGATATATTTGTATTCCTCTGTCTGCAGAATGCAATTACTGGTGCCAGGCACTTTGTGAAGACCCTGGGCACAGTAGATAAGCCAAAGGGCAGTGCAGAGAATTGGTAGTGCATTGAGCCAGCTTTGAATCAGAGGTATCTTCTGCATGTTTGTCTGATTGGGACAAGCAGGTATGCCTCTTTTAGGTCTAAAGTCACAAGCCAAGCCTTCTTGCCCAGCATGGGCAGAAGCTGCTGTAAGGTCAACATTTTGAATTTTGGAATATCCAGATATGCGTTTAGAATAGATAGGTCCAGTATTGGTCTCCAGGCTTTGTCCTTTCTGGGTACCAAGAACAGTCTTGAATAAAATCCTTGTCCCTGCTCTTGTTCTGGTACTTGTTGAATGGCCCTCATGTCCATGAGGGATAAGACTTGTTTCTGTGCCTCTGCCCATTGTTTTTTTGGTAGGTCTGGCCAACCGTGTGGCCTTGGCAGGGTATGAAAGTGAAACTTGTACCCTTGTGACACTATGTCTAAGACCCATTTGTCCTGGGTTATGTACCAATTTTGAGAAAAGTGCTAGTTTTCCCCCTAAAGGTGCTGCCAGAAGATAAGTGCTTGGCGCAGGCGGGGGGGGGTCATTGGGACTGTTTCCTGTAAGGCTGTGATTTGTCTTCTCCACTTTTGGAGGTAGAAGCACCCCATTGTTTAGACCTGTATGAACCTTGGGGCTGGGATCTACCCCTTGGGCGTCTGTATCTGCCCCTTTGTGGTCTGCCTGACACTGGAAAGGACCAATTTTTTGCAGGCCAGTGTCTGCTAAATCTTGGAGGCTGTACCTGTAAGAATTCCTTGACTGTTGGCATAGATTTAGCTTTGTCCTCCATTTTCTTTAATACCTCTTCTGCTTTATCACCAAACAAAGTACCATGCTGTAATGGAGCATCTAATAATTTTGCTTTAACATGATCTGGTAGATTTTGTTCCTTTAACCAAGAATGCCTCCTAATGACAGAACCCGTGACAGCGGCCCTGCAGGAGGCCTCCAAAGAATCAAAACCACATTGCAAAGTATGCTTTCCAACTTGCTCAGCTGCATGCAATAAATCCTGCATTTCTTTGTTGTCTGCACCTTCAGAATTTATCAACATTTTCTGTTTAAGCAGTGACATAATATATTGCTGATATCTGAGCATATGAAATAGACAATTTAAAGCCCTTATAGCCAAGGTAGCGGAGGTGTAAATCTTCTTTCCCCATCTGTCTAATGCCCTAAAATCCCTGTCGGAGGGGGTAGGGATTTTTGCAGTGGATGCCTTGACCCCTTTGGGAACCTGAGAAATGGTTTCTGGGTTAGCAGGAGGGTTTCTGAAAAGGAATTTATGAGTCAGGCACCCTGTAGTACCTGTCCGTCTTAACAGGAGCTGGAGGTAAGGAGTCAGGGGTCAGACCGGACTCTGAAAATACATAATCTACAATGTCTAACACAGGCAGAATAGCTAGGGGCCTGTGTTGTGGGAGTAAAAAGAAGTCTGAGCCTTTTCTTAGATTCAGAATAATCTTGGCTCTCCCAGTGGAAATGTTCCCTCATGATATGCAAGGTTCCCCAAATGAGTAATCCTCAGGAGGAGAGGCTGAAGGGATAGATTCTTCAGCATCAGAATCCTCATAGGGAGGAAGGGAGTATTCCTGATCAGAAGAAATGGAAACCGGATCTGAGGATTCATATTCTGTCTCTTGCCTAGGCCTCTTATCAGGTGGGGGATGGGAACCCCTGATCAAGGTAATAAAGTCTTCGGCCATTTTGAGCATCTGTTTTTTGGGCATGGAGGCCTGACCATGAGGCTGCTGTACTTGTTTCTTTGTCTTTAAAGATGCTTTAGTCTTTGCCTTTGTAGCTGGAGTCGCTTTAATGTACAATTGAGTAGGTCTGAAAACACCCTCAGAAGCAGATGCCTGCTCAGCGGCTCTGGACCCATCTGAGGGAATAGTTTCTGAAGGTCCAATACCTTGAGCTTCCAGTGGCCTAGGCGACTCCACTTGGGAGTCTATAGCGGCTTGCGGGTCCAAAGTAGCGGGCATCAGGGGCTGCGAAAGCGCCTCACTGAGAGCCGGCGAACCGGCGACTGGCTTAGAAGAAGCCTCGTCGTCTGTTTTAGACCTCGGATGCCTGTCCTTTTCTTTGCGTTTCTTGTGAATTGCGGTAGTCGGTTGGCTATCCGACGGCATCGTGTAATTAAATCTTCTGCCAAAATATTGAAATGCAAAATCGTACTGGCGCTTTATAGTGCGCTGATTAAATCTAGCGCAAAACCGACAACAAGCAACATCGTGGTCAGGAACTAGTCAAGGAATACAGTAAGAATGAAAATCCTTATGAGATATTTGCTTCCCACAAGAAATACAGTTATTAACTTTTTCTGACATCGGTGTGGAGCAAGAAAAAAAGTTTTCCCCAACAGGGTACCTAGCTTTTAATGAAGACTTCGGATCTGAAATTCGAACACTAAAATCTCAGGAGTCGGCCGACCGGCACTTGCGAACTGCTTCTGCTTCGGGCACCGCACGGCAAGAAAGACTGAAGAAAATGGCGTTGGCTGCATCTTTTATACCCCTGGTGCACTGACGTAAGGGAAGAGGCAACAGCAACAGACGCCGAACCTAGACTTTGGAATTCAGGCCAACTGAGGGTAGCCTGCCAGCAGGATAACCCAAGTGTAATGACTGCAACAGTGAAACACGAAGAACATCCACTTCATCTCAAAATCACTTCACTTTGTTTTGTGAAGCACGTAAATTTAAGCACCAACAAAAAAACAGTGTGCTCCATACTCTACATTAGAAGAGGGGTAGCAAATACGCAGCATAAGCATTTTTACATTTTGAGATGGGATACAGTGTAATGCATACTTGTGGTTGGCGGCATAATGCAGAGGATTGTGATCAGGTCTCCGATCAAAACAAGTTTGCTGTGTATTTGTGTAAAGAAATTCATCTCATGAGTGAGACTTCAGACGTAAATCTTAGTGTCCATGTGAACAGAAAGTGTTTTGATTTAAGACACAACTATAATTTTTTGCAGTGACAGAACTGACCTCTTCCATGTATTACAATAGTCAAAGAAAACACTGTAGGAGATTTATGTAGGTTAGAGTTTTGAAAGCTGCAGCATTTACTACTACTGCACAGAAAGCAGCCATCACAGAACAAGACAAGAACAGCAAAAGCTTTAAACACTTCTTTCAGTCTTTTTTGACAAATTAAGTGCAAAATGTTTTAATTTTTTCCCCTCTGCTCTTCTGCAGTGGATGTTTATTGCTTTCAATGTTCTAAAACAATACTAGAGTTTAACAGCAGTGAGGGATCTATAACAAAAGACTGTTAAGCATCTTTGTGACATCAAAAATGTGCTTAAAGATAATGTGCAATCAAAACTGCTTACCTGTCCAAGCAGCTATCATCAGTGAAAGTAAAAGGGCAGCCAAACCATATGTGGGTGGTTAAAACAAAGAAGCCCTTTTTAAAAATCTCAGTACTTCCAGGCACTGTTAGCACATCTGCTTCGACCTGCATTATCATGCTTAGTATCATGATGACATGAGGTTGGGGGTGTAGGCGCTTACAGTTTCTGGTGTTTGGACCCTTACAGCTATTATACTTTATGCGGACAAAGTCATAAACCAGACACCTGTACATGGCCAATACTTGATGAATACAACATTGTTTATTATAATATTAACATTGTCTGTACTGTCAGCATTTGAATTTGTATAATGACTACTGCAGCAGTCTAACAGAAATGGAAGTTCCCGCCCTTTTGCTGTCATAGATAGGTTCCTAGGTAGGTACTAAGCTATCGGCCCAAGGGCCTAAAGTATGCCTAGCCAACAAGGTTCCCTGGCTTATGCCACCCAAGAAAGTTACTTTCCTGTGCCCCTGTCGAGCAGAGTCACAGAAGTGATCCCCGGGGTGCATTTCCTATTTCCCATCCACTCATCAAGATTTTTCTTGAAGAGTGCTAATGAGGAACTTTGCTTGACATAGATGGGTAGCTTGTTCCAGAGTATAGGAAGTCTCTGGGACAGGAATCTATCCCTCCAGCATATCCTGTTTATTGTGGTGACAAGGTTGAGGTTCCTAGTGTGTGTAGCTCAGAGGGATTAGGATTTCTTTAGGTGTAGCATGTCCAACAGTTCTGGGTTTAACATTGCTTTACATGTTAGGCAGAGATCATCTCGAAGTAGGCGATATGCTACGGAGTAAAGCTGGAGTTTTCTGAGACTGTCAGTGTAGGGCATCTGTTTGAGGCCAGTAATCCTCTTTATGAGGTACTTCTGTGGCCTTTCCAGCTGCTGCAGATGTCTTGCGAGGTACATTCCACAAGATAATCATCAAGCAAAGTCAGAATCAAAAACAAAAATGAATGAATAAATAAAACAATGGCATACCCACTTTCCCTGACAAGGAACATGTGCTATAGTGAAATGAGTATGCCATCACATTTGGTTAAGATTTTCATGATATTAACTGCAGCTGTTCTGTGCAAAAGCAAGGAGTTCAAACGTATGCCCCGCCCAAGTGGACTTTAGTTTATGTCAATGACAGCCACACAGGATGGAGGAGGAAAAGATTCCCTGTAACAATGTGATGCCTGCATGTCCTATTTTTCACCTAAAGTATTGATTTTAGGTGAAAAATAGGAATACAACTGCCACTAGTGAGCTTCTATGTTATTGTGGAACGATATGCAAGACCTGCATTTAATTTCACTAACATGCACTTTATTTTTAGGAAGCCTGTCTTTTCCTGATTTCAGATCATCATGGTATTCCACGCATTAAAATCAGGTTCAGTTCCACAAACTGTAGTGCGAGCATCCAGGCTCGACATCAGATAGTGACAAGCCTACTGCTTTTTGGATCACTGTGGTAGTGGTGACCTGCTGAGGTATTCCTAAAACTGCTTCCAGTGACCTTTCAATACTGAAAGAACATCACATGCAGTACTAATAGGTGCCACTGTTACTGCACAATTTGCCACTTTCAGTCACAGCAATTCTTATTTTAGTAAGCTTTCTCTTACTGGTGTTCTTGAGTATTCTTTTGCACTATACAAAATCAGTGCACAAATCAGCCGCTAGTGAAGACAATAATGTTACTTTAAGTCTGAAGTCTTCAATGTCACATTCTCCTGTCACTTTTAAAACCTGGGAAAGCATTACATGAAGCTTATCATCAAACACATACAGTACACAATTATGATTCCATTATATAAGTGGCAGCTGCAGTTAAATAGTAATTAAAACAACCTGAAACTATTCATAGGCAGACAAAAAATGTATGAGCCTCTAGCCATAACTAGGATTACGTTTGTTCCCTGGATAAAGTGCAAGAATGATAATTTGATAATTCTCCTTCCACTACCAAAAACTGTGATAAGCCTCACATGAAAATCAAAAGCCCATGCAGTATACTACTAAGAATGCAACCAGCAGCTGTAATCACAGGCGATAATAGAATATTCCACAGTGTTAACGTGAAAAACAAATAACTATAATCACTTATTAACAACACAGAGAAAGAGTAATCCAAGACCTATGTTTTTAATAACTGAGACTGTACGTCTGTTGTGTGACCAAGAATGATTACATGAAGTACCACAGTAATAAAGAAGTAGACACGACTTTAAATTAAATGGAACACGTAATTTTTTTTTACTGTTTAATAGGATTGGCAAGCAGCACACTAACAAAGGAGCACATCATACAATGCAACAATGACAAAGGCAAACTTTATAAATCATGGAAGTACTAGAAACAGTTTCTAACAGCTATCTAAAACAACTGATCACTGGAGCAGTAATGAGTAAGTAAGCGTGCACATGTGCAAGGTAACGTCTGTTCTGTTTATGCTACTCACAATACCATCAATATATTACAAATTGTGGACTTTTTTTTGAGTATGCGTTAAGAAGGGACAAAGTACAATTAAGATGAATGGGAATAGCTCAGACGGAAGCAGAACTATAATGGTTCGACCCCAATGCATTTCTATACAATTTCATATATAAATTTATATGTACTGTATATGTGATTTTTTTAGTGGACAGTTCGACCCCAGTGTTTTGACCCCAAATATATTATTTTAAGTACTTTATCATTAAGTTATTAATCAGTTATTCAATAACACTTAATTTTTCATTGTAAATATATTTAATATTTTTATTTAATTTAATTATTACATTGGTTAGTATAAATATAACATTTAAATCTTTAACATATAATAAATAGTGTTAACATATTATGACTACTGTTACTTTATAACATACTTTATGACATGTTTTCCATCAATTAAATATATATTTTTTATTTTATATTATGTTGATATATTAACTAATCTATTATCTACTATAAATAATTTTTTTAAAATTAAATGAAATCAATCTTTCATTCAGGTTAATATGCCTTCTTCATCTTGAACATTTATACTACCACCAAAGCTCAAGCAGCAACATGCAATTTTCACCATTTCCCACAGTCTACCATTAAAGCACATCAGAACCTCAGGAAAGTGGATATGGATGTATGAGTAAATGCAAACACTCTTGATTTCCAGCAACAAAGATAGTGTGTAGTGCTGCAGAGGACTTGACTTGACTGCAGAGTGCAAAGACAAACATACACACAATACAGTCTAATCCATCTACAGTGCACAAACATTCCTAAGTAAAACACTGTTTTTAAGGACTCAAGAATTTATTTGTAAAAAGTATCAACAAGCAGTTCAAAGCTTAGAAGTGCAATTCTAAGGCCAAACATCCATTTCACTATCACAATGCTCAGTGCCTCTACAGCTTACACCCATTAACTTCAGCAGGGAAACGAACAGAACATCAAAGCAGACATCTGTCAAAATGACTGCCCATTATTTTTTCATTTTTAAGTATAACTTATTTATAATCCTTACTTCTTGTTTTATCGCTAATTTTCTTTATTTTTATGTAATAATGACATCACCTTTATACGTAAACTCCGGACTAGTTAATGCCGTGAACTTCCAGATTAGTCAGCAAACTTTTTTTTTTTTTTTTTTTGGCACTTGCTGTTTTTGTATACATAATTAAAGTTTCAATTTGCACTTAAAGTAAGTGTAATCAAAGCACATAAACAGAAAAGAAATACTTTCTAAACGAATTTTAAGAATGTTTAGACAGTCTTTTATTTCCATTTTTGCTTTGATGTGCTTAGGCTTCACTTACGTTACATTTTTTACTGCGGTCCAACCATCCAGGGTCCAAATGTCCTGTATATATATATATATATATATATATATATATATATATATATATATATATATATATATATATATATATGGGTACCCCACGTTTTGTCAAATGACGTTTCTTTGATAAATGCAGGGGGTGTGGTTTAATGCTGGTGGCAGGGACAGCCAAGCAGTGGAAATGTTGGCGATGTGTAATCTCAAAGACAGGTAGGTGGAGGGATTAAAAGGGCGTGTTTGTGCATGTGTGAGTTAGGATTAGGGTTAGGGATGAGTAAAGGACAGGTGTTATATGTCTGTGTGCAAGTTTGTGTAATTTAGGGTTAGGAGACAGATCTAGTGTTACTTATGTGTTTTTGTGAATGTTTGTGTGTCCCAGTGTGTCTTGTGTAGTGGCAGTGTTATGGGAAGGTTTTTATGACAATAAGGCATAGGGTTAGGGTTAGCACCCATTACTAAAGTGGTGCAGGAGCATGGCAGAACCCCCTGCCCTCTCTAGTAATAGGTGCTAACTCTAGCCTCATATATCATTTGGAAAGTACAGTTTTGTACCTACCATAAATGTAGATGTCCGAGAGGAATGCATCTGCAGTCCTTACAAATGGGTTGTCCTGTCATCAGGCAGCCCTTCGGTCGGCCGGATTCCAAAGTCTGGGTCTGGCCTCGGCTGGTGTCGCACTTCACCCGACGTCATAGCGGCAGTTCTTCGGGTATAAAGGCATCAGCCGATGCCATTTTCCTCAGTGTTTCTTGCCCCAGATGCCAGGTGCCCTCTTGGTAGGCTAAATTTGGATAAATGCCAAAGTTTCCAAATAATAGAGAGCAAACACACAAAATAAACATGTATGTACATATATACAAACAAATACACCATAATAGATCCCCCCCAAGCTAGCTGCAGATTGGTAAGTACCCTAGGAGTACCTCAGTGGGGAAGGAGGGTGGGTAATCCTGACTGCAGATGCATTCCTCTTGGACATCTACATTTATGGTAGGTACAAAACTGTACTATGTCCTTCAAGGATGCATGTGCAGTCCTTACAAATGGGTAGAATACCATAGCTAAACTAGGGGAGGAGGAAATGAGAATAGATTACGGTGTAGTCAGGATCCCTTGCAAAACAGCAGTGGCAAAGCCAGCACGGGATCTAGAGTATAGAGGTAAGTTATAATGCTTGGCAAATGTATGCACGGAGGTCCAAGTAGCAGCCTCTATAATGTCCTTGGTAGCCACTCCTCGTAAGAAAGCTGTGGTAGTGGCTGTGGCCCTTGTGGAGTGAGGCCTGATGTTCTCTGGAGTTTTCTTTCCATGGTAGGAGTAACAAAATCTAATGCAATTTCCTATCCATTTTGAGATTGTCTGTTTAGAAATTGGTTTTCCTTCTTTTCCTGTTGCATAAGCTACCAGAAGCTGGTCAGTTTTTCTATTGTTTTTTTGTCCTGTCCAGGTAGTAGCATAACTGCCTGTGTACATCCAAGGTATGTAAAAGCTTTTCTCCCCTGTTCTGTGGTTTGGGGAAGAATGTAGGAAGGTGGATAGCCTGATTTAAAGAGACTCTGGATACCACCTTAGGCATAAATGTAGGATTTGTTCTCATGGACACTCTATCTTGATGGAAGATCAGGAAGGGTTGTACTGCCATTAATGCTTGTAGTTCAGAGACCCTTCTTGCTGAAGTTATTGCCAGCAGGAAGGCAGTCTTCCAGGATAAGTATTGCAAGTCTGCTGTAGCTGCTGGCTCGAAAGGAGGCAGAGTCAGTTTTTCTAGCACAAAGTTCAAGTCCCATGCTGGCAATGGAGGTTTCCTGGGAGGTTTTACATTTTAATTCCCTCAGAAACTGTCTGAGCAGAGGATGCGAGAAGACAGGAGGATCCAAGCTGTATTGTGCTGAAATAGCTGATGCATGTATCTTAATGGAGGAATAGGACAGGCCTGTGTGGTAGAGCTCAGCCAAGTACTCCAGGATGTTGGCTATGTTCACCAGTGTCACATCTTGCCCTTTTGCAGCACTCCAGATGAGATATCTTTTCCATTTTGCTGCATAATTCTTTCTTGTTGAAGGTCTACGAGCCTCCATGATTATGTCCTTAACCCTTTGGGATAAATTTGGGTTAATTTCTGTCATGTAATGTTCCAGGCAGTTAGTTGCAGAGTTTTTAGGCTTGGATGCAGAATGTTGTAGTTGTTCTGTGTCAGCAGTAATGGGATCAGTGGTAGTTTCCATATTTGTTCCCTGGACATGCTCCTCAGTAGTGGGTACCAATGTTGTCTTGGCCAGTCTGGGGCTATCAGAATGATCCTCGGACATTCCTCTTTGATCTTGAGAAGCACCTTGTGCATCAAAGGAAGTGGTGGGAATGCGTATGCTGTCATGCTTTTCCAACTGAAGGATAGGAGTCCACCTTCCAAGCAAGTGGGTGGTAAGTCCTTGTGCAGAATTTCTTCAACTGGTGATTGCATGGGGATGCAAACAAGTCTATTTGTGGCAATCCCCATTTTCTTGTGATGGCTTTGAAGATGTCCGGATGCAGCATCCATTCGTGGGCATCTGTTATAGTTCTGCTTAATATGTCTGCTAGAATGTTTTCCTTCCCTGGAACATAAATTGCCTGTAACTGAAGGTTGTAACCCAGAGCCACATCCCATAGGTCTAGTGCCAGCCGGCATAGGGGGTATGAGTGTGTGCCTCCCTGTTTGTTGATGTACCACATAACTGTGGTGTTGTCTGTCCTTATCAACAGCTGGCCTTCGTGGAGAAGAGGTCTGAATGCCTGGATTGCTAATTTTACTGCCATCATTTCTTTTAGATTTATGTACAGATGCAGTTGGTCTTGAGTCCATAGGCCTTGAATGCACTTGTCCATCATGTGTGCCCCCCAACCGAGGTCTGAGGCATTTGTCGTGATAGTTTGTCTTGGATGACTTTTGCTGAAGGGCAGTCCTGTGTTTGATTGACAGGCCTGTGCCCACCATAAGAACTCTTGTTTCAGGCATGGGATCATTGGAATTTTGGTTTCCAGGCTGTGCTTGTGCTGAGACCACAAATTCTTTAGGTACCACTGTAGCTTTCTCATATGAAGCCTGGCATGAGGGACCAGAATTATGCAGGATGCCATGAAGCCTAGAGCTTGTAACACTTTTCTTGCAGTTAGATGGCTCTGCTTTGTTAATGCCAAAAAGTAGAGAGGAAGTTGTTCTTTCTTTTCTGCAGTTAGAAATGCCATTTGTTTTGATGTGTCCAGTTCTGCATCCAGAAAGGTTATTTGGGATGGAATCAGCCTTGACTTTTTTGAATTGACTGTGTATCCCAGGGCTTGTAGCAGGTAGATGACTCTTTGTAAGTCTTCTGTTAATTTGTTTTTGTTGTCCGCTTGTATCAGGCAGTCGTCCAGGTAGGGATAGATTTGAATCCCCTGAAGTCTGCAATGAGCAATTACTGATGCCAGGCATTTCGTGAACACTCTGGGCGCAGTAGATAAGCCAAAGGGCAATGTTGAGAATTGATAATGCTCTGATCCTGCAAGAAATCTGAGGTATCTTCTGCAAATTGGTCTTATGGGGACGTGCAGGTATGCCTCCTTGAGATCTAGAGTTACCAGCCAAGACTCCTTGCCCAGCATGGGAAGAAGCTGCTGTAGAGTCAGCATTTTGAATTTTGGAACAATGAGGAATGTGTTTAGAGCGGACAGATCTAGAATAGGCCTCCATTTGTTTTCTTTTCTTGGCACCAGGAAGAGCCTGGAGTAAAATCCCTTCCCTTGCTCCATAGATGGTACCTTTTCCACAGCTCTCATTCTTAATAATTGAGATATTTGTTTTAGAGCTTCTGCCCTTTGAGTAGGTGGTAGGTTTGGCATTCCTCTCTTTCCTGGTAGAGTATGGAAATGGAACCTGTAACCTTGGTCTATAGTTTGCAAAATCCATTTTTCTCTTGTAATGCAGTGCCAGTTTCTTGAAAATAAGGTTAGCTTTCCGCCTAAGGGTGCTTCTAGTTGTTCCCTGGTAGGCGGTGTCACCGCCAAGTCACTGTGATTGAGTTGTTGTAGTGGTGGTGGCTGTGTCCGTGCCTCGCTGGTTGTTACCCTGCCACTGGCGACCCCTGTAGGCACCTCTGGGTTGGTTTCTGCCTCTAGAGCGCCTATTCCTGCCTCTTTGTGCCTTAGAGGACTCCGGAAAGGACCAATTCTTGGAGGGCCAATTCCTGCTAAACCTTGGAGGTTGAACTTGTAAGAAATCTTTTATGGTTTGCACAGATTTTGCTTTCTCTTCCATCTTTTTGAGAACCTGCTGTGCGGGGGCACGGAATAAATTGACCTTGTCCATAGGTGCATCTAAAAGCTTAGATTTGATATGGTCTGGTAATGCCTGTTCTTTCAACCATGCATGCCTCCTGATAACTGTGCCCGTCATGGCTGATCTAAAGGAAGCCTCCAGTGCATCATAGCCACATTTTAAAGAATGGTTACTAACCTGCTGAATGTTATGTAACATTTCTTGAACATACTTTTTATCTAAAGATTCTTCAGAGGACAGCTTTTTAGTCAACTGGTCAAGCATAAACTCTTGATATTGAATCATATGAAATTGGCAATTCAAAGCTCTAGCTGACAAAGTAGCAGAGGTGTAAACTTTTTTACCCCATCTCTCTAAGGACCTGGAATCCCTTTCAGAGGGGAGGGGGTTTTTAGAAGAAGTAGCTGCTACAGCTTTAGGGCCCTGGGAGATAGTCTCTGGATCTGACCGACCGGCACTTGCGAACAGCTTTTGCTTCGGGCGCCACGCGGCAAGAAAGACTGAGGAAAATGGCGTTGGCTGATGCCTTTATACCCAAAAACTGCCGCAATGACGTCGGGTGAAGTGCGACACCAGCCGAAGCCGGACCCAGACTTTGGAATCCGGCCGACCGAAGGGCTGCCTGACGACAGGACAACCCATTTGTAAGGACTGCAGATGCATCCTTGAAGGACATCAGTCTCTTATTTGTGGGCTAAAGATATTCTTGCTTCAATCAGAAGCAAGATACATTTTTACTCTCTTATGGTTTTTATATACATATAATATATATATATATATATAATTTTTTTTTTTTTTTTAAATAACCCCTTATATTTAAGAAATCTTTGTAACCGGAGGTAAACCTGTCTACAAATTCAGAATATATAATTATCTTCATTTTAATTTTTATCATCTCCCAGTATAATATTTAGTTTTCTTTGGGCCCCATCTGATTAGTAAACTGGTGTCCAGTGACTTATGTTTCAAAACATCAATTGGCCACAGCTCAAACATCCAAGGTAGATACTGCTTAGTACTTGCAAACTGATTAAGAATATACCACATTCAAGCATTTAACATTACACTTTAAATTTAACCCTCAAGACAAAATAATTAACCTCTGAATTATAATGTTATACTCCCCTTGCTTAAGCATAATATTTTTTACATTTAGATCTGTAGCCAGTATTTTAAATAAGATACAACCATTTTAACTATGTAGCCAAATGACAATTTTGGAGATAACACTAAAGACAGCCCCCGCCTTGCTCTCTAGGCAAAAATGACTTTCCTTTCTCCTCCCAAACAAAATAGTTATCTAATAATGTAACATGTTCCATAAACTGGTATCAGGATCATAAACAAATGCTTGCCACACACACTAGCGACTAAAAACATCTTGATAGCCTGTGCTTTTTAGTAAAGATCAAACAGCATGGTGTTGACATTTCTAATACAAGTCAGTCTTATTACCATATGTCACTGGAGAATCTTTCATGGATTTAGTGACGGAAATAAATATGCAAACTTCTTTACCAGAGCATACGTTGGACAAACATTCACACCAGTGGCCTTGGTTTTGCCCTCAGTTATTTATTATCCCATCTATTCTGTATGCCTTCTTAGTGCATTAAGTATCTCAGGTACATCCTTACTTAGGTCAGTACAGTAAATCATTACATCATCTGCAAATAGAACAATTTTTCAGACTGACCTTCTCAACCCTGAATATGTCCAAGACATAATTTTTGAACAAGTTGTTCAATATAAATTTGGCCGCAGCGGTTAGCGTTGCTGCCTCACAGCAAGAGGTTCTCCGGTTTGATCTTCGGCTGGGGTGCCTTCTGTGTGGAGTCTGCATGTCCTCCTCGTGGTCGCGTGGGTTTCCTCCGGCTGCTCTGGTTTCCTCCCACATCTCAAAGAAATGCTGTAGATGGATTGGACACACTAAATTGGCCCTAGGTGTGAGTGCGTCCGCCTTCTGTGGAAGGGTGGGCACTGAGCTGGCAATTCGATACTGTAAAAAAAAAACTCCACTGCCAGTGATGAGCGAACAGGTGATCTGCTGTAGGGACCCCTAACCGGGAAAAGCCAAAAGAAGAAGGGGGGAGAAAACACCCTTTCCTAGTACCCCTCTCAGTTTTAAATTAATGTGACAATGCATTATTTATTGTAAGCACTGTTGTAGAATCCCTGCACAATTCTTGTAAACATATAAATTCCCTTGGATATTCCAATTTTCCACTGTCTACACATGCTCCCAATGTACTCGATCAAATGCTTTTTCTGCATCTAGGTTAATTAGCATTAAGTTCATCTGTGTTTTCACCTTCCTGATGCTATCATATACATTTTCAACATAGTGTCAAATGTTTGTCTACTTTGTAGAAATCCACATTGATCTGGGTGAACATTTTTTGGCAATAATGGTTAGCTAGTATGTATAGCTGAAAATACTGGATAGACATGATTTAACACTGAAATAGGCAAACATGAACCTGGAATAACTGATCTTTCCTTTCTTTTAAAGTTACCAAAATGACTGCCTTTTTCCATAATCTGGGAATGTTCTATTTCATTTATTCCACATCTGCAAAATCTTTTCCCTATATTCTTTTCATAACACAAATGAAAGGCCATCTAACCCTAGTGACTTCCTTGCAGTCAAAGTTTTTAAATGTTCCATCTCTAACCTCTGTAAATATTTAATCTTAAACATTCTTCATTGCTTAATCTCGGAATTTTTAACAGATTAAAAATCCTTTTAAATATGTGGCCCAATTCCCCATTTTTTATGTGCAGTATATAAAACTTTATAGAAATTCATTAAGAGTTGTAATATTGTACTTATCTCTTGACACATCTTATCCATTTTCATACCCTTTAATTTTATTACACACTGTTCAGCCTTTTGCTTTCTCAGTTTCTGAGCTAAATACCTCTGCATTTTAAATAACAAGCTTGTTGCTCGTTTTCTCTCAATAGTGTCTGCTAGATGCATGTGCAATTTCCCTTCCAAATCCTGTAACTCTTGGTGTTCTGCATCCCCTAAATTTCTCCCCTTTGTGTAATTCATTCATTTTCAGTAATCTGGACATGTTCAGGCTTTCCTCAACCTCTACCTTATTTTTACTTGATGCAGATTACTTTGTTCTTTAACTCCAATTTAATTTAATCTCAATCTGGTACTAATTTCTCACTAATTCACTACCTTGGCCCAACATTACTTTGACTTGTTGTTGTACCACACCCTTTCGGTCATGTTTCATGTAATATATTGGGACCTGTCAGTGCCTAATTCTCTAGCCTTGCTACAGAGGAGCTGGTTCCAGGCAGGCTAACAAGTGGTTAGGTTGGACTGATCTGGTGAGATATTTATGCTCTTTTGTGATATAAATTCTATCAAGACTAGACCATGGACTGTATTGTGTTGAACAGAAGGTATGCCTGACCTGGGGATTCATACTTTCAGTTGTCTGCCAATAAATGTTCACATATTTGCAAGTAAAGCTTTTCTTGTCCCTGCAGTAACACCTTTTTTATTCATTAGGCTGCAGTCCCTTGGCACCAATATTGTTCCTTGCTGAAAGTGTATAATTTGAAAATCTTTTTAATCTTGCTCTTCTTGAAGTAAAGGAATAGACTCACCAAGGCAAACACATGCTTCCCACATAACCAATAACCTCTCAATAGTACATACCTTCTATCATCTGTAAACTTTTCTTCAATTGCAATATGGGACCTTTTTGCTATTCAGGTTATGACTTCTCTGCATCCAGGCTGTGACTATTTTTAGAGTATCCTTCTCTGAACCCTTTCCTAAACAGTCTAACACATGACATTAATTTAGTAGTTTTATGAGATCTTAGGCCATTCACATGCTATGTTAACAGTCACAAAGCCATCTATCATCTATAAATATGTTCCTAGCCTGCTCAAAGTCCCTATGTTTGAAATGTTTCTGTCTAGTACAAGTAGCCTTTAACTGGATAAATCAGCCTGAAGATGAAACTGCATACTATTTTTCATCCACACTAACTTAACAGATATTCTTTTTGAACTTGAACAAAAATAAGTAAACCTTCTGGAAATATATTTAATATAGCATGAACTATGTACAAGCAAATTAGTTGACAGCTAATACAACCTTTTTCATGTTCTGATGAGAACACTGTCTTGAATGGCACATTCATAGCACTGCGAATTTTAGTTATGACTACAGTGCTTATCTCTTCCCAGAACAACTTTGGTAACTTCACCCTTCGCTACGGCATCCCTTTTACTCACATACATTACCAATTTCCTATAAAAAATTCATTAACAGCTAATTTATAAAAAGAATACAGTCAGACCCTACCTATACTTATGCTGCTTTATGCAGCAGCAGCCTCTTCGGCTCTGTTAGTCTCGTGTTTTCTGCATTTTCCGCAGTGTGCGTCAGTTTTTCTTGGAGTCGCTGGTAGCCGAATGTGGAGAGGCTGCAGCCATGGTGGTGGAGGTGTCAGTAAATCAGCTGGATTGGTGGACTGTTTGGGATTAGCTCGGGTAACCTGGAGTGGCTGGTCTGGTCATGGCTGTTCGGGCCTGCATGTGGAGAGGTGTGCCAGATGGAGCAGATGGCGGAGACAAGAGTGTCAGATGGTGTCAGAGGGTGTTGTGCCGGATATGATTTGATTGTTAAGGTAGAAACCAGACCATTGCTGGTGCAGAGGTGAGGTTGGTGTTGGAGTGGATGGAGGGTTGAAATTGTGGTGGATGATGCAGACTATGGTTGCTGACCTGGATGAGGGCAGATGGTGTAGATCTGAGTGTCTGCTGGATGAGTAAGGATCTGGACTTTTGATGTCTGTTTTTGTTAGATCAGTGGGACTGGACTGGGATTTGCCAGTGTGGAGTCAGAGCTTCAGTTGGCTGGGACTCTGTGTTGTGTCTATGTCTGTGCGTGTGTGTGTGTGTGCGTGTTATTGTTTGTGTGTTTACATGCTTGTGTTTTTTGTTGCAATGGTTCTGTGTTGTGTATCTTGAGCTTGTAACCTGAAGAAGCATACAGTCCGTATGCGAAAGCGCTTGTTATATTTTTTTAAATAAAACCATCAGTTTTGTATCCTTACATCGTGATGATCTCTGCTTGGTGTTCCTGGGGTATCTTGAGCTTGAAGGAAAGGTTAGTTGTGTAAAATCTTACCATAAAGTACAGTTGTGTACACTTACCATAAATGTAGATGTTAGAGTGTATTCATTGTTGCAGTCATCACATTTGGGTAATCCTGCTGGCAGGTTGCCCTCAGCCGGCCTGAATTCCAAAGTCTTGGGTCCTGCGTCGGCTGCTGTCACCCCTTCCCTGACGTCAGGTCGTCAGGGGTATAAAAGAAGCAGCAGACACCATTTTCTTCAGTTTTTCTTGCCCCAGATGTCAGGTGCCCCCCAAAAGGGTAGCCAGAATTGATATATATAGAAAGGCTGCTGAGGTGGTTGCAGCTCTGGTGGGATGAGGCCTAATGCCCTTAGGCACTGGCTTGCCATGGTGTAAGTAGCAGAAACGAATGCAGTGGTCTAACCACTTAGAAATAGTCTGCTTTGAGATAGGCTTTCCTTGTGATCCTGCAGCATATGCCACTAGTAATTGCTCTGTCTTCCTGCAAGCTTTGGTTCTGTCCAAGTAGAATCTAAGTTGTCTGTGTACGTCCAAAGAATGCAGAATTCTCTCCCCCCTGTTCTGTGGATTTGGGTAAAAGGTTGGCAGATGGATGGCTTGGTTAAGAGCCACACTGGACACTACTTTTGGCATAAATGTTAGGTTTGTCCTCAGGGAGACCCTATCTGGATGAAAAATGACGAAAGGTTCCACAGCCATGAGCGCCTGTAGCTCTGAAACTCGTCTTGCAGAAGTAATTGCCAAGAGCAGAGTTGTTTTCCAAGATAGAAACTTCATATCAGCAGTAGCAGCTGGCTCAAAAGGAGGCAGGGTGAGCTTTTCCAAAACATAGTTGAGGTCCCATGCAGGTATTGGTAGTCTCCTTGGGGGCCTTAAATTTTTGGCTCCTCTGAGGTACTGCTTTAATAAAGGGTGAGAAAAAAGTCGTATTCTGTATTGTAATGAGCCGAAATGGCAGAAGCATGAATTTTAATTGATGAAAAAGATAAGCTTTTGTCCAGCATCTCAGTTAAGTATTGCAAAATCTGAGGAATATTTGGTACCACTGTATCAGTTCCTTGTGCCTGGCTCCAGGCACAGAATCTCTTCCATTTTCCAGCATAAGACTTTCTAGTACTAGGCCTTCTGGCTTCCAGAATGACATTCATAACAGCTTTACTTAGAGGTGTTTTTTATATGACTACATTATCTGCCATGCTGCCAAGTTTAATGTCCTGAGTTGGCTGTGCATGATCTGACTGTTTTGCTGGGACAGTAGCCGAGCTATTTGAGGTAAGGTGCAAGCTGGGTATAGAGATACGTTTCTTAGTATTGGATAGCAGTACTGGCGTGGCCAGTCTGGGGCAATCAGTATAATCTTTAGCTTCTCCTGTCTGACCTTTAGGAACACCTTTGGGAGGAGAGGCAGTGGAGGAAAGGCATATACTGATAGGGCATCCACTTTCCATGCTTGTCTGTGATAAGTCCTTGTGCAGAATCTTTTTAGTTGGTAATTGAGAGGGGAGGCAAATAGATCTATGTCCGGGCATCCCCATTTCCTTGTTATCATGCTGAAGACTTGTGGATCCAGTTTCCACTCATGTGGGGATCCATGAGGTTTTTGCTTAGTTCATCTGCCAGAGTATTTTCCTTTCCAGGCAGGAATTGTGCCTGCAGATGTACTTGGTAAGTCAAAGCGGTGTCCCACAAGGATGGCTAGTCTGCAAAGGGGGTAAGAATGTGTGTTCCCCTGCTTTTTTATATACCACATGACCATGGTGTTGTCTGTCTATCAGTAGTTGTCCCGGATGAAGTAGGTCCTTGAAGGCTGTCAGGGCATTTTGAACAGCTAACATCTCTTTTTGATTGATATGCAGATGCATTTGGTTTGAGGGCCATGTGCCCTGAACACATCTTCCTGCCATGTGGGCTCCCCAGGCATAGTGTGATGCATCCGTTGTTAGTGCCTGCCTGGCTGGAGGTAATGTGAATGGCTGTCCCTTGTTCTGGTGACAAGCCTTTGCCCACCATCGAAACTCCTGTTGCAGGCAGGGAATGAGAGTAATGACTGTTTCTAGGCTGTGGCAATGTTGAGTCCAAACACTTTTCAGGTACCATTGAAGTTTCCTCATATGCAGTCTTGCATATGGAATTAGTAGGATGCAGGATGCCATGAAGCCCAAAGCCTGCAGAATTTTTCTTGCAGATAACTGGGCCTTTGTTGCCAATATTTTGAAATAAGTAGTCAGTTGCCTTTGTTTGTCTGGCATGAGATAAGCCATCTGGGCAGTTGTATTCAAGCTTGCACCCAGGAATGTTATCTCTTGTGAGGGTACTAGTTTTGATTTCTTTTTGTTGACTGTGTACCCTAGGCATGTTAGAAGAATTTTCACAAACGCCAGATGCTGAATAAGAATGTCCTTGTTCTCTGCTTGAATGAGACAGTCCAAGTAAGGATATATTTGTATTCCTCTTTGTCTGCAGAATGCAATTACTGGTGCCAGGCACTTTGGTAAAGACCCTGGGTGCAGCAGATAAGCCAAAGGGCAGTGCAGAGAATTGGTAATGCATTGAACCAGCCTTGAATCTTGGGTATCTTCTGCATGATTGTCTGATTGGGACATGCAGGTATGCCTCTTTTAGGTCTAAAGTCATAAGCCAAGCATTCTTGCCCAGCATGGGCAGAAGCTGCTGTAAAGTTAACATTTTGAATTTTGGAATATCCAGGAAAGTGTTCAGAATAGATAGGTCCAGTATCGGCCTCCAGGTCTTGTCCTTTCTGGGTACCAAGAACAGTTTTGAGTAAAATCCTTGTCCCAGCTCTTGTTCTGGTACTTGCTGAATGGCCCCCATGTCCATGAGGGATGAGACTTGTTTTTGTGCCTCTGCCCATTGATTTTTTGGCAGATCTGGCCAGCCGTTTGCTTTTGGCAGAGTACAGAAATGAAACTTGTAGCCCTGCGACACTATGTTTAGAATCCACTTGTCCTGGGTTATGATGTGCCAATTTGGAACAAAAAGTGCTAATTTTCCCCCTAAGGGTACTGCCAGAAGATAAGTGCTTGGTGTAGGTAGGGGGGGGGGGGGAGTCATTGGGACTGTTTTCTGTATGTTTGTGATCTATCTTCTCCAGCTTTGGAGGTAAAAGCACCCCATTGCTTGGGCCAATAAGAACCTTGCGCCTGGTATCTGCCCCTAGGGTGTCTGGATCTGCCCCTTTGAGGTCTGTCTGACCCAGGAAAGGACCACTTTTTTGTAGGCCAGTGTCTACTAAACCTAGGTGGCTGTACTTGTAAAGAATCTTTGACAGTTTGCATAGATTTAGCTTTGTCCTCCATTTTCTTTAACACCTCTTCTGCCTTAACACCAAACAAAGTATCATGCTGTAAAGGTACATCTAGTAATTTAACTAACATGATCAGGCAGATTTTGTTCCTTTAACCAAGCATGCCTCCTAATTACAGAACCCGTAACTGCGGCCCTGCAGGAGGCCTCCAAAGAATCAAAACCACATTGCAAAGTATGTTTTCCAACTTGTTCTGCTGCATATAATAAATCCTTCATTTCCTTGTTTTCTGCACATTCAGAATTTAACAAATTTTCTGTTTAAGCAATCCCATGACATATTGCTGATACTTAAGCATATGAAATTGACAGTTTAAGGCCCTTGTAGCCAAAGTTGCAGATGTGCAAACCGTTTTTCCCCATCTATCCAGTGCCCTTGAATCTCTGTCAGAAGGGGTTGGGTTTTTTGCAGTGAAAACCTTAACTCCCTTAGGACCCTGTGAAATAGTTTCTGGGTCAGCAGCAGGGTTTTTAAAAAGAAATCTGTGCGAGTCAGGAACCCTGTAATATCTGTCAGGCTTAACAGGAGCTGGGGGTAAGGAGTCCGGGGTCAGACTAGACTCCGAAAACACATCATCTACAATGTCTAACAGGTGGAATGGCTAGAAGCCTGTGCTGAGGTAGTAAAAGAAAATCCCTGAGCCTCTTTTTAGATTCAGAAAAATCTTGTTTCTCCCAGTGGAAATGCTCAACTCATAGTATGCAAGGTTTCCCTAAAAGAATAGTCCTCAAGAGGAGATGCTGAAGGTATAGATTTCTTCAGCATCAGAATCCTCATGGGGGGGAAGAGAATATTCCTGATCATAAGAGGAATCAAAGAAATAGAAACCTGATCTGAAGATTCATAGTCAGTGTCTTGCCTAGGCCTCTTATCAGGTGGGGGATGGGAACTCCTGATCAAGGTAATCAAGTCTTCAGCCATTTTGAGCATCTGTTTTTTGGGCATAGAGGCCTGTCCACGTGGCTCTTGAGTTTGTTTGCTTGCTTTAGAAGGTGCTTTAGTCTTTGCCTTTGAGGCTGAAGTCGTTTTAATGTAAAGATGTTTAGGTCTGAATACACCCTCAGAAGCCAGTACCTGCTCAGTGGCTCCGGACCCATCTGAGGGATTAGCGTCCGAGGCTCCAATACCTTGAGTATCCAGCGGCATGGCAGACTCCACGTGGGAGTCGGTAGCGGCCTGCGACTGTAAAGTAGTGGGTCCCAGGGGCTGCGAAAGCACCTAAGAACTGGCGACTGGCTTAGGAGAGGCCTCGTCATCGGTTTTGGGCCTCGGTTATTTTTCTCTATCCTTTTCTTTGCGTTTTTTGTACACTCCGGTAGTTGGAAGGCTATCAGATGACATTTCAGGATAATTAAACCAGCGTCCAAAAAAGTTTAAAGCAAAATCTTACCGACGTTTAATAGTGCATTAGTTAAATCTAGCACAAAACCGACAACCAGTAACATTGTGATCAGGGCCTAGGCAAGGAATACAGTAAGAATGAAAATCCTTGAGGTGTTTGCTTTCCACAAGAAATGCAATTATTAACTTTTTCTGACATCAGGCTGGAGCAAGAGAAAAGGTTTCCCCAACGGGGTACTTAGCTTTATTGAAGACTTCGAATCTGAAACTCAAACACGAAAATCTCAAGAGACGGCCGACTGGCACTTGCAAATTGCTTCTGCTTCAGGCACCTCGCGGCAAGAAAGACTGAAGAAAATGGCGATGGCTGCTTCTTTTATACTCCTGACGACCTGACGTCAGGGAAGGGGCGATGGCAGCCAATGCAGGACCCAAGACTTTGGAATTCAGGCCGGCTGAGGGCAACCTGCCAGCAGGATTAAACCAAATGTAATGACTGCAACAGTGAAACATGAAGAACATCCATAGATGTCCTTCTCTTCCATGTTGCAGTATTCTCAACACTTGGGTTCAATTCGCTTGCTACCTGAACGTCCAGCCAGTATACAAAAGCTTGTAGTTACTGCTGGGTAAGTGGGACAACCAACCTTGGCCTAGGGAACGTGGGCCAGAAAGTAATATCTGCATGTACCAGACCTTAGAACTCAGCGCCCCAGTGCCAGAAAACTGTGCAAGTCCAATGCCATCCAGTAAAGGAAAGAAGAAGGAAGAAGGGGGAAGGATTACTGCAACATGGAAAAGGACATAGTACAGTTGTGTACACTTACCATAATGTAGATGTTCGAGTGCATTCACTGTTGCAGTCATTACATTTGGGTAACCTGCTGGCAGGTTGCCCTCAGTCAGCCTGATTAAGAAGGTCTTGGGTCTTGCGTCAGTTGCTGTCCCTTCTTCCATGACGTCAGGTCGTCAGGAGTATAAAACATGCAGCTGATGCCATTACATCAGTTTTTCTTGCCCCAGATGTCAGGTGCCCCCCAAATGGAGAGCAAATAAACTTATAAACACAAAAATATACCTCCAACCAAAAGCAAATACACCAAAAAGGCTTTTAAGCATAGTAAAAGAAAGTAGAGGTATAGTAAGAGAAAAACAGGGGGCTGGAGGCAGGGTAACCAGGACTGCAACAGTGAATACACTCGAACATCTACATTTATGGTAAGTGTACACAACTGTACTATGTTCTTCGTGTTTCACTGTTGCAGTCATTACATTTGGGTAGATTCCCAAAGCTATGGTTGGGAGGATGGATTTATACAGAATTAGAACCAGCTATGAGGCCCAGCAAGACAGCAGTGGCAAAGCCAGCTCTGGATTTAGAGAAAATTGGTAAATGATAATGCTTGGTGAAAGTATGTACAGAACTCCAGGTAGCAACTTCTGGAATATCTCTGGTAGGAACACCTCTGAGAAAGGCTGCAGAAGTAGATGCAGCCCTGGTGGAATGAGATCTGATCCCCTGGGGGATAGGTTTTCCATGGTGCTTATAGCAAAATGAATGCAATGGCTTTATCCATTTAGAAATGGTTTGTTTTGAAATGGCCTTCCCCTCTGCCCCAGCAGCAAATGCCACTAGCAGTTGTTCAGATTTTCTTCGAAATTTAGTTCTGTCCAAGTAGAATCCAAGTTGTCTGTGCACGACCAAGGAATGCAGAATCCGTTCCCCTTTATTCTGTGGATTGGGATAGAAGGTTGGCAAATGAATGGACTGGTTAAGAGCCACACTGGAAACCACCTTGGGCATGAGGGATGGATTTGGTCCTCAGATTCCCTTGTCCACATGAAAGATGATGAAAGGCTCCACTGCCATAAGGGCCTGTAATTCAGATATCCTTCTAGCTGAAGTGATTGCTAATAGGAAGGCTGTTTTAAGTCTGCAGTAATAGCTGGCTCGAAAGAAGGTAAGGTGAGCTTTTCCAAAACAAAGTTAAGGTCCCAGGCAGGGTAGGAGCTCTCCTGGGTGGTCACAAGGTCTTTGTCCCTCTGAGATACTGCTTGAGCAGGTGACAAGAAAAGAGGGGTGGGTTCTGTGTTATAGTAAGCTGAAATAGCTGAAGCGTGGATTTTAATAGAGGAAAAAGACAGGCCCTTGTGAAGCATCTCAGTTAAGTATTGCAAAATCTGAGGCAAACTGGGCGGTGTTGTGCTCATCCCTAAAGACGGATTCCAGGCAAAAAATCTTTTCCATTTGTCAGCATAAGATTTTCTAGTACTAGGTCTTCTCGCCTCCAAGATGACATCCATCACAGGTTTGCTAAGGGTGAATTTAAGTTATTAGCCAAGCTGCAAGGTTAAATGTTGGGAGCTGAGGGTGCAGAATTTGCTTCTCCTGCTGAGACAGCAAGGTAGGTGTCTGAGGCAGGTGCCATGGAGATATTTGTGACACACTGCACAGGAGTGGGTACCAGTGTTCCCGTGGCCAGTCTGGGGCAATCAAAATCACTTTTGGTTTGTCCTGTTTGACTTTTAGCAGAACTTTGGAGAGCAGAGGCAGAGGGGGAAAGGCGTAGACAGATAGATTTTTTCCAGCTGAAGGACCAAGTATCCACTTTCCAGGCTTTTTTGTGATGATCCTTCTGCAAAATTTGTCCAACTGGTAGTTCTAGGGGAGGCAAATAGATCTATGTCTGGGCTCCTCCATTTGCTTGTCAACATGTTGAAAATCCGTGGTTCCAGTTTCCACTCATGTGGGTCCATGAGATTTCTGCTTAGTCTGTCTGCCAGTGTATTCAGTTTTCCTGGCAGGAATTGAGCTTGTAGTTGCACTTGGTAGCTCAAGGTCATGTTCCATAATGCCATGGCTAGTCTGCAGAGGGGTAGGAATGTGTACCCCCCTGCTTGTTTATGTACCACATAACCATGGTGCTGTCCGTCTTTACTATTAGTTGTCCTGGAAGAATGTAGTCCTTGAAAGCTGTCAGAGCATTCTGTACAGCTAACATTTATTTTTGATTGATATGTAGGTGCATTTGATTTGGGTTCCATTTGCCCTGAATGCACTTCCCTGCCAGGTGAGCCACCCATGCATAGTCTGATGCATCTGTAGTTAGGGTTTGGGCGGCAAGGGGTCATGTGAATGTCAGTCCCTTGTTTTGGTGGCAGGCCTCTGCCCACCATAGGAACTCCAGGTGTAGGCAAGGTATGATAGGAATCATTGTTTCCAGGCTGTGACAATGTTGACCCCTATAGACTTTTCCTCATACGCAGTCTTGCATATGGAATTAGAAGACTGCAGGAGGCCATGAACCCCAAGGCTTGCAGTATTTGTCTTGCAGATAGCAGGGTTTTTGTGGCCACTTGTTTGAAGTAAGTTACCAAATGAATTTGCTTTTCTGGTGTGAGGAAAGCCATCTGGGCAGTTGTATTCAAGCTTGTACCCAGGAATGTAATCCGTTTATGGTGTACCTCAGACAAGTTCTAACCCTTTTTACAAACGTCAGATTTAGAAGTATGGCCTGGTTTTCTGCCTGAATTAGACAATCGTCCAGGTATGGATATATATGAATATTTCTTTGCCTGCAAAATGCAATTACTGGGGCCAGGCACTTTGTGAATACCCTGGGCGCAGCAAGTAGCCTGCTTTGAAGCGTAGGTATCTTCTGCAAAATTCCCTGACTGGGATATGCAGGTAAGCTTCTTTTAAATCTAGAGTTGCCAGCCAGGCATCTTTGCCTAGCATAGGAAGTAACTGATGAAAGAGTCAGCATCTTGAATTTTGGAATGTCCAGAAAGGTGTTTAGAGTAGACAGGTCCAGTATTGGAAGCCATGATTGGTCATTTCTGGGTACCAGGAAAAGTCTGGAATAGAAACCTTGGTCCCTTTTCCTCTTCTGGTACTAGTTGAATTGCCCCCATGTTTAGGAGGGAAAGTACTTGTTTCTGAGCCTCTGCCCATTGATTTGGGGGCAGGTCTGGCCATCCGCTTGGAGCTGGCAACGTGTGGAAATGAAATCTGTATCCCTGGGACACTATTTAAAACCCACTTGTCCTGAGTTATGAGTTCCCAGTTTTTTGCATGAAGAGCAATCTTTCCCCCCAAGGGGCGGCTAAAAGGTAAGTGCTTAGTAATTTTAAAGGAAAGACATTGAGACTGTTTACTATAGGGGGTGTCTCATTATTTCCATTTTTGGAAGTGGAGGCCCCCCATTGCTTAGTTCTGAAAGTCCCTTGGGACTGAAACCTGGAACTTTTGGTGCATCTGGGTTTGGCTTGAGTGGATTTGGGAGGAGCTGGAAAGGACCAATTCTTAGTAGGCCAATGCCTAATAAATCTTGGAGGTTGCACTTGTAAAAAATCTTTTACAGTTTGCATAGATTTAGCTTTATCTTCCATCGTTTTTAGAACTTCTTCAGCCTTATTGCCAAATGGGCGGTCCTGATTTAAAGGGGCATCCAACAATTTTGCTTTAACATGATCAGGCAGAGATTGCTCCTTAAGCCAAGCATGCCTTCTAAGCACAGACCCAGTAACAGCAGCCCTGCAAGAGGCCTCTAAAGAATCAAAACCGCATTGCAAAGTATGTTTTCCAACTTGTTCAGCAGAATGCAATAAATCCTGTAAATCTTTATTTTCCATACAGTCAGAAATCAATATCATTTTCTGTTTAAGCAGTCCAATAATATGCTGTTGATATTTTAACATATGAAATTGGCAGTTTAAATCCCTGATTGCCAAGGTTGCAGAAGTATAAACCTTTTTACCCCATCTATCCAGCACCCTGGAGTCTCTATCAGAAGGGGTAGGATTTTTAGCAGTAGAAGCCTTGATGCCCTTGGGCCCCTGAGAAATGGTTTCTGGATCCGCAACAAGATTTTTGAAAAGGAACTTGTGGGACTCAGGAACCCTGTATTATCTCTGTCAGGTTTACTAGGAGCCGGAGGCAGGGAATCAGGGGCCATACTGGATTCCAAAAACACATCAATAATGTCTAGTACAGGAGGTATAGCCAATGGCTTATGCTGAAGTAGTAGAAGGAAATCCCTAAGCCTCTTTTTAGAAAATTCCTGACTTTCCCAGTGGAAATGCTCCCTTGAGGTATGTAAAGTTTCCCCAAAAGAAAAGTCCTCAGGGGGGGAAGCAGAGGGAATGGAATCCTCTGCATCAGAATCCTCATAAGTAGGTATGGACAAATCCATACAAATTGGTGAAGGTATGAACAGAACTCCAAGTAGCAGCTTCCAGAATGTCCCTGGTAGGGACTCCTCTGAGAAAGGCTGTAGAGGTTGAAGTTGCCCTAGTGGAATGCGTTCTGACTCCCTGAGGGGGTGGTTTCCCATGGTGTTTGTAACATATCTGGATACAGTGTGCTATCCATTTGGAGATGGCTTGTTTTGATATGGTCTTGCCCACTGCCCCTGGTGCACAGCTGACTAGTAACTGGTCAGATTTCCTAAAGGGCTTAGTCCTTTCAAGATGGAATCTGAGCAGTCTGTGCACATCTAAAGAGTGCAGGATCCTTTCACTCTTACTTTGAGGATTAGGGAAAAAGTTGGGCAAACGGATAGATTGGTTGAGAGCCACACTGGACACCACTTTAGGCATGAAAGTTGGGTTAGTCCTGAGGGAGACCCTGTCGGCATGAAAAATAATGAAGGGTTCCACAGCCATAAGTGCTTGTAGCTCAGACACTCTTCTAGCTGAAGTGATGGCCAGAAGCAAGGCTGTTTTCCAAGAGAGGAATTTTAACTCTGCTGAAGCTGCAGGCTCAAAGGGGGGTAGCATGAAAGTTAAGCAGGGGTGGGGGCTCTTCTTGGTGGCCTTAAGTTGTTAGTCCTTCTCAGGAACTGCTTGATCAGAGGGTGAGAGAAGAGAGGTGGCTCAGTGCTGTAATGAGCAGAGATGGCAGAGGCATGGATCTTAATGGAGGAGGAGGAGAGGCTTCTGTGGAGTAGGTCTGCTAGGTAATCCAGGATGAGAGGTAAGGACGGCTGTGCTGTATCCGCTCCTTTAGTGTGAATCCAGGAAAAATACCTTTTCCACTTGTCAGCATAGGATTTCCTTGTACTGGGTTGTCTGGCTTCACGTATGACATCCAGTACCTGCTTGCTTAGGCTGGCCACTGGAGGAGAAGTCAATGGATAAGCCAGGCTGCAAGGTTCAGGGTCTGCAACTGTGGATGCAAGAACTTTCCCCCTCCTGCTGAGTCAGTAGAGTAGGGATTTTGGGTAGGTACCATGGAGGCAATGGTGAGAGACTGCTCAGTAGTGGGTACCAGTGCTAGCGTGGCCAATCTAGGGCAATCACGATTGCCCTTGGTCTTTCCTCCCTTATCTTGAGTAATACTGTTGTAAGAAGAGGTAGAGGGGGAAATGCATAGATTGAGAGGTTTGCCCACTGGAAGGATAGGGCATCCACTTTCCAGACCTTGCTGTGAGGTACCCTGGTGCATAATTTGCTGAGCTGGTGGTTGTAGGTGGAAGGCAAATAGGTCCACCTTTGGAGTACCCCATTTCGGGGTCACAAGGCTGAAGGTTTTGTGGTTTAATTGCCACTCGTGTGGGTCTAAGAGATTTTTGCTCAAGTTGTCTGCCAGAGAGTTTTGGTTGTCTGGCAGGAATTGAGCTTGCAGGGGAATATGCATGGCTGAGGCCATGTTCCACAGGGTCATGGCTAGCCTGCAGAGTGGGTTCCCCCTGCTTGTTTATGAACGACATCACTGTGGTGTTGTCGGTTTTCATTAGTAAGGGCCCTGGTGAGAGTAGAGACCTGAAAGCTGTCAGAATGTGCTGAGCAGCTAGCATCTGTTTTTGGTTGTTGTGCAGATGAATTTGATTTGAGCTCCAGTGGCCCTGAATGCATCTGCTGTCCAGATGTGCACCCCAGGCATAATCTGATGCTTCTGTGGATAGGGTCTGGGTGGCATGGGGTTGTATAAAGGGAAGCCCCTTGTTGTGGTTGCATGCTGCTCCCCACCAAAGGAACTCTTTCCTTAGACAAGGTATCATAGGAATGATAGTTTCCAGGTCCTAAGAATGTTGGCACCAAAGGCTTTTTAAGTACCATTGAAGTTTCCTCATATGCAGTCTGGCATATGGAATTAGTAGAATGCAGGAGGCCATGAACCCTAGAGCCTGCAGGATTTTCCTTGCGGATAGCTGGGTTATGGTGGCCATTCGAGTGAAGTAGCCTGTCGGATAGGCTTGTTTTTCTGCAGTAAGGAATGTCATCTGGCATGCGGTGTCCAAGCTTGCTCCCAGGAATACAATTTTTTGACTGGGGACTAGTTTGGATTTCTTTTCTTTAATAGTGTACCCCAGGGAGGTTAGAAGGTCCTTTACAAATGTCAGGTGCTGCAACAGCTTTGCCTGTCTGCCTGAATTAGGCAAACGTCCAAGTAGGGGTAAATGTGAATATTTCTCTGCCTGCAATAGGCAATGACTGGAGCCAGGCATTTTGTGAAATCTCTGGGAGCAGTGGATAAGTCAAAGGGAAGTGCAGAAAATTGATAATGCATAGATCCTGCCCTGAAACTTAGACATTTCCTGCAGGATTCCTTATTGGGATGTGCAGATAGGCCTCCTTCATGTCTAGTGTGGCTAAGCAGGCATCTTTGGACAGCATAGGGAGAAGCTGCTGTAGGGTCAGCATTTTCAGTTTTGGTACCACCAGGAAGGTGTTTAGAATGGATAGATCTAAGATTGGGCACCAGGTGCCCTCTTTTCTGGGTACCAGGAAAAGTCTGGAATAAAAACATTGGCCTATCTGTTCTGCAGGAACAGGCTGAATTGCCTTTATGGAGAGCAGGGACTGAACTTGATTTTGTGCCTCTACCCACTGGTTTGGAGAAAGGTCTAGGAACCCTTTTGGGGTTGGCAGCGTGTGAAAATAAAATCTGTACCCCTGGGATACTATGTTGAGGACCCATCGATCATTGATGATGGAGGTCCAGTTTTTTGCATGGTGGGCAAGTTTTCCTCCGAGGGGCATGAGCAATTGGGCAGAGGTGAGGGGTGGAGTTGAGAAGTCATTGCGAATTCTTTCCGTAAGGGGGTGGCTTAGCACTCCCTGCTTTAGAAGTGGAGGTACTACATTGCTTAGATCTCTGCATACCCTGAGACTGTAATCTGGGGGGGGGGGGGTCTATTTCCCCTGGGTCTAGTTTGAGATGTTCTTGAGGGTGCTGGAATGGACCAATGTTTGAGGGGCAATGCCTACTAAATCTTGGAGGCTGCACTTGCAAAAAATCTTTGACTGTCTGCATAGACTTAGCCTTCTCTTCCATCTTTTTTAAAACCTCTTCTGGTTTGGTGCCAAACAGATTGTCCTTGTTCAGAGGAGCGTCCAATAATTTTGATTTGACATGGTCTGGCAAGGTCTGCTCCTTAAGCCAGGCATGCCTTCTAAGTACAGAAAGTGTGACTGCTGCCCTGCAAGATGCTTCTAGGGAGGCAAACCCACATTGCAGGGTATGCTTGCTGACTTGGCTTGTAGAATGCATAAGCTCCTGTAATTCTTTATGTTCTGCACAGTCAGGAAAGGTAGAAAATTTTTGCTTAAGTTCCATAGCAAGTTGCTGGTATTTCAGCATGTGGAACTGACAATTTAATGCTCTAATGGTGAGAGTTGCAGAAGTGTATACTTTTTTTACCCCATCTGTCTAAAGCTCGGGAATCACTGTCTGAGGGGGTGGGATTCTTAGCTGTAGTTGCTTTTATTCCTTTAGGTCCTTGGGAGATGACCTCTGAGTCAGCAGTAGGACTTTGAAGAGAAATCTGTGCGAGTCAGGGACTCTGTAGTACCTGTCAGGTTTCCTTGGAGCAGGGGGTAAAGTATCAGGAGTTAGACTGGATTCCATAAAGACATAATCCACAACATCCAGAACAGGAGGGATAGCTAAGGGTCTGTGCTGTGGTAGTTCCAAAAATTCCCAGAGTCTCTTTTTGGACTGAGGATAATCCTGGCATTCCCAACAGAAATGCTCTCTCAAAGTATGTAGGGTTTCACCAAAAGAAAAATCCTCTGGAGGAGAGGCAGAAGGAATGGATTCCTCTGCATCTGAATCCTCATAGGCAGATAAAAGCATGTCTTCATAATCAGAAACCTCAGAGTCATCGGACTGTGGTCAGAAAAAGCTGCTGGGGACAAGCCTCTCTTTATTTTAGCAGGGGAAGGCTGGCTTCCCCCTAATCAGCATGATCAGGTCTTCTGCCATTTTAAGCATCTGAGATTGTGGCAAGGAAGCAGGCGGTTGAGATTGGGTCGGTTTTTTAGACGTAGCTCGTACTCTTGGCCTTAGATACTCGGTAGTTTTAGAAAGAACTGAAGACGTAAGTGTCGTCTGTTTGTGTTGAATATCGGTAGTGCGAAAAGCTTCCTCAGAAGCCGGTCCCTGCACAGCGGCTCCTGACCCATCCAAGGTAGAGACATCTGCACGTTCCGTAGTCTAAGAAGAGTCTCGCTGCATACTGGACTCCAAATGGGTCTTGGTAGCCATCAAAGCGGGCATCAGGGGCTGCAAAAGTGCCTCACTGAGTACCGGTGAACTGGCGACTAGCTTAATGGAAGCGTCATCAGCAGTTTTGGACCTGTGCGGTCTCTGTCTTAATCGTTACGTTTTTTCGGAAGATCGGTAGTCAGATGGCTTACCGAAGCCATTTTGGAATACGGAGATCAAGAGCAAAAGTATTTCGCTACAATAAGGGCCCGGTGATGAATAGTTCAAGCATTGAATAAAGCACAAAACCAACAGCGAGGTACGTCATGGTCTGGACCTAAACAGGTGACGCAGTAAGAATGGAAATCTCAGTGTAGTATTGGCTTTCCACAGGCAAGACAATTGTCAACTTTTTCTAACATTGGTTAGAGCAAGAAAAAAGGATCCCCAACAGGGTACTTAACTTTAGAAGACTTCAAGATGATTCAATTTTGGAAATGAGAACTCAGGAAGCTGCAGACCGGCACTCGTGCGAACTTCGGGCTCCTCGGCAAGAAAGAATGATATAATGGCGTCGGCTGTCTGCTTTTATACCCCTGACGACCTGACGTCAGTACTGAAGCGACAGCAACTGACGCAGAAATACTAAGCCTCCAGTATTCGGGCCAACTGTGGGCTACCCCTGGCAGGATAACCCAAGTGTGATGACTACAACAGTGAAACACAAAGAACATCCTAAGCTGTCTATGCATATCAAGGGGAATGCAAGACACTCTCACTGCTACCATAAGGGTGAGCAAAAAAGGTGGGGAGGTGAATGGCTTGGTTTAAGGAAGAAGGAAGAAACTGTTGCAGAAAAAGGTGAAGTCCAAGACTGGAAAAATTCCCTTATGAGCCTCAATAAAAAGTTGAGATACCTCATCAAAACCTCCAAAGCCAGCTATGAAGGGCGGAATCGTGGAAGACACTAAAAACCACAAAGCCTTCTATAGTTATATCAAGGATCTCCATGGCAATACCCAGATTTGCTCTGAGTTACTGCATAATGCTACCTCCTATACTGAACTAACAGATATTGCCAACATACTGGCTGACAGATTCAGTGCCAACTTTACTCTCCCCCACCCCACCCCCCAAGGACCAATCTCAATACCAGAAGAAAAGCAGGCACACATCATTACTGCAGCACAAGTTAAAGCTGCATTGCCCAAGGCCAAGAATACAGCTTCCATGGGACCCGACAATATCCCTGGCTGTGTTCTACATGAATTACAAAGTGAACTGGCACATGTGTGTGCACTATTCACTCAGCCTCATCTCAGGCTTTGTCCCTATGGAATGGTGCATTGCAACAGTCATCCCCTCTCCATAAAGGAGGACAGACTACAGACCCTGGAAATTATCGCCCTATTAGCCTGACAAGTCTGATATGCAAGGCTATAGAGTGCATCATCATGGACCTAAATCAACAAGGATATAGAGAATCTCCAAACTCTAGATCCCATGCAATTTGGTTTTGTGAAAGGTAGATCATGCCTGCTTAACCTAGTTGACTTCTTTGAGTCGGTCACCAGAGCAGTGGATGAAGGTTCATACAGCCTACCTCGATCTGGCCAATTCCTTTGATACCATTCCTCACTCAGGAATTACTGATAAACTCAGCAAACTAGGCATCAACCCCTATATCATTAGGTGGGTTGCAAATTGGCTCACAGATTGCTACTTTCACACTGTGGATTCTGACTCCAAGTCAGACTGCCGACCAGTCAAGAGTGGAGTCCCACAGGAATCGGTCCTGGGTCCTCTTCTCCATCTACTTCTCAGAAGTCCAGACCAACAAGGAGGGACTCTGGCTGACCAAATTCACAGATGACTGCAAGCTGGGAGCTATTAACTCCCCAAGTGATGCAGACATCCTACAGAAAGGCCTTACTGAGACCAATGACTGGTGTCAAAACCATGGCCTTAAGCTTAATGCCAAAAAATGCGACATCATCCCCTTTGGGAAAAACTCAGTTCCCACTAATTACCACATCAATGGAAGCCCACTGAAGGTGTTATAAGAGATCTGGGGACACAGGTTGATAGCAACCTCTCTTTCAACCACCACATTGCCAATGTGATCAGAAAGTCCTATGTGGCACATTTTATTACCAAGGGTTTTGCATCCAGGAAGAAAGAGATCATCATTTCTCTCTAATCTTCCCTCATTAGACCAATCGGAGTATAATGCCCCATCTGGCATGTACCTCACTAGACACCTGCAACAGCTAGAGAGGCCACAAAAGTACCTCATGAAAAGGATCCTATGCCTTAAACACATGTCCTACATGGACAGACTCAAAAAACTCCAGCTATTCTCTGTCTCAAATCATCTACTAAGAGGCGATCTCTGCTTGACTTACAAAGTCATGTTGATCCAGCTCTGTTATAAGTGCTACATCTAAAGAAATCCCAATCCCTCCGCACTACACACTCCAGAGACGTCAACCTCATTACCACAATCAACAGAACATACTGGAGGGACATGTTCATAACCCAGAGATTACCCATGCTCTAGAATAGACTTCCCATACACATCAAGCAGAGCACCTCACTAGCCCTCTTCAAGAGGAATCTTGATGAGTGGATGGGAAATAGAAAGTTCACCCCGAGGATCACTCCAGTGGCTCTGCTTGACAGAGGCACTGGGAACTAACGATAGGCGGCACAATGCAAAGGCATTTCTATGAGCTAGGCTTGTAAAAGCCCCAGGGCCACTAGCCTAGTACAGCCCTATGAATCTATGAAAGTTCATTGACCACCTTGGGCATGAAGAAAGGGTTGGTCCTAAGGCTTACCCTGTCTTTGTGAAAGATGAGGAAAGGAGGGATGGCCATGAGGGCCTGTAACTCTGACACTCTCCTAGCTGAAGTCAGGCCAACTAGCAGTACTGTTTTCCAAGTGCAGTGTTTCAGGGATGCCATAGAAGCTGGTTCGAAGGGAGCCACCATGAGCTTCTCAAAAATGTAATTCAAGCTCAAGGGTGGAGGGAATGTGTTTCCTGGGGGGCCTGAGATGCAAAAAGTACAGTTGTGTACACTTACCATAAATGTAGATGTTTGAGTGTATTCACTGTTGCAGTCATCACATTTGGGCTATCCCTGCCAGGGTAGCCATTGGCTGGCCCGAATACCGGAGGCTTAGTATTACTGTGTCGATTGCTGTCGCTACAGGACTGACATCAGGTCGTCAGTAGTACAAACTAAGGCAGCCAACGCCATTACATCAGTTTTTCTTGCCCTGTCAGGAGCCCCCAAGAGGGAGCCAGGATATGTTGGAAGAACCCCACCAGTAGAAAGTAAATACCAAAAGTTCCTTGTAAGGTGAGAGAGAGAAGAAAATGGGGATGGAGGGAGGGAAACCAGAACTGCAACAGTGCATACAGTCGAACATCTACATTTACGGTAAGTGTACACAACTGTACTATGTTCTTCGTGTTTCACTGTTGCAGTCATCACATTTGGGTTGATTCCCAATGCTGAGGAGAGAAGTGGAGGCAGATAAGAAGACTAGGGGCTGGCTAGGATGCCCTGCAAGACTGCAAAGCCTGCCATGGATTTGGAGAAGATAGGCAGGTGGTAATGCTTGGTCAAGGTGTGAACAGATGTCCATGTGGCTGCCTCCAGGATGTCTCTGGTGGGGACTCCTCTGAGGAAAGCTGCAGAGGTGGAGTCTGCTATGGTATAGAGTACTGACCCCCTTAGGGGGAGGTTTCCCATGTTGCTTGTAACAGAAATGGATGCAGTGTGCTATTTGGAAATGGTTTGTTTGGATACGGCTTTGCCCTATGCCTCTGCAGCAAAGCTGACTATCAATCGATAAGTCTTTCTGAATGATTTAGTCCTGTCTAGGCAGAATCTGAGCTTTCTGTGTACATCTAGAGAGTGCAGGATCCTTTCCCCCTTGTTTTGTGGGTTAGGGAAAAAGGTGGGCAAATGAATGGATTGGTTGAGAGCCACACTGGACACCACTTTGGGCATGAAGGATGAGTCAGTCCTGAGGGACACCCTGTCAGCATGGAAGAGGATGAAGGGCTCTAGAGCCATGAGTGCTTGTAGCTCGCATACTCTTCTGGCTGAAGTGATGGCCAGTAGCATGGCTGTCTTCCAGGAGAGAAAAGTACAGTTGTGTACACTTACCATAAATGTAGATGTTAGAGTGTATTCACTGTTGCAGTCATTACATTTGGGTTAGCTGCTTGCAGTAGCCCTCAGTCGGCCTGATTAACAAAGTCTTGGGTCCTGTGTCGGCTGCTGTCTCTTCTTCCGTGACGTCAGGTCATCAGGGGTATAAAACATGCAGCCGACATCATTACATCAGTTTTTCTTGCCCCAGATGTCCCCCTAATGTGAAGGAAATAAATCTATAAATATACAAGGTTATACTTCAAACAAAAAAGCAAATACACCAAAAAGCTTTTAAGCATTGAAAAGGAAGAAAGAGGTATAGCCAAACAAAGTCAGGGGGCTGGAGGGAGGGTAACCAGGACTGCAAGGATGGGAGGAGGAATTTAGGACCAGCTATAAGGCCCTGCAAAACTGCAGTGGCAAAGCCAGCTCTGGATTTAGAGAAAATTGGCAACTGGTAATGCTTGGAGAAAGTATGTACAGAACTCCAGGTAGCAGCTGCTAGGACGTCCCTGGTAGGTATGCCTCTGAGAAAGGCTGTAGAGGTAGATGCAGCCCTGGTTGAGTGGGATCTAATCCCCTGTGGGATAGGTTTTCCATGGTGCTTATAGCAAAAGTGAATGCAATGGCCTATCTATTTGGAGATGGTTCACTTTGAAACAGCCTTACCCTCTCTGTCCCTGCAGCAAATGCCATCAGCAGTTGTTCAGATTTCCTTTGAGGTTTATACCTGTCCAAGTAGAATCTAAGTTGTCTGTGCACATCTAAGGAGTGCAGTATCTGTTCCCCTTTGTTCTGTGGATTAGGAAAGAGGGTAGGCAAATGAATGGACTGATTAAAGGCCACACTGGATACCTGTCCGTATGAAAGATGATGAAGGGCTCCACTGCCATAAGAGTCTGTAATTCAGATACCCTTCTTGCTGAAGTGATGGCTAAAAGGGAAGCTGTTTTCCAAGAAAGGAATTTTAAATCTGCAGTAGCAGCTGGCTCGAAAGGAGGAAGGGTGAGTTTCTCCAATACAAAGTTAAGGTCCCAGGCTGGAGTTGGAGCTCTCCTGGGTGGTCTTAAATTTTTGGCCCCTCTTAGGAACTGCTTGAGTAATGGAAGAGAGAAGAGGGGAGGCTCTGTGTTATAATGAACTGAAATGGTGGAGGCATGAATTTTAATTGAGGGAAAAGACAGGCCCTTGTGAAGCATCTCAGTTAAGTATTGTAAAATCTGAGGTAAATTGGGCACTGCTGTGCTCATCCCTTGAGACTGGTTCCAGGCACAGAACCTTTTCCATTTTTCAGCATAAGATTTTCTAGTACTAGGCCTCCTTGCCTCTAAAATGACATCCATCACTGGTTTACTGAGGGATGGTAAAGGAGAGCTTAGCCAGGCTGCTTGGTTCTGTGTTTGAAGCTGAGGGTGCAGAATCTGGTTCTCCTGCTGAGACGGCAGGGTAGGAGTCTGAGGCAGGTGTCATGGGGCCAACATTGACACACTGCGCAAGAGGGGGTGCACCAGTGTTGGCATGGCCAGGCTGGTGCAATCAAAGTTATCCTTGGTTTGTCTTGTTTGATCTTTAGTAGTACTTTGGAGAGCAGAGGAGGAAAGGCATAAACTGACAGATATTTCCAGCTGAAGGACAGAGCATCCACTTTCCAAGCTCGTCTGTGGGGAGTCCTTGCACAAAATATTTCCAATTGATAGTTCTGGGGGGAGGCAAAAAGGTCTATATCTGGGCTCCCCCATTTTCTTGTCAACATGCTGAAAATCCTTGGTTCCAGTTTCCGCTCGTGTGGGTCCATGAGGGTTCTGCTTAGTCCATCTGCCAATGTATTTAGTTTTCCTGGCAGGAATTGAGCTTGTAGATGTACTTGGTAGCTCAAGGCTGTGTTCCACAATGCCATGACTAGTCTGCAGGGGGGGGGGTTAAGAATGTGCATCCCCCCCTGCTTGTTTATGTACCACATAACAGTGGTGTTGTCTGTCTTTACCATTAATTGCCCTGGAAGAATGTGGTCCTTGAAGGCTGTCAGAGCATTCTGTACAGCTAACATTTCTTTATGATTGATGTGAAGGTGCATTTGAATTGGGTTCCATTTGCCCTGAATACACTTCCCTGCCAGGTGCCCCCCCCCCCCATGCATAGTCTGATGCATCTGTTAGGGTTTGGGCGGCAGGGGGTAGGGTGAATGGTAGTCCCTTGTTTTGGTGGCAGGCCTCTGCCCACCAAAGGAACTCTAGGCGCAGACAAGGAATGATAGGAATCATTGCTTCTAGATCCTGAGAATGTTGACACCATAAGCTTTTTAGATACCACTGTAGTTTCCACATATGCAGTCTTGCATATGGAATTAGAAGAATGCAGGAGGCCATGAACCCCAAGGCTTGTAGTATTTGCCTTGCAGATGGCAGGGTTTTTGTGACCACTTGTTTGAAGTAGGTTGTAAAGTGAATTTGTTTCTCTGGCGTGAGGAAAGACATCTGGGAAGTTGTATTCAAGCTTGCTCCCAGGAATATAATTTGTTGACAGGGTACCAGGTGTGATTTCTTTTCGTTAATGGTGTACCCCAGACAAGTTAGCATCCTCTGTACAAAAGCCAGATGATTCAAAAGTATGTCCTGGTTTTCTGCCCAAATTAAACAATCGTCCAGGTATTGGTATATTTGAATATTTCTTTGCCTGCAAAATGCAATGACTGGAGCTAGGCACTTTGTGAATACCCTGGGCGCTGTAGGTAAGCCAAAGAGCAGTGCAGAGAACTGACAGTGCGTGTAGCCTGCTTTGAAGTGTAGTTATCTTCAGCAAGATTCCCCGATTGGGAAGTGCAGGTATGCTTCCTTTAAATTTAGTGTTGCCAACTAGGCATCTTTGCTTAGCATAGGAAGCAACTGGTGAAGAGTCAGCATCTTGAATTTTGGAATCGCCAAAAAGGTGTTTAGAGTAGGCAGGTCCAGGATAGGACGCCATGAATTGTCCTTTCTGGGTTTGGGCCTCTGTCCACTGCTTTGGAGGTAAATCTGGCCAACCGCGTGGAGTTGGTGACATGTGGAAGTGAAATCTGTATCCTTGGGACACTATTTAAAACCCATTTGTCCTGGGTAATGAGTCCCCAGTTCTTTGCATGCAGTGCAATCTTTCCCCCCAAAGGGGCAGTCAGTTGAGAAGTGCTTGGAAGTTTTAAAAAGAAGTCATTGAGACAGTTTACCAAAGGGGGGAATTTTATTACTCACAAATTTGGAAGTGGAGGCCCCCCCCACTGCTTAGTCCTGTGCATCCCCTGGGACTGAAGCCTGAGTGCTCTGCTGGATCTGGGTTTGGACTGAAGGTCTGGAAGAGGCAGGAAAGGACCAATTCTTAGAAGGCCAATGCCTACTAAATCTTGGAAGTAGTACTTGTAAAATGTCTAACAGTTTGCATAGATTTAGCTTTTTCCTCCATCTTTTTAAGAACTTCTTCTGCCTTGTTGGCAAACAGGTGGCCCTAATTTAAGGGAGCATCCAGTAATTTCACTTTAACATGATCTGGCAAGGATTGCTCCTTAAGCCAGGCATGCCTTCTAAGTACAGACCCAGTTACTGCAGCCCTGCAAAAGATGCCTCTAGTGAATCAAAACCACATTGCAATGTATTGTTTACCAACTTGTTCAGCAGAATATATAAAATCGTGTAAATCCTTATTTTCAGCACAATCAGGAATCAACATTTTCTGTTTAAGCAATCCAATAATATGCAGCTGATACTTTAACATATCAAACTGGCAATTCAAGGCCCTAATGGCCAAAGCTTCAGAAGTGTATACCTTCTTACCCCATCTATCCAGGACCCTGGAGTCTCTATCGGAGGAGGTAGGATTTTTGGCAGTAGTAGCTTTAATGCCCTTGGGTCCCTGTGAAATGGTTTCAGGATCCACAGTAGGATTTTTGAAAAGGAACCTGTGAGAGTCAAGAACCCTGTAATATCTATCAGCTTTTCTGGAAGCAGGAGGTATTGAGTCAGGGGCCATACTAGATTCCGAAAATGCATCAACAATGTCCAGTACAGGAGGTATAGCTAAAGGCCTGTGCTGGGGCAGAAGTAAGAAATCCTTAAGCCTCTTTTTAGAATCCGAGAAATCCTGACTTTCCCAATGAAAAAGCTCCCTGAGAGTATGCAAGGTTTCACCAAAAGAGAAATCCTTTGTGGGGGGGGGGGGGGGGGGGCTGAGGGAATAGAATGCTCAGCATCAGAATCCTCATAGGTAGATAAGGGTAAATCCTGGTCATCAGAGGAAACAGAAATTTCAGAATCCTGGTCAGAAGTATCATAAGCAAACTCGGTCGTAGGTCTCTTAGAGGTGGAAGGTTGGCTTCCCCTGATTAAAGTAATAAGATCTTCAGGTCATTCTTATCATTTGCTCTTTAGGCATAGAGGCCTGACCATGCGGTCTGGGTGGCAGGTTTCTAGGCATGGTTCGAGTTTTAGGCCTTGAAGAAGAAGATGGCGCCGGTTTAATATGCAAGTCAGTAGACCTGAATACACCCTCAGAAGCCGGTGCTTGCACAGCGGCTCCAGACCCATCCAAGGTAGAGACATCTGGAGGTTCCACAGTTGAAGCACCTCACGGCATACCGGACTCCAAATGGGTCTTAGTAGAGACCTGCAAATCTGAAGTAGCGGGTAGCAGGGGATGCGAAAGCACCTCACTGAGTACCGGCGAACTGGGCCACCTGTCTCTGTCTTTATCTTTGCATTTCTTCAGAATGTCGGTAGTCGGATGGCTTACCGAAGACATATCAGGATAATTGAACTGAGCACCAAAAAATTTAGAAGTGCAAATATACCAATGACGGACAGTTTGTGGTTTAAAAAAGGCACAAAACTGACAGCGAGGTACGTCGTGGTCAGGGCCTAGGCAAGGAATACAGTACGAATGAAACTCTTTATGAGGTATTTGCTTTCCATAAGAAATGCAATTACTTACTTTTACTAACATCGGTTTAGAGCAAGAAAAAGCTTCCCCAATGGGATACTTAGCTTTTAGTTGAAGACTTCGGTTCTGAAACTTGAAAATGAAAATTTCAGGAGTCGGCCAACCGGCATTTGTGAACTGCTTCTGCTTCGGGCACCACATAGCAAGAAAGACTATGTAATGACGTCGACTGCATGTTTTATACCCCTGATGACCTGACGTCACGGAAGAGACAGCAACCGACGCAGGACCCAAGACTTTGTTAATCAGGCCGAATGAGGGCTACCTGCAAGCAGATAACCCAAATGTAATGACTGCAACAGTGAAAAATGAAGAACATGTAACGCTGCTGAAGATGCTAGTTCAAAAGGGAGGCAGGGTGAGCTTTTCCAACACAAAGCTTAGCTCTCAAGCTGGGGTAGGTGCTCTTCTGGGTGGCCTCAAGTTGCTAGCCCCTCTTAGGAACTGTTTGATGAGAGGGTGTGAGAAAACAGGGTGCTCAGTGTTGAAATGAGCAGAGATAGCAAAAGCATGAATTTTAATAGAGGAAAAGGAGAGACCACTGTGAAGCAGGTCAGCTAGGTAATCCAGGATGAGAGGTAGGGAGGGCTGTGCCGTATTGGCTCACTTAGCCTGAATCTAGGTGCAGAACTTTTTCCATTTGTCAGCATAAGATTTTCTAGTGCTAGGGCGTATAGCCTCATGTATAACATTCTAGAACCTGTTTACTGACATTGGCAGCTTGATCAGTGGTCAGGGGATAAGCCAGGCTGCCAAACTGAGGGTCTGTAATTGGGGATGCAGGAATTCTCCTTCCCTCTGGGTCAGGAGGGCTGGGGTCCGAGGGAGGTGGCAGTGGGGACAGGCTGTGCAGTAGTGGGTACCAGTGCTGGAGAGGCCAGTCTGGAGCAATCAGAATTGCCCTTGGTTTTTCCTCCCTTATTTTGACCAGTACCCTTGAACTGAGAGGTAGAGGGGGAAATCCACAGACTGAGTGGTTGACCCAGGGGAAGGACAGGGCTTCTGTTTTCCAGGCCCTGTGGTGAGGCTCCCTGGTGCAGAACCTGCTGAGCTGATGGTTGGAGTGGGAAGCAAAGAGGTCGACTTTTGGGGTGCCCCATTTCTGAGTTATTAGGGTGAAGGTTCTTTGGTCTAGCTGCCACTCGTGTGGGTCCAGAAGATTTCTGCTTAAGTTGTCTGCCAGAGAGTTTAGTGAGCCTGGTAGGAATTGTGCTAACAGGTGCAGTTGCACTGCCAAGGCTGTGTGCCAAAGGGTCATGGCAAGCCTGCATAGATGGTAGGAGCAAGTCCCTCCCTGCTTGTTGATATACCACATCACAGTGGTGTTGGTCTGTTTTGATTAGGAGAGCCCTTGGGGAGAGAAGGGGCCTTAAAGCTGTCAGTGCGTGGACAGCTAACATCTCTTTTTGGTTGTTGCGCAGATGTATTTGCTGTGGGGCTCCATTGGCCCTGTATGCAGCTGCCATCCAGGTGTGTGAGGGTCTGGGCAGTGGGGGTTGGTGAGAAAGACAGTACCTTGTTGTGGGAGCATGCTGCTGCCCACCAAACAAAATCTGTCCTTAGGCAAGGTATCATTGGTATGGGTTCTTCTGGTCTTGACAGTGTTGACACCAAAGGCTTTTTAGGTACCATTGAAGTTTCCTCATATGCAGTCTGGCATATGGAATGAGTAGGATGCAAGACGTCATGAACCGCAGAGCTTGCAGGATTTCCCTTTTGGGTAACTGGATTCTGGTGGCTAGTTGAGAGTAGTAGGCTGTCAGGTAAGTTTGCTTTTCTGGTGTAAGGAATGCCATCTGGGATGCTGTGTCCAGTCTTGCTCCCAGGAATGTAATTTTTTTGGGTGGGCACTAGTTTGGATTTCTTTTCATTGATGGTGTACCCCAGGGAGGACAGTAGGGACTTTACAAAGGCCAGGTGCTTGAGCAGCTTTTCCTGACTGCCTGAATCAGGCAGTCATCTAAGTATGGGTAAATTTGTACATTTGTCTGCAAAAAGCAATGGTGGGAGCCAGACATTTGGTGAAAACTCTGGGAGCAGTAGATAAGCCAAAGGGAAGTGCAGAGATCCTGCCCTAAAACGTAGATATTTCCTGCATGATTCCCTGATTGGGATATGGCGGTAGGCCTCTTTTAGGTCTAGGGTGGCTAGACAAGCATTGTTGGAGAGCATAGGTAGTAGTTGCTGGAGGGTGGGCATTTTGAATTTTGGTATCACCAGGAAGGTGTTTAGAATGGATAGATCGATAATCGGGTGCCAGGTGCCCTCTTTTCTGGGTACCAGAAAAAGTATTGAGTAGAAACCTTGGCCTAGCTTTTCTGCAGGAATGCGTCACCTGATTTTTCACCTCTGCCCACTGGTTTGGAGGAAGATCTGGGAACCATTTTGGAGTTGGAAGAGTGTGGAAAGAAAATTTGTATCCCTGGGACACTATGCTGAGGACCCAGCGGTCATTGGTAATGGTGGCCCAGGTGCTTGCGTGGAAGGAGAGTTTCCTCTTAAAAGGCAAGTGCAGGTGGGCAGAGGGAGGGGGTGGAATTGTTGAGTCATTGTGAGTTCTTACCATGAGGGGGTGGCTTTGCATTCCCTGGTTTAGAAGTGGAGGAACTCAATTGTTTTGATCTCTGCATTCCCTGTGGCTGCTGTCTGGGGGGGTTGCTTCCCCGGGGACTGGGCTGAACTGACCTGGAAGGGGCAAGAAAGGACTAGTACTTAGAGGGGCAATGCCTACTGAACATGGGTGGCTGGACCTGTACGGAATCCTTAACTGTCCGCATAGATTTAGCTATTTCTTCCATCTTTTTTAAGATCTTCTCTGCCTTTGTGCCAAATAAATTGTCTTTGTGCAAGGGTGCATCCAATAATTTAGATTTGACATGGTCCAGCAAGGGCTGTTCCTTAAGCCAAGCATGCCTTCTAAGGACAGAACCAGTGACTACTGCCCTGCAAGAAGCTTTTAGGGTGTCAAAA
This sequence comes from Protopterus annectens, assembly GCF_019279795.1. Classification (NCBI taxonomy): domain Eukaryota; kingdom Metazoa; phylum Chordata; order Ceratodontiformes; family Protopteridae; genus Protopterus; species Protopterus annectens. The sequence continues at coordinate 522,118,433 of NC_056725.1, read as the reverse complement.
CCACAGTGTAAGGTGTGCTTAGTTGCTTGACTTGCAGAGTGCATTAACTCTTGTAACGCTATTTTCTGCACAAGCAGGAAAGGATGACATTTTTTGCTTGAGGAGTTCCATGGTATGTTTTTGAAATTTTAGCATATGGAACTGACAATTTAGTGCTCTGACAGCAAGAGTAGCAGAGGTGTACACTTTTTTACCCAATCTGTCTATTGCTTGGGAATCCCTAACTGAGGGGGTGGAATTCTTAGCAGAAGTTGCTTTAATTCCTTTAGGCCCTTGAGAAATAACCTAAGGGTCAGCAGTAGGATTTTTGAGTCAGGCACTCTGTAGTACCGGTCACGTTTTCTGGGAGCAGTAGAGAAGGTGTCAGGAGTCAAACTACATTCCAAGAAATCATCATCTACAACATCCAGAACAGTAGGAATGGCCAGGGGTCTGTGCTGTGGAAGATCTAAGAATTCGCTGAGTCTCTTTTTAGAGGGTAGTCCTGACATTCCCATTGGAAATGCGCCCTTATGGTATGAAGGGTTCCCCAAAGGAAAAATCCTCAGGTGGAGAGGCTGAAGGAATGGATTCTTCTGCATCAGAATCCTCATAAGCAGAGAGGGGTTCCATGTCTTCATATTCAGATGCATCAGAGCCATCAAACTCCTGTTCAGACAAAACTACTGGGGAGAAATCTCTTTCTTTTGGAAGGGGTAGCTTGGCTTCCCCCGATCAGCATTATAAGGTCTTCCGCCATTTTAAGCATTTGAGACTGAGGCAAGAAAGCAGGTGTCCGAGACTGGGTTGGTTTCTTGGGCGTGGTTCGTATCCTGGGGCTTAGAAACTCGGCAGTTTTTGAGAGAACAGTAGATGCGAAAGAAGTCTTCGATTTGTGTCAAGAATCAGTAGTACGAAGAACTTCCTCGGAAGTTGGTGCCCACTCAGCAGCTCCGGACCCATCCAAGGTAAAGACAACCGCAGGTTCCTTAGTCGAAGAAGAGTTTTGCGCCATACCTGACTCTGAAAGTGTCTCAGTAGCAGCATGCAAATCCACAGAAGCAGGCATCAGGGGCTGCAAAAGTGCTTCACTGAGGACCGGAGAACTGACGACTAGCTTAACGGAAGTGTCGTTTGTAGTTTTGGACCTGTGCGGTCTGTCTGACATTATCCTTACTTTTTTTCGGAAGATCTGCTGTCGGATGGCTTAGCGAATCCATATTGGAATTAGAGGACTGAGAGCGAAAATATCTAGCTACAATAAGGGCCCAATGATGTATAGTTCTGGCATTGAACAAAGTACAAAAGTGACAGCGAGGGACGTGGTGGTCTGGGCCTAAGCAAGTGACGCAGTAAGAATGAAAGTCTTGTGTGATATTTGCTTTCCACAGGCAAGACAACTGCTAACTTTTTCTGACATCGGTTAGAGCAAGAAAAAAGGATCCCCAACAGGTTACTTAGCTTTAGAAGACTTCAGCTTCAATTTGGATGACAAAACTCAGGTAGAGGCCGACTGGCACTCATGCAAACTGCTTCTGCTTCGGGCTCCTTGGCAAGAAAGACTGATGCAATGGTGTCGGCTGCCTTCCTTTATACTACTGACGACCTGACGTTAGTCCTGAAGCAACAGCAACCAACACAGAAATATTAAGCCTCTGGTATTCGGGCCGGCCAAGGGCTACCCTGGCAGGGATAACCCGAATGTGATGACTGCAACAGTGAAATATGAAGAACATCTCCCTTTAAGAACAGCTTAGCAGTCAATCGAGAAGCCAGTGGGGGATCCAGAGGCAAACAAATAGCAACAAGGTGGGCTTTTACACAGGAGTATGCCAAGCCTGACTGCAAGAATTCACACAGGTGTGACAATACCAAAGGGACATCACCCTAGAAAGAGTCCAACCATCTTTGCAGACCCCATAAGGAGAATCTTTTCCATTCAGACATACAAGATCTCCTTGTATTAGGTTTCCTGGCCTCCTGCAGGACTGACAGCATGTCCTCATTGTAAAGGTGTCTGTAAGGGATCAGAATTCTACCACCCACAGGGTAAGGTTTAAAGATTGTCAGTGTGGGTGTATTAGGGATCCCTTGTCCTGTGTGAGAAGGTCTACTCTGAGTTAACTTGTGGTGATTGCCCCTGGGTAAATGCAGAAGGAGAGGGAACCAGTGCTGTCTTGGCCAAAAGGGAGTAACTGACAAGATTTTTGGTTTCTCCTGTTGAATTTTTAGCAGGATTTTCTGAAGAAGCGGGAAGGGGAGGAATGTGTACAGAAACATCCCCTTCCAAGAGATTGAGAAGGCATCCGTTGCCCTTGCCAGGGTATTTGGCAACCTGGTGCAAAAGGACGGAAGTTGTCTGTTCATAGGGAAGGCAAACAGATCTACCTGAGGTATACCCCATTTGTGGACTATGTCAAAGAAATACATTCCTGTGAAGCATCCATTCGTGGGACTGTGACATGGACCTGTTCAATGTGTCTGCCTGCATATTCTGTTCTTAAGGGATACACATAGCCTGAAGTGGGATTCCCTATGCTGTGGCAAACCTCGACACTTGGAGAGCTAGTCTGCAAATGCAAGTAGGATTTTGTTCCCCCCTGCTTGCTCATACCACAGAACTGTAGTGTTGTCTGTGAACAATTTTAGTGGGCCCTGTTTCAGTGCATGTTGGAAGGCCTTTAAGGCCAACAAAATTGCTCTCATCTCTCTGATATTGATATGTCCCTGTCTGGAGGAGTCAGGCCAAGTGCCCTGGACTCCCAGAGAACCCGCAGCTGCTCCCCAACTCAGACCCAAGGCATCCATATATATCTCCTGCACTGGTAGGGGAAGCTATAAGGGGAGTCCTTGGTTGCAGCTCACTTGGTCCACCCACCACTGAATCTCTTTTTTCAGGCAAGGAAGGGAACAGATTTTGTACTCTAGAAAATGAGAGTGCTGTGTCCATATAGACCTTGGGTACCATTGTAGCTTCCTCATGTGAAGCCTTGCCAATGGTAACATGGGAATTGTCAAGGTCATGTGACCCAGGAGTCTGAGGTACTGCCTGGCAGTCAAGTCTGGGGCTTGGAAGACAGTAAGCAGAGGTACTACTTTAAACTTTCTCCCTTTTGGGGTGGTAGAACAGCCCTCATGACATCCATGCTTAACCTGCATACCACGAAAATCTGGTCTTGAGAGGGGATCAGGTTGGACTTGGGATAATTTATCTTGAATTCAAGTGCTTGAAGGAGTGAAATTACTGATTTTAAATGGCTTTGCAGGGATTCTGTGCAGTCTGCCTGGATGAGCAGGTCATCTAGGTAAAGGAAAATGTGAATTCCCAGGGTCCTGCAGAAGGCCCCACTGGTGTCAAGCACTTTGTGAAGACCCTTGGTGCTTTAGAAAGTCCAAAGGGTAAGGCACAGAATTGAAAATGTGAAGAGGCCACAGAAAAGCACAGATATTTCCTGTATCTGGGCCTTATTGGGTTGTGTAAGCAGGCATCCTTGATGTCCAAGGTGGCCAAGAACCTTTGAGAAAAGATCAATGGGAAGAGGGCCTTCAGAGAGAGCATTCGAAAGGCGGGCACATGCAGAAAGAGGTTGAGATGGAAAAGATCTTGAACTGGTCTTCAGGGACCATCTTTTCTTGGGACTAGAAAATGTCTCAAGTAGAAACCCTTTCCCCCTTTTTGACACAGGGACAGGTTGAATTGTTCTCCGGGCAATAAGGTTATCTAGAACTACGAAAAAATGGAAGCTGTTCTTTGGGGGTTTGTGGAATGCTTCTCAAGGAAGAGGTTGTGATCCAGGTCATAAAATAACCTGTTTGTATAATGGACAAGACCCACCTGTCTGTGGTGATGTTTTCCCATGCAGAGAGGCAGTGAGAGCCTTAGGGATAGGGGGATTGTTTTAATGATTGCCTTGTCTTGAATTTGAGGCTTCTGTGCTGGAGTCTGTGCAGGCCTGGAAGGAGTGGCTTGCTTTCTGGCCGTCTTTCTGCTCCTAGGAGGAGGGAGCACATAGTACTTCCTGATGAATTGGGTCTTCGAGGGGTAATTCCTGTGAAATTTGAGGATAGAAGACACAAAGTGTTTGAGGTCCTGTAACTCCATCCCCTTTTGTTGCAAAGTTTTGAATAACTCCACCACCATTGACCCAAAAAGGGCAGAGTTATCTAGGGGTGCATCCAAGAGTTTTCCCCTGATATCACCAGGATGTGGCTGTAACCCAAGCCAGTAATATCTCCTGAGCTCAGAAGCAGATGCAGCAGACCTGGCAGAGGCTTCTGCTGCATCGTAACTGCACTTAATAGAGTGTCTTGTGACCGGTGAAGATAAAGACAAGGCTGGATAGCCGGGCTTTGGCTGGAGACTGGACTTTCACTGAGAAATTTTCTGGCCTGTCCTAAAAGGGCTAGGGCATATTTGGACATGTGGGTTTAGCAATTTATTGCCCTAAATGTCAGGGCAGAAGTACAGACCTTTTTCCCAAGGTGTTCCGTGGCCTTATTGTCTGTCTGTGGGGAGGAATGTGGAGGATGGAAGGAGCTTGGACGCTTTATCCGCTGACACAGACAGTGCCAGGATCTGCTGCAGGGCAATTAACCAAGAACTTGGCCCCCTCAAGGGCCTTTTAGAATCCATCAGGTCTACGTGCATCAGGAGGCTGGGAGTGTGGGTTGATTGAGGCTGTGTTAAAAGTACCCAGAAATGCAGGTAGTACAGGGGGAATAGCTGAAGGGACAGGGGACTCCATCTGAAGAATTTCGTAGTACCTCTTCTGTACTTCAGTCATTTCAGAGGAAATCCATTTTGAAATGTTCCCTTATCTTTGATATCATCTCCCCAAAGGTAAGGTCCTTGCCTGAGGAATCTGTTTCTGCAGATTCTTCTTCAGGGGAGGCGTAGCCAAGGGGAGATGGCATCTGTGAAACATAGGAGAAGGAATCCTCTGAGGAAGAGTCAGAGGATTCTTCAGCTTCAACCTGGGAAGGGTCCAAGGCCTGAGGTCTAAGACTCATTACCAGAGGAGGCCCAGGGGAGGCTACGGGTATAGCAGGCCTCAGAGCCATAAAAGCACTAAATAGGCTTTGAGAAGAAGCCTAGCAATCTGGCTGGCTCTCAAATGAAAAGAAAACATGTTTCCTTTTTTCTTTACTTTGAGGGAAGACCTAGCTGGTGTTTGGGCCAAGGTAGGCCTTGATTCAGAAGCTTGTGAAGTAGTGGAGGGATCCGTCTGAGTAGCCAGCATGAACCAAGGTTCCCCCTCACCATCGGAAGCAGACGTTTGCTTTACCTCCGAGGACGTGCCATCCAAGCTAGGTTCTGCGGCTTCCACACCGTTACCCACTATACCCGTATCTGCGGCAAATGAGCGTTCCTTCAGGCTGTCATCAGCCACAGGAGGGAATGTCGGGTGGAGGAGGTGCAGCTACAGACTCAAGCCTAATAACTTTGGCCTTTTTCTTAGGCGGCTCCTGCATAACCAAAGCCAAGTGCTTAAGGTGTTGGCTTTGAGGTAAACATTTAATGTGTGCAGACAGCTACGTAGCATTTTCGGAACATAGGCCTGGCAGACAGAGCAGGATTTATAGCTGTGCATAGGCCCTAAACAAAACAAAGCTTGTGGGTGTCTTTATGGGGGAATCTAACGACTGCACCTACACTTACCCTTCCTGGATATGAACCTACATACAAAGCAAAAGAACAAACGTCCCCAATGGGGTACTTATCTGAAAATGTTCGATCCAATGGCCAGTATGGCAGGAACAGCTGACGTTCAACTGGTGGCAGAGAAGTTCTGAGGTCTGGTACGTGCAGACGTCACTTTTGTGGCCCATGTTCCCTAGGCCAATGTCAGATGTCCCACATACCCAGCAGTGAGTACAAGCTTTTGTATACTGGCTGGACGTTCGGGTAGCAAAAAAGGAAAACCCAAGTGTTGGGTATACTGCAACATGAGAATAGGAGGACATCGCAAATTTCATTCAGCTGCGTACTTTCTGGTTGTATGCTCTGAATGACAAAATTTTACTTTACTTGATTTACTTTATGCATATTCATTTGAAAAACTGAATTTTTATTTGTCTACCTTGACATTTCACTGCACTTAAACCAATCCTCTAAGACACCACTGGCACTGAATTTCTAGGAAATGTAATACAACTGTTATTTAGTAAAAGCAGTTTTAAATCCCCATCTTCCCCCTCCTTTGAATGTTGTTCTTCTTTCGGCTTTTCCCGGTTAGGGATCGCCACAGCGAAACTCCGGTCCGCTAATGATAGTCAAGTCAATTTAGTACTTGTCCCACAGCATACACTGTGTGTGTGTATTAATGTATATCAAGATACATTCTGATTATTATTATTCAAGTGCAGTTTCACTCACTCATCAGTTCTCAACATACGACAGAATGTGTCCTTTTATTCAGAAATGGTTAGCAGTCCATTTTTAATTAGCCTTCTCCAAACCTAGGACGCTATTAATAGTCTCTCCAATTTTCTTACAGAAACTTTCCATCCCTCCCATTTTCTTTCTGAATAGGTGAAATGGCTTTGGCAGCCATCGTTCACTGGGCTGCCTGTCCTCCAGCTCTCAAGTCTGCCTTGTCTTGAAGACCACTAGCAGGAAATGTATCCTTCTGCTGGTTCTAACCTCAGTGCGTGTGTGTTAGGAGGGGAGGGGGCTTGACATTGCTACATAAAGCAACTTAAACTTCAGTCCAAAACTTCTGAAAGTCCTTAAAAGCTAAGCAAGCCTGTTCCACCTTAGCCTGCATGCAGAGTAACCATGACCCACAAAGATCAGTTTTATCATTTGATATTAGCAACCCCCTCCCCCCCCCACCCCCAACAAATTCAAAAGCCATTCTTTCAATTTAAGATTATGTACACCTTGATCGCAATAGGTCTGGGAAATCTTTGGGATAGCCTGACTGATATGTAAACTGTGTGTGCTCTATCAAGGAAAATTTTACCAGAAGGAATCTTTGACCATTCACAGAGTTGCTGAACCATGAAGTTAATGTAATTTCCTCCTTCAGTCTTTTCATGAATATTTGACAAAGACATACGTCTGGAGCGTTTCTCCTCTGGCCTCCACTGAAATTGGCTCGTTCCAAGTCAGACTTTCCTGGTAAACAAATGTTAGACAAATATTTTTTTAAAAAATGCAGGATTCTCTCTCCTCTCCCCATTTTCCATCTCAATCAGTTTTTCTTTTATTTCCTGTTGTGCTGCATCTATTTCTGCCAGTCTCCCTGTTTTGGCATTATCTGATTTCTGTAAAACCAAGATCTTGTCTGAATCTGTAGAAAGGGCAGCTTCCAGATTCTATTCTTTTGCCATGTTTTTTCAAAAGTTCCATTCACTTTTAATACTGCAGTATACAATTTGGTAGATCTGCTCTAACTCAGACATATCAGATCTCCCGTCTAGCACTTTCTAATCACCAAAGTTCAATTCAGCCATGTACTGTCTTTTTTTTTTTTTTTTTTGAGAGTCCTGATTGCGGAGCACTTTTTTGTTCCCTTTTTTTCTTGGTCACAAAGAAACCCAGAGGCCACAGTGAATTATTTGGTATAAATTATTTCTAATTTGCTGGTTTTAGTAAGCATTTGCTTTATTCCCAAGAAGACAGCACGGACTTTTACTTCAGCTCTACAGTGAAATCCCCACAATCTTCTCGAACAGCCACCAGTACAAAGCAGCGATGATGTCAGATGATAATCTGACTTGCCAAAAACACCTTCTTCCTCTCACCCACCACACAATCAGTCACAGCACTACTGAAGTTATCACTTCCATGGGTGTGGTCTAATTCTGAGATGATGGTGAGGGGAAACAAGTATAAACAAATTGCGATTTAAACAGACCACTTGGGATTTCATGGCATCAGTTATTTTTAAGGCAAAATATGGTATTTTCTGGTGAATACTGGACATTTTAGAGGTGTGCCCCCCCCCCCCAAAAAAAAAACATAAAAATGTCAGTAGGCCTCTGATCACTTTGGCCTATCCTCCACACCTCATTTCAGGATACTAAATACAGGTCCACCAGTGCCAAAATTCATTAACAATAGCGCCCTCCAGAATGTGCACCAGCCTCAGTAACTTCTTATTTTTTTGAACACCTTTATTAAATCTTCACATTTTAAACAATGATGCAACTACATATATATATATATATATATATATATATATACATACATACATACATACATATATATATATATATATATATATATTACTAGAAAAGAAAAACTATGGCAGGATTGTCATCACTTTCATGCCTTATACACACAGGTTTTCTTTTTAACAATGATCATTCATTCCAGCATTCTAATTTCTCAATAATTGGGTCTCAAACCTCACTGCTCCTCTACCTGAACATTATTCTGCATGCATTGTTCCCACAAATTCCACTTCTATGTAATTCGCTCTTTCCCTTTTCTAAAAGATCACACCTCCAGTTCTTTATCTCGTTTACAATACTCAGCACTTCAACTACAGTTGGTTTAGATTTTGATTCACATTTTCTAGTGCTTTTTGTCAGCCAATAGAATTAAACTTATTAAGGCCTTACTATGTCTACGCAATTCAGATCTTAGCTCAAAAGAATACGTTTTAACTGCAGTCATTTGCTAACCCAACATTTCTGACAAAAATACTCTGCAGGGAATTTTTTAAATCTGTTAAACTGTTTTAACCTCATCCTCCAAAAATGTTCCCAGTTACCCCTCTCTATCTCCTATCACACCTCCAGCATTTGCTATCCCCTTGAGGAAAAAATTTATCAAGTCTGCTTGGGGATATAAAAATGTCTACACAATCATTCCATGCAAAAATCCTAAACCTACCAGCCTTTACTGCATACCTGGGAGCCATACATATGCCCTTGTGTTGTTCGTTTGTAAATTGCTTTTCATTTTCTCTTCCCATTCTTTAAAAACCTTCTTTGATTAATCCTTTTATCATGCAGTATTTTATATGCCCTAAAAATTATCTCTTTTTAACAGCAGCTTCTGTTGTAGACTCAATTGAAAGCTCTACCAGAAGTTGTCTTTCACTTAGCACTCCTCTATCCCTTTTTGCCTGTACTCTTATCAATCACTGATGGGAAAGGTAGTCTCTGACCTGCACACCAAACTTCTATTTGGCCTCATCCCACTCTATTAACTTTATCTCTACATAACTGTCTCCAATGTCTTTGTTTCTTCCCCAACGTTGATCAGTAAAACTCCAGTCTCTTCTTGCCTACTTTCTGACCCTCACTTGCAGTAATCCCTATTGATAAAATGTCCTTTCTCCATTCACATGTTGGCTTAGTTCTTAATTAGAATACTTTTTGTTAGTTTATGAATATAGCATTCCACAGTGGTTATTCTCCTAAACGACTTTCAACCAAAATCGTACTGTCGCCTTATTTTCCGAACCCCCTCCACCCACTTTAAAAAAACATCACTTTCTACACTGATCTATAACCTTCTGTTGGTGTTAAGCATATGAGATTTAACTTCGTAGCTCTTAAGTTATCCTTTCAAATCAGGTAATCCTAAAACCGCATGTTCTGCAGGGACAACCAACTTATTTCACATAAATCTTGCTTCCCGACCAAAATGAATTCCTTCAACTCTTTATTAATTGGTCATAATTTCTGGTTAATACAAATGCACCCAATCTGTACATACAACTAAACAGAACATTTCCAGTCCCTGTACTTTGCTACCCGTAATTAACAGCTTCCAGCTTCTCAATTCTTACATCTTTGTTTAGTCTCTTCCCACATATCTTTAGCTGCCATAACAGCATCCTTTTTCACTCCATACATGTAATACTTTTATCTTATGCCCACATAAATATTGGTATTGCTAAACTAATTCACATGTGTATGTATAACAGTTTACTGCCATAGCATTTGCCTTTGGGATATAAAGTAATTGAAGATAAAAGACTTGAAACAGTCTCACAATGTCCCACAACACTAAAATGTCATTCTGTATTTACCAAGTACACAATATCTGCAAACAAAGCTCGCTTTTATTGATTACCATACATTTACAGCCTTGATTTTGTGAATCTCTTATTTTTCATTTGCTTTGTTTTCAGAGACACTGGCAAAGGAGAAAGAGGCCACCCCTACTGGCTGGTTCCTCTTTGCAAACACAGCTTGTCGGAGAGGAACCTTTTCCATCTTAATTCTTCCGTATGACCCTGCATATAGCCTTCTAATTAACCCTATATTACTCTATCAAGAAACAAATGCTACCTCTGCCCTACTCATACAGTCCTAGAAGAATCAAATGCTTTCTGTGCAACAAGCTCCACCAACAGCAGCATTTTCTTACATTCTACTTCCCTCCGCCTTACATTGTGCTATTAATGTCAAATGTGTGGCTCCCCTCCACAAAACTGCTCCGATTCATATCATATTTGGCAACCCTTATACATTTTGTTAGCTGGCATACACAACACTTTACAATCATGATTTAAAACCAAACTAGGTCTATATGAAGCTGGGTCGGTATGGTCTTTACTCATTTTGGGCAGTACATCCATCACCCCCCTTTTTCAAAAATATTACTAATTATCTTACTTTTTGATCTGAAAATTTGCAACTATGAAAGAAACAGAACAGCTAAGCAAATTAAGTGAGGATGTACACACGGGTCACTGATTGAAAACAGCAAAAAAAAAAACAGACCAAGTTTGGTGGTAAATATTAAATAACTACTGTAGCTGATTTTACTGAAAAGATAAGCTGCCTCTTCAGGGCTGATCAAACAGCAATGTCCTGTTAAGTGGCGTGCTTACAGATGCACGGTTTGAAAGTAGACTGAATCGAACCTAAGACTATACTTTAAAGAGCATCAACAGTTCACATCCTTAACCATCTATGCTAATTTACAACTACCACCTAAAAATGCAGATCAAAGAAAACAAAATGTTTATTTCACATTCCTACAAAATGAGATTCCCTTATATTAGTTCCACATGTCAAGACTCCCCGTCTGATTCTGGTCCACTGCCACCACCACCCCAGTACAGCTTTTCTGACTACCCTCACCTCTATGGAAAGCTCCTCAGCCAACCAATTCCACCCTCCTTAATTATAAAAAAAAATAAATAAATTTTTACACACTAATTGGAAGATGCCACCTATCCTCAAACTCGGCTATGTCGGAATGCCCATAGCATTTTCTCCTTTTCTTTACCTTTCTTTATAGGTATACATATTCAATACTTTTAGTCTGTCTTACAGGTGAATGCCATGCACCATTTATTTACTAAGTTTCTTTACAGGGGTAATGCACTGACAATATTAACCAATTTCTGGCACAGCTCAACAAGTATTCATTTTAACTCTTTCTATACAGCCGCTACATCACTGTAGGTATCTGTGTGTGTCTGTGTGTGTGCGCGTCTGCGTGGGGGGGGGGGAGTTGGCTACTTCTGCGGACTATAAAATCACATTCAACTTGCATAGTACTCTCAAGCATGTAAAAGTAAAACACTGTACAATGCAATACATCTACACATGTACACTCTATGTATACTATATGCATTTTACATATAAAACACACTCATTCGCATCTGCACTGAAAAGAACTATGCACTTCTGAACCTTGCTTAGACTGTAAATTACCCCATCATTGTTCCATATTGTTTTTCCTACCTGCATTTCTGAGAATGTCAGTTACTTAAATCAGGCTAACCTCAATGTACAAACCATTTCAAGTCACCCCCACCCCCACCAAAAAAAAGCTGTACAACTGCCCTCAAGAAACCTTCAAAGATGATTTTAGCTCAGGTAAAAAAAAGTTATAGTTATAACGTCCCCAAAATAGCTTCTGTGAACAGAGTTCTTAACAATACTGCACGTGCTACAGCAAAATGTGGTACTGTGAAAGGATTACAGCTGGTAACACATTTCACTGCTGAGCTACTGGGATTAAGTAGTTTAATGACAAGTGACCCTTCCAACAAACTGAAACAGGAACACGCAGCAATAAATCCCAGAGAGAGTTAATTAAAATAAGAATTTCAGCCACTCTTGAGCACTGCACCTGTTGCTTAAACATTTCCAAGTAAACAATCCAAGTTCACAACTCCCTGGCCACATGAGGTGATGAAAGGTATATCCTAGAAAGAACTGCGTATGCTAGTATCGCCAATCTAGCTGCCAGGAAGGCAGTTATTCAAAGGGTTTTTCCTGGCCCCTAACACTGCTTAGCAGTGCGTCAATCACCTCATCTGTTCCAGCAACTCAACGGTACAAAGCTATTTTTGTTCAAGTACATTAGTGTAGGTTGAAACTACCAGTGGACCATGCTCCAAACTCTACTGGCTAATAAAGCAAATCACTCAACTGACAAAGCAGTGTATTAAACTGCACTTCATTTAAAAAAAAATCTAAACATTCTTACCATTACCTATAGCTCTCATCATAAAATACAACAAAAAAAGGGAGTAAATCTAAAACTCAAATATAACAAAGCTTGGTGCCCATTTTAATAATTCAGCTGCATAACAGCTACTGCAGGAGGACTGCTCTTTAACCTTCACATTCTACTCCATGATACTTGTCCTTTGCAGGATAAACACAGGCTGCAGAATAACATGATGTGGTACAACCATCGGCAACTTCAAAGCTGCACAGCACTTACACCGCCAAGTTTCAGCAACTTCAGTTACTACTGTGGCACTCTACGATGTTTGTGTATATCAGCATTTATCATAAGATGCACATAAGTGTGTCACTGAAAGAATTACATGCTCACACCAGTATACCAAATTGGTTTGTAGTTTCAATATTTTAAATGTCAGTCTTTGTAGCACCTTTGGGTCTTTTTTAAAAGCAGATCATGAATGGTGTGGAGGAGGGCAAGATGTTACATGGTGTTTGTTCTCAAGTTAGCCAGGGTTACTGAAACTTAACCTCCTGGTTGACTCAGGCCATCCCAAGTTCATCATTGGCCCGTTTTTAAGATCAGGTCCCACTATATGTAGTGCACTTAAGATTTATACATGCATGGCTGGTGATATTTATTCACTCACATTTCACCTTGAAGGATGAACCATACAAGTTGTGGTTGAACCTGAATCACCCATCTGCAAAACACAGAATAATGCTATGGGAAGAATGCTTTGATTCTGCTCAGTTTCCTCTTCGGTGTTCTTTTTGAAGCACACTGGTAAAGCCCAAAACAAAAGGTGAATTCCAGGAATGCTGAAAAATATCAAGAGATGTTAAACCAAGGTCTCGTCTGCTGCAGTTGGTGGCAGCTCAGGCGGATGCAAAAGATCCCATTTCACCTATTGAAAAGAGTAAGGGGGAATTCTTCAATGCCCTGGCCAAATTTCCGTTAGTAGTAACAAATAACACCGTGGGTCTCCTCTGAAAACAGGCTACTAGCCTAGTGGGACTAACCTGGTTAACAAAGGAAAAATAAATACAAAATAAAATTAACAGCAAATTTCACTGCCAATATCCTGACCTGAGCAAAATGGCTGAAATGCCCATTTTCAAACGCACATAAACACACACCTTTGTTTAAATGATGGAAACTGACTGATCAATATTAGAAAGTCTAGTCGAAAGACCGTGGTCCCAAAAGTGCTAAAAGGCTGAAAAATGTTTTGAAAGCTTTTGTTTACAGAGCCAAACAACTTCATGAACCATATGAGGACCTTGGCCTTGAACCAGACAGTACACTGGTGCAGCCTGATAACACTGTTGAGGTCTAAAAACATACCAACCTAGGAGCTTTAAAGACAGGCTTTTGTAAAAATAAAGAACATCCAATCTAGCCTCTTCCACAAATTCGGCAAAAAGCAATTTATTGAAATACCGTATGGCAGCAGAATCCATCACTATGATTGGGACCTTAAGAGACGAGCCTTAATGACATGACTAGACCACTAACTCAAAGGAAGTCACATAATTCTTCTTTTGGGAGCAAACAGTCTGCATACAGGGAATAGAAGACAAAAGAAAATTATAAAAATTAAAACATGCAGATTTTTCCACTGCAGGAGGTGGTGAAAGACAGATCATATGATCATAGGTTCATAGGTACATACTAGGCTATCTGCCCTAGGGCATTTATAAGCCTAGCCAGAATGTTTTGGCTTTCGCCACCCATTTTAAATTAATTTTGCTATGCCCTTTTTCGAGGTTAGTATACTGTGCCTCTGTCCAACAGTGACACAGAAGTGATACCCGAGGTAAACCTACGATCTCCCATCCACTCATCAAGATTCCTCTTGAAGAGAGTCAATGAGAGACTCTGCCTAACCTGAACTGGGATTTTATTCCAGAGTGAAGGGAGCCTCTGGGTTATGAATCTGTCCCTCCAGCATGTCCTATTTATTTCAGTGCTGAGGTTCAAGTCTCTCGAGCGTGTAGCTCGATGGGATTTGGATTTTCTGAGGTGCAGCATGTCCATTAATTCCGGGTTGGACATGGCTTTATACGTCAGGCACAGATCGCCTCTGAACAGGCGGTATGCCACTGAGTAGAGCTGGAGTTTCTTTAACCAGGCAGCATATGGCATCTGTTTGAGCCCTTTGATCCTCTTGGTGAGGTACTTTTGGGGTCTTTACAGTTGCTGCAGGTGTCTGGTAAAGTACATCCCAAAAGGGGCATTGTACTCAATTATGGGCCTGATGAGGGATGAGTAAAGAGGCACGATGACCTCCCCTGATCTAGATGTGAATCCCTTCATGATTAGGTGGGCTATATAAAATGTTTTTCTAACCACTTTGGCCACGTGGTTGTCAAATGAGAGACTGCTATCAACTTGGGTCCCCAGGTCCCTAATTTCTTCTTCTGTACTTAATGGATTACCACCTATGTGGTAATTTGTAGGCACTTTGTTTTTGCCAAAGGGGATGACTATACACTTTTTGGCATTTAGCTTAAGGCCATGGCTCTGGCACCAGTTGTCTGTTTCTATGAGGCCCTTTTGGAGGATGCTTGTGTCGGCTGGAGAGTCTATTACGGCGCCCAGTTTGCAGTCATCTGCGAACTTGGTCAGCCGCAGTCCTTCTGTGTTGGCCTGTACCTCCGAGAAATATATACCGAACAAGAGAGGTCCCAGGACTGAGCCTTGTGGGACACCACTTGTAACTGGTTTGGAGTCTGACTTGGCTCCAGCAATTCTAACCACGTGGGTTCTGTCCTTGAGCCAGTTTGCAATCCATCTAGTGACATAGGGGTTTATATTTAAGCTGGTGAGCTTATCTATAATGCCCGAGTGGGGTATTGTATCGAAGGCTTTTGCGAGGTCCAGGTAGGCTGTGTGGACCACCTTCCCCTCATCAATGGCCTTGGTGACCGTTTCAAAGAAATCAACCAGGTTTAAGAGGCAGGAACTGCCCTTAAAGCCGAACTGGGTAGGATCCAGTGTCTGTAGGTCCCCAATATCTTTATTTATGAGGTCCATGATGATCCTTTCCATAGCTTTGCAGACCAAGCTAGTCAGGCTTATGGGACGATATTTTCCAGGATCCGTTGAGGCACCACCTTTATGGAGAGGGACCACTGTTGCTGTATGCCACTCTTTGGGCACATATCTTGTAGTAAGGCTGAGATTGAACAGTAGTTTTATGTTTGGGTTTAGCTCTTCTTGGAGTTCATGTAGGACGCAGCCCGGGACACTGTCTGGTCCCATTGATGCTGTGTTTTTTGCTTTGGAGAGGGCGGCTCTTACCGGAGCATCTGAGATGTCATACTCCTATGACAAGGAGTTCCAACTCTCCTAAATCTACCCATGTCGTCAAAGCTAGTCCTTGAAGTCAAAAACACCTCAAACAGTGACTATTGTGAACTTAACTTTGTAAAAGAATTTAAATTTGTTTGCTGGAAAAGTCAGACTGAGCATGCAACTCCTTTTCAGCAGAAGCCCAAGAACAAAGCTTCACGAACATTCTACAGCAATTACATGTATAAGTAACAGACTATCACAGTAAAAATACATTACAAAAATGGACAGTTGAAGATGAGGCTCAAACGAATTACATACAACAGTATAATAAAAGTCTTGCACATTTAAGCCCCTCACCACTAACTCCTCTGAACCCATAACCATTGTTTCCCAAAGGGAACACTGCCTCCACACACCATGATCCCCTCTGCTTCCTAGTGCTTTAACACATAGAATAGACCGGGCTTAGCTGACATGGGACTCCAGTGGGCAACACGTTGTGCTCTGACTAGGTGTTACCCTTATGATGAAGCAGAACTGCCTCCCTTCCTCCCGTGATGTGGCAAGCAAGCAGTGGCCACACTATTCCTCCCCAGACAGCTCCTAAAAGATGGATGCGTACACTGACAATAAACATGCTGATTAAGACGTGGCCATCAGGCCAAAAAACTTGTTGCTACATAGTGGCAAATAATACTGCTGATTACTCATGCGACCTGTAAAAGATTTTGTTGAAATATTGTACTATACCACTGAAGTTGCACACTGCATGCCTGCTTTCCTCTTATTTTCCATATTTAATCCTCACTGATCCTTCCCAATCTTGTCTGAATAAATCCATAAATGCAATCAAATACACATTTAATGCACTTTTTTGCTGGTTAATGTGCAACAGAAACTCTACCAGTAAGCCACAGTGATTTAACAACAGAAGCACTAAAATCTGTCTTAAGTCAACACAATTCAATCAAATGGAGACTACTAGGCAATTATGTCACAATTTCAATCTAATTTGACATTTAAACCAATGAGCGGCATACATATATAATGAACTTATAATAATCTATCAGCCACTGACACTATGAAGTTCACTTTTATATTTTGCAAGCTGGTAACCTTTTGCTAAACAATTACTTTTAACAGAAAAAAGGCCATTTTTGTATTAAAAGTGCGCATGTGCTGCCATGCATGTGTGCATCACACCCACGATGGCTGTTTTCTGTGCACAGGGGATAGGGCGCTGTTTTGGTTCCCTCTACAGCTCCAACACAATTTAACTTATTCTCACAAAATTTTGGAGGAATGCTATTGGAATATTTGTCTATTAAAACAACTTACATGCAAAGAAACATCTGAATTTTGAACTATAATGGAAAAAAAAAATCATTCCTTAATGCTTTGTATGCCACAACATCGAAAAACAATTTTACATAGAGACATATATTCTCTACATCCCTGATGTTACAACATGGCTGATTTGATAACTTTTGTAAGCTACTCTGCAAATGAGCGACTGTGACAATTTTAAACTCACCATTTTGCAAATACTGTAGTTTTTCAGTTTTAATTTTAAGGTGATAAATTTGAACCCAAGCACAAATATCATTCTCTCTACACTGCTTCAAGATATTCTTATAAAATGTAAGGACAAGACAGCTGGACAGTTAACCCCCATGCAGCACACTGCATATGCTACTAGCTCTTAAGGCACGCTGGCAGTGTAATTTCAAGGGCATGTTAGTCGGAACAAGTATTTTGCTACTGCAATAAAAGTTAGAGAAAATGACAAACACTTTTCTGAGAGCAGCAGTATTTCTAGTTTTGATTTCTTAGCATGCACTAATGATACCATTCTAATACATACCGAATCTGCTGGCCTTAAAACATGTTCAGATGTATACGACTGGTGCAATCAGCTTGTTGCCTAATATTACCAACTCAGTCACATCAAAGCTATGCATCTCCTTCAGGTTGAGGTTTTCTCTCTACAGCTCTTCTATGATATCTCACTGTGAATTCATAGCCTCCATACTGTTGCCTTCACATTCCTTAGTCTCTGCTAGGTAATCAGCCAGCTGCAAACTCACTTTACTTAACTCACTGTGAAAGAGAACTCTAAGATCAGCCAAAATTGTTTTCCATCATCACCCAGTCTTACACATCCAACAGCTTAATGTCAGAAGACTGTCGTGCATACTTCATTCAGCATATTGAATGCCACTGTACATGACAGGTATACCACTTCTGTTAGTTTTTAATTTTAATGCTAAATCTATTCAGATACGTTTATTACTGTGCACCTATTCATAACAGCAAAAAGCTTTAGCAAAGCTAATTTAATGTTACATTTCATGAAACTGAATGAGACCAACCAAGGTGCTTTTTCCCCCTACATAGCACCACCAACCTATGTCTCTCACCCATATTCTCCTTGGTGGCAAACAGCAATATTGTGGCATTTGTTGCCTCATCTGTGCACACGTCAGACTTGTATGCACCTTCACAAAGGAGACAGTGTTCCGGGTATAAGAATGTTAGGATGTCTACGGCATCTGGAATCTGTCGTCACCTTCCCCCAGCTATGCATCACTATCTGGACTACAACCTAACCCGATGGAACAGTCTTCACAATAGTACCTCCACATCCCGTAGTGTGTTCTGTGCGAGCCTATAATGTACAGGCACTGTAGTTCTTTTTGTAATGGCATTAAACACTGTAGCAACACAGAGCAGCTATCTCTGGTATATGCTTGTAGATTGCCTATGTAGCTCCTCCATGTCTAATATCAATTTGGCAACTGCTCTGCCCTTCACCTGCTAGCTAGTTTATGAAGGCAGCAACTTTATCTTTTTCTGACAGATATTTTAAGAATGACAGAAGCCGTCAATGTTTACTCAAATGTGAACCATTTCAGATGTGACAGCCGCACACAGCACCATTCATCTCAGGTGGCATTTAGTAATCTTTTCTGGACATTCTCACCTCAGCATCTGAGGTGCCCATGGCATACGCAGCACTGGGAAGCACGGTGTTGTGGATGCCTCCTTTTAATTACCATAATCCATGTGTGCACTGCCTACTGAGTGCCCTTCATTTCTAATGCATGTGCTGATTTAAGTGTGCTCTTTCTTGTGCCTCCTCTTCCTGATATTTCTGATTCAGCCCGATGGTGTGAGCAGAGGGTATTGTCTGACCAGGCTTTTCTGCAGATGTACTGTGCTCAATGTTAGCATGCACATTTGTTTGATGTACATCCTCATTAGCAGGTTCATATGTTTAATCTGGGAATGTTAGTTTCTGCCTTCTCACTCTGGTGGGAATAGTGTTTAAGGACAGTTAGGATTTGGTTGCCATTAACTGCTCAAAAATAAAGACTGCATAATTATCCATTAGGAATACCTGACAGGGAGTTAGAATTTACCAAGCAGTAAATAATGATTAACTGAATCAAAGACCTTGGATAGCAAATTAGAGCTAAAATTGTTGACCTACCATCAACACACCTGTAGATTAGTGAAGGACAGCTGTGCAGCAATATTTGTACTTTAACACTTTCTGAAGCCAGACTACTGATCAGTAACCTGTAAAAGGCTCATGGTGAGCTTTCATAGTTGGAATGGTTAAATGCGTTTGCGTAAATCCTTATGGTCTAAATGCCTCTGTTAATTACTTGCATTTGAATACTCATCTTGGTAATTAGGTTTGGCTAGACACAAAAATACAGCCTTATTTTCTGCATATACCTTTCTCAGAATTACAGCAACCACATAGAGATGATATTCATTAAGAGATGAGGAGTGTTGGGGCAGAACCCCCACAGGTACAGCAGGGCTTGCCCTCCTGTATAAAATGTTGCTTTATTATGTTATATGCTTTTTGCTTAGCAAAATAAGGCATAGAAGTGATAAACTTGTAGCAAGTACATCAGGAATGACCACAGAGTACTGGAGTCAACATAGCTGTCCCCCCACCTTAAAAAATTCACCCAAAAATTTGACCATGACCTAGCTGGTCATGAATGTAATCTATAATATCTAGCACTGGCAACAGCAGTGCCACAGACAGGGATGAAAAGTACAGTTTTGTACCTACCATAAATGTAGATGTCCGAACAGGATAGCATCTGCAGTCCTAACAAATGGGGTTGTCCTGTCGTCAGGCAGCCCTTCGGTCGGCCGGATTCCAAAGTCTGGGTCTGGCCTCGGCTGGTGTCGCACTTCACCCGACGTCATCTCTGCTGGTCTTCGGGTATAAAGGCATCAGCCGACCCCATTTTCCTCAGTGTTTCTTGCCCCAGATGCCAGTTGCCCTCTTGGAAAACTAAATTTTGGATAAATGCCAATGTTTCCAAAAAAACACAAAAAATAAGCATGTATGTACATATATACAAACAAATACACCATAAGAGATCCCCCCTAGCTAGCTATTAGGAGGGTAAATACCCTAGGAGTACCACAGAGGGGAAGGAGGGTGGGTAATCCTGACTGCAGATGCTATCCTGTTCGGACATCTACATTTATGGTAGGTACAAAACTGTATTATGTCCTTCAAGGATGCATCTGCAGTCCTAACAAATGGGTAGAATACCATAGCCAAACTAGGGGAGGAGGAAGAAGAATTATGGTGTAGTTAGGATCCCTTGCAATACAGCAGTGGCAAACCCTGCTCGGGATCTAGAGTATAGAGGTAAGTTGTAATGCTTGGCAAATGTATGCACGGAGGTCCAAGTAGCCGCCTCAATAATGTCCTTGGTAGCCACTCCTCGTAAGAAAGCTGTGGTAGTGGCTGTAGCCCTTGTAGAGTGAGGTCTTATGTTCTGTGGAATTTGCTTTCCATGGTAGGAGTAACAGAATCTTATGCAATTTCCTATCCACTTGGAGATTGTCTGTTTGGAAATTGCTTTTCCTTCCCTTCCTGTTGCATAAGCTACTAAAAGCTGGTCAGTTTTCTATTGCCCTTGGTTCTGTCCAGGTAGTAGCAACTGTCTATGTACATCAAGGTATGCAGCAGTCTTTCCCCTGTTCTGTGGATTGGGAAAGAAGGTAGGTAGGTGGATTGCCTGGTTTAGAGACACTCTGGATACCACCTTAGGCATAAATGTAGGATTAGTTCTCATGGACACTCTATTTTGATGGAAGATTAGGAAGGGTTGTACTGCCATTAAGGCCTGTAGTTCGAAACCCTTCTTGCTGAAGTAATTGCCAGTAGGAAAGCAGTTTTCCATGATAGGTGTTGAAGATCTGCTGTTGCTGCTGGTTCAAATGGAGGAGTGTCAATTTTTCTAGCACAAAGTTCAAGTCCCATGCTGGTAATGGTGGTTTCCTAGGAGGTTTTACATTCTTGATTCCTCTGAGGAACTGCCTGAGTAGAGGATGTGAGAAGACAGGGGGATCGAAGCTGTATTCTGCAGAAATAGCTGATGCATGTATCTTGATGGAGGAATAGGACAGGCCTGTATGGAGAAGCTCTGCCAAGTACTCCAGGATGTTAGCAATATCTATCTTTGACACATCTTTTCCTCTTTCAGTACTCCAAATGACAAACCTTTTCCATTTTCCTGCATAGTTCCTTCTTGTTGAAGGTCTGCGGGCCTCAAGGATAATGTCTTTAACCCTTTGGGATAAATCTGGGTTAGTTGCTGTTATGTGATGTTCCAGGCAGTCAGTTGCAGAGTTTTTAGGTTTGGATGCATGATGTTGTAGTCGTTCTGAGTTAACATCAAAGGCATCAGGGTAGTGTCCACGTTCTCCCCGAGACATGCTCCTCAGCAATGGATACCAGTGTTGTCTTGGCCAATTTGGAGCTATCAGAATTATTCTTGGGCGTTCCTCTTTGATTTTCAGTAGTACCTTGTGCATCAAAGGAAGAGGTGGAAATGCATATGCTGTCAGGCCTTTCCAACTGAAGGATAGAGAGTCCACCTTCCATGCAAGGGGGTGGTATGTCCTTGTGCAGAATTTCTTGAGCTGGTAATTGAGTGGGGATGCGAATAGGTCTATTTGTGGCATTCCCCATTTCTTTGTGATGGCCTTGAAGATGTCCGGGTGTAGCATCCATTCGTGAGCATCCGAGGTAGTTCTGCTTAACATGTCTGCTAGGATGTTTTCTTTTCCCGGTACAAATATTGCCTGTAACTGGATGTTGTAGCTCAGAGCCATATTCCAAAGGTCCAGAGTCATTCTGCATAGGGGGTATGAATGAGTGACTCCCTGTTTGTTGATGTACCACATGACTGTGGTGTTGTCTGTCCTTATTAAATGGCCTTCTTTGAGGAATGGTCTGAAATTCTGGATTGCTAGTTTTACTGCCAGCATTTCTTTTTGATTTATGTGCAGGTGCAGCTGGTCTGGAGTCCATAATCCTTGTATGCATTTGTCCAGCATGTGTGCCCCCCAACCTAGGTCTGAGGCGTCCGTTGATGGTTTGGCTTGCTTGAAAGTTGTGGAAGGGCAAGCCTGGGTTTGACTGGCATGCTTGAGCCCACCATAGGAACTCTTGTTTCAGGCATGGGATTAGTGGGATTTCGGTTTCTAAGCTGTGCCTGTGTTGAGACCATAAATTCTTTAGGTACCACTGTAGCTTTCTCATATGCAGTCTGGCATGGGGGACCAGGATTATGCATGATGCCATGAAGCCCAAGGCCTGCAGTACTTTCCTTGCTGTTAGTTTGTTCTGCTTTGTTAATGCCAAGAAGTAAAGAGGGAGTTGTTCTTGTTTTCTGCAGTTAGGAATGCCATCTGTTTTACTGTGTCCAATTCCGCACCCAAGAATGTTCTTGTTTGGGATGGTATCAGTCTTGACTTTTTTAAACTGACTGTGTATCCCAGGGCTTGTAGTAAGCAAATGACTCTTTGTAAGTCTTTTGTCAGCTTGCTTTTGTTGTCCGCTTGTATCAGGCAGTCGTCCAGGTATGGATAAATTTGGATTCCTGTAGCCTGCAATGGCGATTACTGATGCCAGGCATTTTGTGAATACTCTGGGCGCAGTAGATAAGCCAAAGGGCAATGCTGAGAATTGATAATGCTCTGATCCTGCAAGAAATCTGAGGTATCTTCTGCAATTTGGTCGTATGGGGACATGCAGGTATGCCTCCTTGAGATCTAGAGTTACCAGCCAACACTCCTTGCCCAGCATGGAAGAAGTTGCTGTAGGGTCAGCATTTTGAATTTTGGGACAATGATGAATGTGTTTAAGGCGGACAGGTCGAGAATAGGTCTCCAACTTTTCTCTTTCCTTGGTACTAGGAAGAGTCTGGAGTAGAATCCTTTGCCCTGTTCTGTTGGTGGTACTCTTTCCACAGCTCTCATCTTTGTTAATTGAGCTATCTGCTTTAGAGCTTCTGTTTTCTGATTTGGAGGTAGGTTTGGCATTCCTCTTTTTACTGGTAAGGTGTGGAAGTGAAACCTGTAGCCTTGGTCTATGGTCTGCAAAATCCACTTGTCTTTTGTGATATAGTGCCAATTTTTTGAAAATAAGGCTAACTTTCCGCCTAAGGGTGCTGCTATTTGTTCCCTGGTAGGCGGTGT
The DNA here is from genome assembly GCF_019279795.1 of Protopterus annectens. Lineage (NCBI taxonomy): Eukaryota > Metazoa > Chordata > Ceratodontiformes > Protopteridae > Protopterus > Protopterus annectens. The sequence goes on along the minus strand of NC_056725.1, from coordinate 522,095,233 downwards.
CAGAGCCAAGTCACTGTGATTGTCCTGTTGCAGTGGCAGTGGTTGTGTCTGTGCCTCGCTGGTTATCGTCTTGCCACTGGCGTCCTCTGTAGGCACCTCCTCTGGATTGATTTCTGCCTCTGGAACGTCTATTCCTGCCTCTCTGAGATTTAGAGGAGTCTGGAAAGGACCAATTTTTGGAAGGCCAGTTCCTGCTAAACCTTGGGGGCTGAACCTGTAAGAAATCCTTAACTGTTTGTACAGATTTTGCCTTCTCTTCCATTTTCTTCATTACTTGCTGAGCAGGAGAACCAAATAGACTGGCCTTATCCATAGGAGCATCTAACAGCTTTGCTTTAACATGATCCGGCAAGACCTGTTCTTTCAACCATGCATGCCTTCTTATAACTGTGCCAGTCATGGCTGATCTAAATGAAGCCTCCAGTGCATCATAGCCACATTTTAAAGAATGGTTACTAACCTGCTGAATGTTATTCACCATTTCTAAAACATATTTCTTATCTAAGGAGTCATCAGAGGACAGTTTCTTAGTTAACTAATCAAGCATAAACTCTTGGTATTGGATCATATGAAACTGACAGTTCAAAGCTCTAGCTGAGAGAGTAGCAGAGGTGTAATTTTTTTTACCCCATCTCTCTAAGGACCTGGATTCCCTTTCAGAAGGGAGAGGGTTTTTTTGCTGAGGTCGAAGCTACTGCCTTAGGCCCCTGAGAGATAGTCTCAGGATCTGCAAGTGGGGCCTTGTATAGGTGGTGATGAGTGTCCGGTACCCTGTAAAACCTATCTGGTTTGGCAGGGGCTGGAGGTAAAGTATCAGGAGCAGTGCAAACATCATTAAATGCATCATCCACAACAGGCAGAACTGGAGGTATAGCTAAGGGCCTATGTTGCGGTAAGTGTAGAAAGGTCCTAAGCCTTTTCTTGAATCTGAGAAATCTTGTCCCTGCCATTGGAATTGCTCTCTCATGGCATGTAAGGTTTCCCCAAAGGAAAATTCCTCTGGTGGAGAGGCAGATGGAATAGATTCTTCAGCATCGGAATCTTCATAAGTAGAAAAAGGAGCCTCTGGATGGTCTGTATGTCTGAGTCATCAGAAGAATCATCTGAGGACACTGGTTCTGGGGGCTCTGCTCTAGGTCTCTTTTCTGGAGGCTGAGAGGCCCTGTCTGGGTGAGATTGGGATCCCCTAATTAAAGAGATGAGATCCTCTGCCAGAGTAAGCATTTGAGAACTGGAACTGGGCCTGTGTGAGGGGGGGCCTAACAGGCACTGATTTAGCAGTTTTGGCTGCTTTAGCCCTGGCAAAGGCCTTAATAGACATGGCTGCAGGAGGCCTAGCAGCACCACGTGCTGGGGTAGAGACATCCAAAGGGATGGTGTCTGATAATTCTATAGGAACCACATTAGTAGGCAAAACTTCAGAGGCAGATTCAACTAGGGTAGCAGGAGCCTCGGTAGTAGTCATGGATTCGGCTGAAGATTGACCCGTTTGCTCGGTTTCGGCCGAAACCGAGACACTCGTTTGCTTAACCGTGGTTTCGGCGAAACCAGACCGCGAGTGTCGGTCTTTTTCTTTGCGTTTAACAATTTGTGAAGTCGGAGGATCCGACGGCATAATGTACGCAAAATCTGAGCCGAAAAACTGTTCAGCAAACTCCGACCGACGCCTAAGCGTTCGTCGGTTGAAGGAAGCACAGGCTAAACAGGCTGCTATGTCGTGGTCTGGGCCTAAACAAGGTAAGCAGTAAGAGTGGAAATCTTTATGAGGTATTTGTTTCCCACAAGTTAAACAGTTATTTACTTTTTAGAAGTCTTCGAAGTAGTATTCGGTAGTAGTAATCTCTGGATCTGACCGACCGGCACTTGCGAACAGCTTCTGCTTGGCCGCGGCAAGAAAGACTGAGGAAAATGGCGTCGGCTGATGCCTTTATACCCGAAGACCAGCAGAGATGACGTCGGGTGAAGTGCGACACCAGCCGAGGCCAGACCCAGACTTTGGAATCCAGCCGACCGAAGGGCTGCCTGACGACAGGACAACCCCATTTGTTAGGACTGCAGATGCATCCTTGAAAGACATCCAGGTTGTGAATCTGAGGTAAGATGATTTGTGCACATGCTGAAGTAACTGTGAATGAATGAATGAATGAATGAATGAATGCAGTTTTTTAGAATTTTTACAAAGATGACAAAAGAGCTATCCACAAAATACCAACACACTGCTTGTAAAAAACATTACAGAAACTGCATACACAAGACATGCATAAACAGTAAAACTACAATAAAAATGTGAACAAAAACAAAATGTAGACTTAAGGAAAAAAGACAACAGAATTTGGACTAATGGGTATAGTCATTAAGAGATGAAAAACAACACAGTAAAGACTACATACGTAAAATAACATCAAAGAATCAGAACCTATTAAAGCACCACAACAAAAGTCTATTAAAAACAAAACACATTCAAAAAGTACAGTTTTGTACCTACCATAAATGTAGATGTTCGAGGATTCCATTGCTGCAGTCCTTACTATTGGGTATAGTCATCCAGTCGGCCCGAATACCAGAGTATAAGGCTGGCGTCGGTCAGGGCGCATTAGACTGGCGTCAGTGCGTCAGGGTACTAATGCACATGACCGCGTCATATCCTCAGTCTTTTCTTGCCCCAGATGTCAGAAGACCCTAAAAGACAAGGCCCAAAATACCTGCACCAAAACATGAACAATATATACAAAAATATAAGCGTAAACTCACCTACACAACCACCCCTAAACACAGAGGGAAGGAGGGAGGGTAAATTGGACTGCAGCAATGGAATCCTCGAACATCTACATTTATGGTAGGTACAAAACTGTACTATGTTCTTCGTTTCCATTGCTGCAGTCCTTACTATTGGGTAGAATCCCAAAGCAGAGGTAAGGGAGGCTGGCAAATCATAAAGAAGCAGGAGCTGACAACATGCCTTGCAAAACAGCTGTGGCAAAACCAGCCCTAGACTTAGAGTAGATAGGAAGGTGATAATGCTTAGAGAAAGTATGCACTGAACTCCAAGTAGCTGCTTCCAAAATATCCTTAGTTGCCACCCCGTAGAAATGCTGTTGAAGTGGCAGTAGCCCTAGTGGAATGAGGCCTAATCCCAGCTGGAATCTCCTTGCCATGATGGGAATAACAAAATGCAATGCAAAAGCCAATCCACCTAGAAATAGTTTGTTTTGACACAGGCTTGCCCTGAACTCAAAGCAAAAGAAACAAACAACTGCTGAGACTGCCTAAAATGCTTAGTCCTGCTTAAGTAATAAAGCAATTGCCTGTGTACATCTAAAGTATGCAAAATCTTTTCCCCTTTATTTTGGGGGTCTGCATAAAAAGTAGGCAAATGAATAGTTTGGTTTAAAGCCACACTAGAAACCACCTTAGGCATAAAGGAAGGATTAGTACGTAATGATACCCTATCCTTATGGAAAATCAAAAAGGGCTCGACTGCCATAAGGGCCTGCAACTCAGACACCCTTCTTGCAGAAGTAATAGCCAACAAAAAAGCAGTCTTCCAAGACAAATATTTCAATTCAGCAGTAGCCTGAGCTCAAAAGGTTGTAGAGTAAGTTTTTCCAACACAAAATTGAGATCCCAAGCAGGAGTAGGAGCTCACGTGGGGTCTTATATTCTTTGCCCCTCTAAGAAACTGCTTGAACAAAGGATCACGAAAACAATGGTGGGTCACAATCATAGTGAGCTGAGATTGCTGCAGCATGAATCTTAATGGAAGAGAAGGACAGACCCTTGTCCAGTAACTCAGTAAGATATTGAAGAGCCATACTCAAATTAGGCTCAGAAATCTCCAAATTCTTTGCTTTACTCCAAAATAAAAATCTCTTCCATTTTTCTGCGTACACTTTCCTTGTACTAGGTCTTCTAGCTTCCATAATCACATTTAAAACTTGTTGAGGAAGTTGAGACCTGCTGTGTTTCAACACAGAATATGCCAGGCTGTCAGATGAAGAGAGAGAAGCTTGACATTGAGCAGATGACCGTCCTTCTGGGATAACAGATGTGGAATCAAAGGTAAAGGCCATGGAGGCTTCTTTACCAGACTCCGTAGTAGTGGGTACCAGTGTTGCGAGGCCAATCTGGAGCTATCAAAATCATCCTTGGCCTGTCCTGTCTGACCTTTAACAGTACCTTTGGAAGAAGAGGCAGAGGTGGAAAGGCATACACATGAAGGTTTGTCCAACTGAAAGACAGAGCATCCACTTTCCAAGCTGTGTGATGAAACCCCTTTGTGCAAAACTGTGGCAGCTGGTGGTTTAGTGGAGAAGCGAACAGATCTATGTCTGGAGTCCCCATGACACTGTCAATTTCTGAAATACATGAAGATCCAGTTTCCACTCGTGGGGATCCATGATTTGTCTGCTTAACACATCTGCTAAGGAGTTCTGTGCTCCTGGCAGAAACCTTGCCTGAAGAGTTAGGTGCAAGCGTGCGCAGTCTCCCATAAAATCATTGCTTGCCTGCATAGAGGATAAGAATGTGTTCCCCTTGTTTGTTGATGTACCACATGACAGTTGTGTTGTCTGTTAGAATCAACACCTGCCCTGGAAGAAGTAACTCCTTGAAAGCCAGTAATGCGAACTGGACTGCTAACATCTCCTTCATGTTGATATGTAGATGCTGTAGTCTGGCAGGCCACTTGTCTTGTATCCACTTTCCATTTAGATGAGCTCCCCAAGCAATGTCCGAGGCATCTGTCGTTAAAATCTGACTCGCCTCTGGCCGAGTCACAGAGAGTCCCTTGTTTAGGTGACATTCCTGAGCCCACCACAAAAATTCTCTTTGAAGGCAAGGTATTATTTGAATGACAGTGTCTAAATCCTGGCAGTGCTGTGTCCATACATTTTTGAGATACCATTGTAACTTCCTCATATGCAGTTTGGCATTGGGAAGCACCAGAATACAAGATGCCATGAACCCTAATGCTTGAAGGACTGTCTTTGCAGTCAGCACGGACTGATGAGATAGTTGATGGAAGTAAAGTGATAGACTCTTTTGTTTGTCCGGGGTTAAAAAGGCCATCTGGGCTGCTGTATTCAGTCTCACACCCAGAAAGCACATGTCTTGAGAGGGTACTAGACTGGACTTTATTTCGTTCACAGAATACCCTAGGCATCTTAGCACTGCTATAACATATTCCAGATGCTGTAGAAGGTCTTCCTTTTCTTGAGCCAGAATCAGGCAGTCGTCTAAATAAGGATAGATTTGAATTCCTTGTAGCCTGAAGTAAGCTATCACTGGAGCCAGAACCTTTGTGAATACTCTGGGCAGTAGATAAGCCAAAGGGCAATGCAGAGAACTGATAATGAGAATCTCCAGCTCGAAACCGCAGATACTTCCTGTAACTTGGCCTGATAGGCACATGAAGGTAAGCTTCCTTGAGATCTAAAGTTACCATCCAGTGATCTTTGCCCAGCAGGTAAAAGCTGTTGTAACGTCAACATCTTGAACTTGGGAATGTCCAGATAAGTGTTGAGGAGAGATAAATCCAAAATCGGTCTCCACGTGTTCCCCTTCTTTGGTACTAGGAACATGCGAGAATAAAATCCTAGGCCCCTTTCTGATACAGGGACTGGCTGAATGGCCCCATTTGGAGTAACTGAGAAACTTGCTTGTGAGCCTCCTTTCTTTGTGGAGGAGGAACGTCTGGCATGCCTTTGAAAGGGGCATTGTATGGAAATAAAATCTGTAACCGTGGTGAATGATGTCCAACACCCATCTGTCTTGAGTAATTAAATCCCAATTTTCTTTGAAAAGAGACAGTCGTCCTCCCAAAGGAGCTGCCAGGCGAGAATCTACTGGCAGCTGAAAAGGCAGGTCATTGGGTCTGTTCACGAAAGGACTGACCCCTGCCCTCACCAGAAGTCCGAGCAGGTGAACTCCCTGTTCTAGGCCTAAAGAACCTTGAGCCCTGCCCCTACCACGTCTAGACCTACCCCTAGACTGGGAATCATAAGCAGGATATGTCCACCCCTTAGCAGGCCAATTTCTACTAAACTTGGTGGCTGTACCTGCAAAAATCTTTAACAGTTTGCATAGACTTAGCTTTGTCCTCCATTTTCTTTAAAACTGCTTCCACAGGTGAACCAAACAACACATCAGACTGTAAAGGAGCATCCAAAATCCGTGTCTTAACATGCTCAGCCAAATTTTGATCCCTCAACCAGGCATGCCTGCGAAGAACAGAACTAGTGGCAGCCACCCTCGAGGAGGCCTGCACAGCATCAAAACCACATTGCAAAGAATGCTTGCCCACTTGTTCAGACACATAAACTAAATCCAGCAATTCTTTACAATCAATACCTTCCGCCAAAGCATCCACCTTAGATTTCAATTGTGAAAGGAGATAATTTTGATATTTCAGCATGTGAAACTGACAATTCAACGCTCTCATGGCTAGAGTGGAAGAAGTATACACTTTCTTACCCCACCTATCCAACGCCCTTGCCTCTGTCAGTGGGAACAGGATTTTTAACCACAGAGGCCTTAACACCTTTAGGCCCCTGAGAAACAGTTTCTGGGTCTGCCCTAGGACTCTTAAACAAATACTTATGAGCTTCGGGCACCCTATAGTACCTATCAGGTTTAACAGGAGCAGGAGGCAAAGAATCAGGGTTCAGGGAAGCCTCTGCAAAAACATCTTCCACCACATTTAACACAGGAGGTATAGCTAAGGGCCTATGCTGGGGTAAAAACAAGAATTCCCTAAGCCTCTTCCTGGAATCAGAGTAATCCTGGCCTTCCCATTTAAAGTGCTCCCTCATGGAATGCAGAGTCTCTGAAAATGAAAAATCCTCAGGAGGAGAAGCCAAGGAGTGGCATCATCCACATCAGAATCAGAATAATGAGGATACTCCTGCAAATCTTCCAAGAAGACTCAGAAGCCCCTGAACCCTGTTCAAAACTGTCAAACTCTGGTTCCACCCTAGGCCTCTTATCAGGAGGGCCCATAGAACCTCTAATCATAGTAATCAAATCTTCTGCCATTTTAAGCATATGTTTCTTAGGTACAGAACCCGAAATGCTAGGAGAAGCCCCTACTGAAGCTGAACTTGGCCTACCTCTAAAAGAAGTTTTGGCAACAGAAGGAGAGGCTCTAACTACTTTGGGAAGAGAGGAAGAATAGTTACCTGAGAAGCCCCTCAGCCTGGCCTGCCTCCTGAGAGGGTACATCCTGTAACAGTAAAGTTTCTGCCTGAGACTCCATAGAAACTCCTGGCAAAACCTCTGGCTCCACTGAGCCTCCTAAAGAACCGGCGTCCGGGACTGCGGTTCATCAACCCTAGGCTTCGCTGATTTGTCCTTGCGCTTCTTGACGAAGCGGCGCCGGAGCATCCGACGGCATTTTATAATTGCAACGCTTCCCAAACACTAATCTGGCACAGTCTAACCTCCTCTTAATAGTGCGTTTGTTAAACCTAGCACAAGAGCGGCAACCAACAACGTCGTGCTCAGGCCCTAAACAAGGTATACACAATGTATGGTAATCCCTATGAGGTATTTGTTTCCCACAAGAAATACAGTTATTCACTTTTTCTGACATCCGGTTAAATACTGAGGCAAGAAAAACCAAAATGTTCCCAACGGGTACTTAGCCAACTCTGATTCGGTCTGAAACTCCGGTTTGAAATATTTCAGAACGCCAACCTGCACTCGCAAAACTGCTTCTGCATCGGACCACGCGGCAAAAGACTGAGGATATGGCGGTCATGCGCATTAGTACCCTGACGTACTGACGTCAGTCTAATGCGCCCTGACCGACGTCAGCCTTATACTCTGGTATTCGGGCCGACTGGATGCGGACTATACCCAATAGTAAGGACTGCAGCAATGGAAAACGAAGAACATCTTTAAAGTACGCTTCCTATGTAAACATGTTTTATTACAAAAAATGTTTATTACGGCAAAAATATTTTGTTGCTGCTTTAAAGAAGTTACAAACCGCTTTTCCACAACTTACCTGTAGAACAGATAAGACCTGAAATATACATGAAATATCACAATCTTCACTTTTTAAATACTTGTCTAACACAATACTTACATTTCCTTTACATATATCACTAACATGTTCTAATGTGCATTTAAGCAAATTCTGTTCTGTCTTACCAATATAAAAACTCTGGGAATAATAAAGTGCAAGATAAATTAATCCAGTACTTTCGCAGTCAGACCTAACTGTAAAATATCTGTAGCACATGAAGTGCGGTGATTATGCACAGATATCTGGAAAAAGACAAATCAGTTAAGCTCTTCTATAGCACAAGACCTGACCTTAATATTTGTTAAGCACTCCCTTCTTCATTTGTTAAGACTGGGTATCACGTTAGGCAGTTAAATCTGCCAGTACTGACCAGCAAATGACAGTGACAGACTTAAAAAAAAGAAAAAAAAAGTACAGCTGTGTAAGAACTTACCAGAACAGTAGATATCCTATTGATCACTGCTGCAGTATTCCAAACAAATGGTGTTATTACTGCTGAAGTTCTGCCAGGGTACCAAATCCTTCCCTTCCCTGGGTCATACATCAACGTGTGACTTCAGCTCTTAGGGTATATAGTTGGACGTGTGTCCTCAGACCATCTCCAAGCCAGAGACCTGAAGACCCCAAGAATGTGACTGGTCAGCTAGAAAAGGCCAAGCAGGAAGTATTAAGAAGCCCCTTCAGTGACAGGTCTTTCCTACAGCACATAAAACAGGGAAAAAGAGAGAGAGAGAGACATAATATCCAAATCAGAGGGGAAGGAGGGTAGGAAGGAATACTGCAACACAGAGCAGTAGGCCATCTACTGTTATCTTAAGTTCTTACACAACTGCACTATGTCCTGACTGAGATCACTGCTGCAGTATTCCAAACAAATGGGTGACTCCCAGAGCTGAAGAGAATGTAGTGGGGGTTGGCTAGTTGATAGAGGAACTGTCCAAAAGGCCAGAGAAGACTTACCTAGCAAAGGAAGCTGTGGACCTTGAAAAGCCATCAGTCCTGTAGTATTTAGTGAAGGAAGGCATCAATCCTGTAGTGTTTAGTGACTGTTTTTACAGAAGACCAGATGAAAGCTTTCAATATAGCCCTGGCATCAAACCGCTTTGCAGAAGGCCACAGAGGATGCCACTGCCCTGGTAGAGTGAGCTTGAGGCATGAGGGCAAGGATTTTCAATCTACATAGCAACAAAAGAAAATACTTGAGATCCAGCTTGCAACAGTTTATTCAGATACTAGTTGGTCTTGAATGTCACAAACAAGTAATATGACTTACGAATAGATATGGTCTTGTCCAAATAAAACATCAGCTGCCTGTGAACATCTAGACTGCAGGAATCTTTGTTGCTTGTTCTATAGTTTAGGGAAGCAAGTAGGTAGACCGATGGCCTGGTTGAAAGGCAACTCATTTACTACATTTGGCATGGAGTGTTTAGCCCTCCGGGTCAACCTGTTCTTGTGAAAAATAAGGAAGGAAGGAAGGAATGCCAAGAAGTGCCTGTAGCTCTAAGACTTTCCTAACAGAAAAGAGAGAGACAGAAGCAGAAGAGTCTTCGAGGAGGAGAGTTTGAGATTTGCTGAAGCTGCTGTTCAAAAGAAGGTAGAGTGAACTAATCCAGCACAAAGTTAAGGTCTCAAGGAGGGGGGGAAAGGCTTCCTTGGTGGTTTAAGATGCATAACTCCTTTAAGGAATCATTTGACCTCTGGTCTGGACAGGTGAGCTTTGATGGGGGGAGTAATTCACACCTGCACCCAAAAGCTTGTGCAAATACTTTAGTATAGAAGGCACCTCTGATTTGTTTGGGTGCTGATTACATTTATAACACCAGAAAAAAATCTCTTCCATTTGGCTATGTAGGATTTTTGACTGGTGGAACTCTGCTTTTTACAGAACCCCAATTACATCTTCTGAAAACTGGTGCCTGAAAAGAATCGGAGCCCTGTGATCCACAGATTTACAATAAGGGATGACAGGTTGGGATGTGGCAGTTATTTTTTGCTGTGTGGTAAGACCTGCCTTGTGTGGTGGTTTGTAGTGTTTGCCCTTGGCTAGATAAAGGGGAGAGAACAAATACTGTCTTGGCCAAAGGCAGCCTACTAATAACAGTTTTAGTGTTTCTTTTTGGATCTTTAGTGGAGCCCTTGGAATATGATGTAGTGGGGGGAGGCACAGAGCAACTTCCCCGTCCACTGAAAAGAGAAGGCATCTGTCCTCCAGGCTGAGGGGCAAGGGCTCCTGGTGCAAAAGAGGGGGAGCTGGTTGTTGCTCTTCTGGTTGGCAAACTCTCAAGCCATCTGTGCTAGTCTGCACAGCTGGTATGACCTGGTGCCTCCCTGCTTTTGTACCACATGACTGTCATGTTGCCTGTGAATACTCACAGAGGGCCTGCTTTCCAGATTATGTCAGAAAACCTGAACAGCTTGAATGAGGACCCTCATCTCTTTCAGGTTAATGTGTTCCATTTTTGAGTTTAGGCTGCCATCTGTCCTAGTCTCTGTGGGTGCCTGCCAGACCCCCAGGCAGCGTCCAAGGCATCCATGTGCATTCTCCTGAACTGGGGTTGGTGGGATAATGGGGGCCCCTGGGTTGAGTTTCAACTGGTCTAACCACCATGAGATATCCTTTACAAGTCAAGGAACGAGAGGAGTACCTCTCTAGAGGGCAAGAGTACTGTGGCCCATAGTTTTTAGGTACTACTGAATTTTCCTCTTATACAATTTGACTACAGGGAGCACTGGAACAGTTGCTGCCATGGATTCTAGAGCTATCAGGATTCCCCTGGCTGAGCAGTACATGAGGGAAAAAAAGGCTGTGAAAGTAAGGTGTAAGATTCTGCACTTTTTCCTGAGACAAGCAGGCCTGCAGTCTTCTAGTGTCCAATCCGAAAACCAGAAACACTAGGTACTGAGTGGGCTGGAGGGAGGACTTTTTGTAGTTTGGCAGAGAACCCCAGGAGAACCCTGTGTCAAAGGAGAATCAATAAGTTTGGCTTAGAAGTCTTCTGGCATAGGCCGATTATGCAATCATGCATACCCGTGAATGACAGAACCCCTAAGAGCTGCTCTGAATGAAGCCTCCATAGCAACATAACTACATTGTATACACTGTCCAGCTACTTGAGTAATTAAGGACAACACTTGTTGCTTGGAATCTGATCCCAAAGAATCTACCACTACCTTGTTTAAGGAGTTCAGCATGGACAACAGGTACTTGGTCACCTGGGTCTGGTAATTAATAGCCCTGAATGCCAGATTAGAGGAGGATTACACTTCTTCCCTGCGTGTCCATGGCCCTTACTGTCTTTGTCTGAGGGGAAGTCAATGGCATTGGGAAGAAGTTTAGAAGGCTTATCAGAAGAGTAACTGCAGAAGGGTCTGCCACAGGATTCTTATACAAGAACTTGAGTTCATCTGGAACTTTATAAAATCTGTCTAGTCTTTTTGGGGGCCAGAGGCTGTGAATCAAGGGTGGCAGAGATAAAATGGAAAGCATCCAAGAAGGCTTCCAGAACTGGAGGGACAGGGGAAGGGGCAGGACTGTCCATTTCCAAGGAGGTTGTAATATCTCTTCTGTACCTCTGTAATCTAACTCCACTTAACAAATGTTTTATGTTTACAACCGTCTCCCCAAATGAAGCTTCTTCAACAGGGGGAAGATGGAGTCTTCGTCATCAGAATGGTGATGTAACCAGACTAATTTTCTGAGGTGTAGGAGAAGGATGGGCACAAAACAAAAGTGGTTTCACAGCCATTATGGCCTTGAGCAGGCCTTGAGAAAAGTCCATCCATTCCTTCTACCTAGATGGAGAAAAAGAGATATGGTTAGTTTTTTGTTATTTCTTCTTTGGTATGGATGTTTGCCAGAACCATGCAGGGTGGTTCAGACCCCTGACAACCCTCAATTAACTTACCAGGGATCTCTTCCCTGACTAGGACCTGTGGGATATCTTCTGGATCCCCTAAAATGATGATTTGCAGTTTTCCCTTCTGAGTAGGCATAGTTTCATAGGTGTGTACTAGGCTAATAGTCCTGGAACCTTTACAAGTCTAGCCCATAGGATTACCCTGGCATCATGCCACCCAACCTTAGTTCCCAGTGCCTCTGTCAAGCAGAACCACTGGAGTGATCCCCGGGGTGAATTTTCTATTTCCCATCCACTCATCAAGACTTCTCTTGAAGAGGGCCAGTGCGGTGCTCTACTTGACATGTATGGGAAGTCTATTCCATAGCATGGGCAGTCTCTGTGTTATGAACCTGCCCCTCCAGCATGTTCTGTTGATTGTGGTAATGAGGTTGAGGTCTCTGGAGTGTGTGGTGGGAGGGATTGGGATTTCTAATGGAGCTGGGTCAGACATAGCTTTATAAGTCAAGCAGAAATCGCCTTGAAGTAGGCAATATGAGACGGAGAATAGTTGTCCATATAAAACAAGTGTTTAAGGCCAAGGATCCTCTTTGTGAGGTACTTTTGCGGCCTCTCCAGTTGTTGCAGGTGTCTAGTGAGGTGCATGCCAAATGGGGCATTGTACTTGATGACTGGCCTAATGAGGGAAGAGTACAGGGAGACAATGACCTCTTTCTTCCTGAATGCAAAACCCTTGACAATGAGATGTACCACATAGAAGGGCTTTCCGACCACAGTGGCAATGTGGTAGTCAAAAGAAAGGTTGCTGTCAACCTTTATTCCCAGATCTCTTATAACTCCTTCTGTGTTCAGTGGACTACCATCGATGTGGTAATTCATGAGAAACTGGGTTTTTCCCAAAGGGGATGACGACATTTTTTGGCATTGAGCTTTAGGTCATGTTTCTGACACTAGTTGTTGGTCTCGGTAAGGCCTTTCTGTAGGATGTCAACATCGCTTGGAGAGTTAATAGCTCCCAACTTGCAATCGTCTGTGAACAGTCAGCCAGAGACCCTTTGTGTTGGCCTGGACTTCAGAGAAGTAGACACCAAACAGGAGAGGACCCAGGACCAAACCCTGTGGGACTCCACTCATGACTGGTCAGCAGTCTGACTTGGAGTCAGCTACTTTTACACTGTGGGTTCTGTGAGCCAGTTTGCAACCCACCTAGTGATACAGGGGTTGCTGCCTAGCTTAGTGAGTTTTTCTATGATTCCCGAGTGGGGAATGGTATTAAAGACCTTGGCCAGATCAAGGTAGGCTGTATGAACCACCTTTCCTTCATCCACAGCTCTGGTAACTGACTCAAAGAAGTTAAGCTGAGCAGGCATGATCTACCCTTCACAAAACCAAACTGTGTGGGATCCAGAGTTTGGAGATTCCCTATATCTTTGTTTATTAGGTCCATGATGATGCATTCCATAGCTTTGCATATCAAACTTGTCAGGCTAATGGGGCGATAGTTCCCAGGGTCTGCAGTCGCTCCTCCTTTGTGGAGAGAGATGACTGTAGCAGTGCGCCATTCAGTAGGGACAAAGCCTGAGGTGAGGCTGTGATTGAACAGGGCACACAGGTGAGGTGCCAGTTCACCCTGTAGTTCATGTAGAGCACAGCCAGGGATATTGTCAGGTCTCATAGAAGCTGTATTCTTGGCCTTGGACAGTGCTGTTTTAACCTGTGCAGCAGTAATACTGGGTGCCTGGCAATCTACTGGTATTGTGATTAGTCTTCTGGGGGGGGGGGGGGTAAAGTTGGTACAGAGTCTGTCGGCCAGTATATTGGCAATATCTGTTGGCTTGGTATAGGAGGTACCATTGTGCAGTAGCTCACAGCAAATCTGGGTATTGCCGTGGAGATTCCTTACATAACTATAGAATACCTTGTGGTCGTCTTTGCTATCTGCTACAATTCTGTTTTCATAGCTAGCTTTGATGGATTTGATGGGGGATCTCAACTTTTTGCTGAGGCTGATAAGGGAGTTTTTCCATTCTTGGGACTTGACCTTACTCTGGATCAGTTTCCTCCACCTGTTGTAGAGTTTATGGCAGGGGGACCACCAGATTGTCTTCTTTTTTTGGAGGAGAGCGTCTTGGTTCTATTGGGTATGGCGAGATCTATGCATTTGTGTACATGTTTGTACAGTGGACTGGTGTAGGATTCGGCGATCATGAAACTATTCTCCATTTGTATGGGTGCTGTGAAGTTAGCCACCTCTGTTTTTAGGAGCTCAACGTTAGCTTTGGAAAAGTTTTTCATGGTGGTTTCCTTTGCAGGGGGGTGGGAGGGATATGGATATCAAAGGCGATTAGTTTGTGGTCAGATCTAACCAGGGAGGAGTTGACTATTGGTGTAGAGCAGCGGTCGCCCATGTTGGTCATGACCAGGTTAAGGATATTGCTACCTCTAGTGAGGGTAAGAAAGAGCTGGTCCAGGGCATTGGAATGAATGAATTCCAGGAAATGTTGGGCAAGAATATTGGTACACGAGTAGCTTTCCCAGTTATAGGAGGGGTAGTTGAAGTCGCCCAGTATGAGGGTGTTAGGTTGGACCCTAATATTCTCTAGGGTACTTAGGAACGTGGAGTGCAAGTCTTGGGACATGGCTGGGGACCTATAGCAGGCTATGACCTGAATAGCTGTCTTACCCAGTGTTAGCTGCACCTGAAGCATCTCAGATGCACTATGTTGGGCTACCAGTCTGGAGGTGTGCGCATCCTTTATGACCATGGAAACACCACTGCCTTTGGAGCTTCGGTCCAAGTTCTTAGTTTTCTCAGATGAAAGGCCTTCTGATGCCATACCAGCCTCTTGGAGGGTAAGGGCATCAGAGGTACAGTCGGACATACCATGGGTTCTAGAACCTTTACTGGGTGCATAAAAGTCACAGTAGACAAGTATCCTGTCTAGCCCTTTTGACTTTTTCTTGTGGGATGGAGATGCATGTGGGGAACTAGGATCCACCACACTGGAGTGGGCCAAACACTTCAGATACTGGGTCTCCAAAAAAGTGTTTCATGCAGACAGCAATTATTGCATACTCTTTGGCCAAAGGATTGGTAAATGGAGCAGGCCTTGTAGTTGTGTTCTATACCTAACAGAAAAGATGCTAGGTCTGAAGATCTTTTTATGGGATTTGCCTACTGCACTCACACTTACTCCACCTGACATCTAATACAGCAAAACAATTTAAGTAAAGGAAGGGGCACTTATCTGTTTTTTTTTTTAAAGAAGCTACAGTACCAACTACCAAATGATGATTAGTGCCACAGATACTTGATCTACGTTTGGGCTGGAGATGAGACAGTCCAAAGATCTACACCCATACATCAGCCTGTATACCCCTACACTTATGAAGTCAGGTCACATGTGGAACATACTGCTCAAGGAAGCTTAACGCTTTAATACCCCAGCCATACATCTGCAGTGATAACCCCATTTGTTTGGGATGCTCCAACAGTGATCTCATTCAGGGCATCAGATATGCATCTGCCTGCTATCTGTGCTGGTAATGTGCCCATGATTTTCTGTAACAAAATGTGCGTCTGTTACTGCCTTTTTGACACCATTAGCCAAGTGCTTTACTGACACCCCCACCCCCACCCCCCCCAGTAACTAGTAGTACAAGGAACAGATAAAGCTCCATGCCCAACAAGGAAGTATGATTGGGTCTCTGATCATAACCTTTAATTGTGTGTTCTCAAAATGGCTGCCAAGATTCACTTCGAGAGTGAAGCTCTCTAGGTGAATTTCTTGGCATCCATGTCTCAAACACACAAGTCAGTTATGACTGAAGACCTACTCAATCTTTTACATTGTAACTAATGAACAGATACATTTGTGCACCCTAAAACTACAAGTATGGCAGACAGGGAAGCAAATGTACCCCTCTGTTTATGGCTGTATCCTTTAAAGTGATATTTACCTTTCTCCATCAACTGCTTAACAATGTGCATCTATATGCAAATACTGGGGTGCTTGCGGGACTATGCTGAGGTACTATGTTCTATTATTTTTTGGATACTGTAAGCCACCTGGTGGTGTAAACGTTGGATCTAAAGGACAGTCATAGTTAGTCTGACACCCTGACCCAGTGTTCAAAAATGGGGTTGATGCAGACTGTGGTCAAAAGAAAAACGGACACTCATCTCCTCTCTTTTTTTAATGCTATCGGTACTGTTTTAACAGATATACTTTTATTACTAAGCAAAGGATACACTAAACATTTTTCTCATCTTAATACCCATCAGCTATAAATCTACTAACATGTCCAGATAACAAACATAAAAAAAACCTGCCTTTTTTCACCAAGTAGCACATTATCTGTGATGCTTCTAATCACCTTAAAAAGCTGACATCATTGGGTATTCTCTTTGATCATGTACATAAAGCACATCTTAAAATGCAATAAATTAATAGTTTCTAAAAAGTGTATTTTTAATAAGCCTGAAATTGGGCCTTTGCAAATCTAAACATCCAGAAAGTTTACAGATATTTTATGAATTAGAATGGCAATACTTTAAGAAGTGCAACTAAGTGGACTGCAATAATGTTACACATTGTCTCTCAGATAACTCACCATACCATCACTAATAAACTGACCACAAAATCTAGGTGACACTACGAAGGAGCAAAACTAAATTTGCTCAAATCACGTTTCAGCAAACACCCTAAAACTCCCTTGCTTTTTCTAACTGGAAAAATAATGGCTGTGGAAGTTTTTGCTCCCCTACATTCTTCTTGCACCGTCTTAAATTCTGAAGTCACACCACACTGGATTAAGGGTAAAATGTGGTGAATCATATGGTCAGATTCACCAAAATGGGATTCAAGCAAAGAGGTTTCTCAAAGTTAGTGATGACAAAAATCTATTTTATTAAACCGCTCTAGTAACACATGTATGAGGGTCTCATTGATTTCCGCAGAGTACTGTGACTGAACTGTAAACAGCATTTATCCTTAAACCTACACATATTCTTCAAAACAAATTGTCACAAGCAGCAACTTACTAAACGATTCTAATTTGAGTGGCAAAAGAGGGGCCAGTACAAACCCTATACACTGTTGTTGTGTACAGTACTAGCACCGTATGTTCATTCGTAACAATTGTTCTTTTAATACACACCTTCCTGTGTGATGAATAAAACATGCTCTTTTTTTCTACCAGAAGTTAGAGTATTATCTAAAAATGTAGACGCCACTTCCATAACATCACCTAAAGAAAGCAATATCAAGGCCTTACCTTATTTTAATTGATCTATTTTTGGAATACCAAAAATATAACTGCAGTCAGCATGGTGCTTTTACTCAAATATCTACATACCCTTCAAAAATCATCCTACCAAACAGTAGATCATCCAGTAATGAAATGTACCAAAACTAATTATCTATACATTCAGTACATATTTATTAAACTATTAATCATTTAAAACACAACTTCTTAACAAGCGTACAAGTGTTTTCCACTGGACAGTTTTTTTTTTAACTTGAAACAGAAATTGATAAACAAAAAGGAATGTTTCATTTTCTAAGGTTGATCACTGCGGTGATTCAGCAACAGATGGAAAGAATTAAACCTCAAGAAGAACTGAATGTTCATAGTGAAAGGAGTGTTATGACCAAGTGATTAAGCATCTTTCTGATATTGGGAAATGTGCTTAAAGTTTTAAGTATCTTTCAGTACAGTTTCTGCTCTACCGATTACAGCATAATCAGTTGCGGCCACAAAAAAAGACTAACGTGAAGTTAAAACAAATTTAAAAACTGTGAAACACTTAAAACTGCCACACCTTTTTGCATGCTACAATAAAAAGGATATTACAGTGTTTAAAGAGGTAACCATTTGAAATGTCGGGGCCCACTTCAATGAGACCCGAAATACAGAGACTGCATGGCTAAAAAAGGGACTTGCTTATACTAAGTCCGAGACTGCCACCTCATGGAAGAGGGAATATGAAGAGGAATGGTGATCTTGGAGTTAGCATATATAAATTCTAGGGTATGGAATAAAAAAATTAAAGAGAAGAGCATTGTTTGACAATAATTCTTGTCTAATATTTCAGGGTTTTTTTTTTTTTGTGTGTGTGTGTGTCAGTATTCAGTATTTCAAATAAAGCCAACACCCATTCTAATGACCTAAACCTGTACCACCACAACAATAGCAGGTGAAATGACAGATACATAACCAAATGCAAAACCCATTTCTATAATAGGCTGCAGGTGCATATCTAGCACTGTACTTTCCTGAAAACCTTTAAAACTACACTGGATGATTTGATAGGTTACCATAAAATTTTCCACTGGGGGGTGTGTGTGGAGAAAGTCTATTTAAATGGGGGAAATTGCTGGTTTCACACCAGTGATTCAGCTGAGCTTCTTGATAGGTTCTTAAGAAGCCTATGGCCAGAGACCAAGTAAGTGCCAATTTATTTTTGATTAAAACACCATGAACAAAAACACAAACTTCCTAAGACAAAATGGGGGTACATTTTGCAAAGAATAAAGCTGCATCTGATGGTAATCTCATGTATCTCTAGATACGCACACTGATACATACATTATATTAAACCAATTGCTGGAAAAAGGTAAATATCACTTTAAGGTGCCCAATGATAAGCAGGTAAGTTTTTTTTTGTTGGTCTGGTCTGTCTGCAAAATTTACAGTCTGGTTAAGTATGCTAATAAACACGTACACCCCAATACGTACAGTAATTATCTTAAAGGTAGTGCTGGACTTCCAAAGTACTGGGTAATTTCACCAGTTAGCTGTCATTGCTAAGGTTCATATATAATGGTAAGACAAAACTAGATCTAAACACATATTCAGATATGTTAATATGTATAAAGGCAACCACAGCAATGCATTAGACCAGCATTTAAAAAGCAACAATAATGAAGTTTTATTTACATTTTAGGTGCTTAAAGTGATGAGCAAACTCACGTGGGGTGATCTTAAAAATAAACTTGCTGTGCAAAAGGCACATACATCTCTCAACTGTCCAAATTGTTTACTTCATCTTTTTGATCTGTTCCTCATAAAATTTGTGGGGTTTTGGGAAGTCATTGAGGACTGAAATCACTGATGACAGACATTTGAGTTTCAGACTTCATATCCTACAAAAATGCATACTATTTATTTTATTTATTTATTATTTTATTTTACATTTGTTAACTGGGTTAGTCTGGCTGAGCTTTTGGCTCATTTTCAGCAGAGACCCGGGGAGAAAAGCTCCTCAAGACTAGAAAACAATTTATTAAATTTTAGTAACATAGAAGTAACAATCAGCTATAGGATCTTACAAGCAGAGACCTGGAGAGAAAAAGCTCCTCAGGCAATTCAGTTATACAGAGTATTAACAATTGGCAGACAAGTATGTGAGTTCTTACAAACAAGGTTTGAAACAATTAGCAGAAAAAAATGTGACTAGTTACAATATTATTTAACCTGCTTAGAGCAAAATGAGTTAATAGTTAGGCAGATGCTTATTTAAAGTGGGTAGGACCTAGTTGTACAGGAGTTTGGAAACAAGAAAGGAAAGTAAGAATGGCTAGTAGGAGATGTAGGGGTGGGTAGGATGTAGGGGAGGTAGAATATAGGAGACAGACTAGACAGGCAGGTTGTTTTGAGACTGTAAGAATTAAAAGTGGTTGGAGACAGAGGAAGGGAAGAGGTAGGGGAATAGTGTTAGAGATGCATTCAGAGTGAGGTAGTGAAATAGGTGGAAAGATGGTTGGCTACAGCGGAAAGACCACTTTGTTTTTAGGTATTTCCTTGTGGCCAATTTGAAACTTTTGCTATGCTGGAGGGATTTTATTTCCAAGGGGAGTTGGTTCAAGGATATAGCTGGGATATAGTTATAGAGAAGGCAGCCTATTTTGGTTTTGGGTTTGTAGATGTCTTATAATTCTTGATTTGAGCTGCGTAGCGTCCTTGCAGGGGAATATTTGGATATGATAGTGGAGAGGCTGGGACAGAAGGAGGGTAGGTAGAGGATAGAGTGGATGACTTGTAGTTGGTATAGTTGGAGCAGCTGAGGGAATTCTAGCCAGTCTAGTTGCTGTAGTGCTAAGCAGTGGTGTGACTTGTAGGTTTGGATAGCTACAAATCTGGCGATCTTATAAACAGTTTCAAGCCTGGAAATAAGTGTATAATTTAGGTTTGTGAATATGTGGCCGCTGTACAGGAGTGTTGGGAGTAATAAAGCCTGGGAGAGAGTTATTCGGGCAGTGTTAAGTATTTCTTGCTATGGAAAAGGTGTCCAAGTTTCTGACGAGTTCTTTTTACTGAGTTAGTAATATGGATATCAAACTTAAGCTGATCATCTATTGTAACACCTAGCAATTTAGTACTAGATTCAGCTGAGATTATAGTGTTGCTGCAGGATAAGATGGTAACTGTACTTTTGAGTGTGGTAATGTTTTTAGGGAGGAAGAGTAGGAGCTTATTTTTTTTTTTGGATTAAGTATTAGTTTATCACTAAGCAAAATCTCAATGGTTTGGAAGGATGCTTGGGTAGTTCAGTGGAGGTCAGCTGGGTTGTCAGCAATGGGTATAACAGTTGAGTCATCAGCATATTGTACAAGAGATGAATGGGGACAAGAGGAGTAGAGCAAGTTGGTGAAAATATTAGAGAGTAGAGGTCCAAGTATGGACCCTTGGGGGACTTCCATTTGTACAGTGAGAGGGGAGGATAGTGCAGAGAGCCATTTAACTAATTGCTGGTGGGCAGAGATAGCTGGAGAACCAGGAGATAGCAGGGGGACAGAAATGTAAGTTAGTGAGTTTATCTAGAAGGAGTGGGTTAGAGACAGTGTCAAAAGCTTTAGAAAGGTCAAGGAATAGGCATGACACAAGTTTTTGTTATCCCGAGCTAGGGAGACTATGTTGATGAATGATATGAGTGCAGTAATTGTACTATGCTTGGGACGGAAACCATGCTGTGCGTGTGAGAAGGTTTTCCTGGTGAAGATAATGCATTATCTGCTTGTGAATGCATTTCTCTATGATACTAATGTGAAACCTGTTATTCTAGCAAGTTTATTATTTTCATTCGCTTACCGGAATAGTACACTGAACTCAATGGACCATTCGGATGCATAGCCAAGGTGAATAGGATCACACAAGAAATGAACAAAACATATTTACAGATATAAGGATATGCTAAAAAACAAATATATACATATATTTACAGACGCAAAAATATGCTATAACATGTAGTTCAAGAAGTAACCAAAACTGTCCCAAATGACAAGGCAGGAAAAATCAACAAACAAAATCCAGCAAAAATTGTAATAACAAAGACCAGAAGCTGGATTAGCGGTAAAAAGTTGTATTCTTTGCTTTCGTCAGTAAAAGACTTCCTCAGAACAAACTGTTAACATATCAAGCATTTTATACCATTTAAAATGAACCAATAAAATAATTTCTAATTAATCAAGTAAAAAAATAGATCAGCAATCTTAAAGTGCCTCTAGGACGACCACCACCCCTAATTCAACTTCTGGTCTTTGATATTACAAGTTTTGCTAGATTTTGTTTATTAGTTCAAGAAGTAATTATCAATGTCAAAACATGGATGGAAAAATAGAATTATGTTTAGCAGAGCTTTATGGATAAGATGTAGCCATAATGACTAAGATGGTTTATTGTACAGGGACAGCGGTACATCATTAAACAAGAGAGGTATGAAGACATTAGAAGAGGTAAGTGAGAATAGTTGCTAGAAAGAATACTATGGGGAGAAGACAGAGAAAATGCAAGAGGCATGCAGAGGGAAAAGGAGTAGATAGGAGAAGAGGTTGAGAGAGAAATGCAAAGAGAAGAGGGAAGTAGGATGAATGACAGTAAGTACAGGGATGACAACATGAGATAAGGAAGGATGAAACTGGGATAAAGGGGTGTGTGAAGGAGCTGCAGGTTGCATGTAATGTGAGCTGAGAGGGTGCCATTGTACTCAACTTGGACGAAGAGGCGTTTCCTGAGCGGTTATCTGACGTCCAAATACTTTTGGACATCTTCAACTGAGAGAGGAATGGAGTCCAACAGGAAGGAGCATGCACATCAGCGCAATCAAGTTTACTTTTTGGAGTTAGTGGGGTGGGTTGAGATTGAGAGATACCCACCGAGATTATATGTGGGAGTTTGGCTAAAAGTTTATAAGTGAGAGGGGACAGTGTTTCAGGAAAAAGGGCTTTGTGAATTAATGATTATGGTAGGAGGTTGGCTCTCAAATGCACTGGGAGTCATTTAGCTTTGGCAAGAGTTAATGGCACTGGTGTTCACTATTATAGGTAGTCCTTATTTCGAACCGATGTAAGAGTATTCCTTTGCTATGGAAGCTTTGGCTAGCTTGGACAGAAGACGTTGATAGCTTGCTCGCCCATAACAGTTGATGTTTTTGCATGTGTACTGAAAGTGTAGTTGAAAAGTTAAGAGCTTAGGCTAGCCAAATGCCAAGGTATTTGAAGGATGTGATACATTCTATAGTGGAGTTGTTAACATCTTTAATATTAAGGAAGCTGGGTGCTTTGGGTATTTTTTTGTTTGGTTCCAAACAGCATTGCTTTTCTCTAACTTTTTAAGTTTACAGAAAACAATATTTGAAATCTGCCCCTATTTTGGGGCCTTGGTCCCTCCAATTTTTCTGGTTTTGTCCATATTTCTTGTTCTAAGAAGTTGGGAAGTACGCACTGACATCTGCTACACAGCTACAAAATGTTTCAGTCCTAAAGGCCACATCTTTATTTTACTACACTTATGTACTAGGACCGTTGTAAAGTTTTGTAGCATATTTAATGTGAGGTCATTAATTAACAAGCTCTTGCAATTTGTTGATTTTTATCTGATTATGTACGCAGAAAAGTACAGTTTTGTACCTACCATAAATGTAGATGTTCGAGTGTTCACACTGCTGCAGTCATCACACTTGGGTTATCTGCCGTCAGGCGGTCCCGCAGTCGGCCCAAGTTCCAAAGTCTTGGTCCGGCGTCAGTTGCTGTCGCTTCTTCCCTGACGTCAGTGCGACAGGGGTATAAAAGAGGCAGTCAACGCCATTTTCTTCAGTTTTTCTTGTCCCAGATGTCAGGTGCCCCCAAATAGGAAGGCAATACATAATCCTAAGTAAATTAGGTAAGTAGAAAACAACAGCTACAGCTGTAAGCAAATACACCATACAGAAATGCATCTTAGAGATTGTATAAACAGGGAGCTATAGATAATACCCAGGTAAAAAGAGGGGAAGGTGGGCGGGTAACTTGGGCTGCAGCAGTGTGAACACTCGAACATCTACATTTATGGTAGGTACAAAACTGTAGTATGTTCGTGTTACACTGCTGCAGTCATCTTACTTGGGTTGAATCCCAAAGCTAAGGCTGGGTGGTTGGTACTAAACAGGGTTTGGAGAAGCTAGTAGGCCCTGCAAAACTGCAGTAGCAAAGCCAGCTCTGTTTTTTGAGTATAGAGGTAAGTGGTAGTGCTTGGTGAAGGTGTGCACTGAACTCCAAGTTGCAGCTTCCAAAATATCCTTGGTTGGTACCCCTCTGAGGAAGGCTGCTGATGTTGCTGTAGCCCTGGTGGAATGAGGCCTAATGTTACCAGGTACAGGTTTCCCATGGTGTGTGTAGCAGAAATGGATACAATGTCCTATCCATTTTGAAATGGTCTGTTTTGATATAGGCTTTCCTTGAGATCTTGCAGCATAGGATACAAAGAGCTGATCAGATTTTCTGAAAACCTTTGCTTTATCCAAGTAGAAACGTAATTGCCTGTGAATGTCCAAAGAGTGTAGGAGCCTTTCCCCTTTATTCTGGGGGTTTGGATAAAAGGTGAGTAAATGAATGGTTTGGTTTAGAGCCACACTGGATACTACCTTTGGCATAAAGGAAGGGTTAGTTCGTAGAGAGACTGTCTTAATGAAAAATGATGAAAGGCTCCACTGCCATTAGGGCCTGTAGCTCTGAGACTCTTCGTGCTAAAGTTATTGCTAGCAGCAGGGCAGTTTTCCATGATACAAACTGTAAATCAGCTGAAAAAGCTGGCTCGAAGGGCGGTAGTGTAAGTTTTTCCAAAACAAAATTGAGGTCCCAAGTTGGTGTTGGTGCTCTTCGGGGCGGTCTTATGTTCTTAGCCCCTCTGAGGTACTGTCTTAATAATGGATGTGAAAAAATAGGAGGATCCATGTTGTAATGAGCTGAAATAGCTGAAGCATGGATCTTTATAGATGAAAAGGAAAGGCCTTTGTGCAACATCTCAGTTAAATATTGCAGAATGATTTCTGAGGAATATTTGGGACAAGAGGATTTTGGCCTTTAGCCTGGTTCCAGGCACATAATCTTTTCCATTTGTTTGAGTAGGTTTTCCTGGTGCTGGGTCTCCTGGCCTCCAGAATGACATCCATAACAGCTGTAGAGAGAAGTGTTGACTGGTTGTTTAGATAATTTGCCATGCAGCCAGATTTAAAGTCTTGAGCTGGCTGTGTAGAATCTGATTCTTTTGCTGAGTCAGCAGGTGAGGAATTTGAGGTAAAATCCATGGTGGGCCTTGAGCCATGTTCCTTAATATTGGATACCAGTGTTGGCGTGGCCAGTCTGGAGCAATGAGTATCATTTGTGGCCTCTCTAATCTGGCTTTTAGCAGCACCTTTGCCAGAAGTGGCAGTGGAGGAAAGGCATACACTGTTAGTGTTTTCCAACTGAATGAGAGGGCGTCCACTTTCCAAGCTAGTGTGTGGTATGTCCTTGTGCAAAACTTTTGCAGTTGGTAGTTTTGGGGGGAGGCAAACAGATCTAAGTCTGGGCTCCCCCATTTCTAAGTTATCATTGTGAATACTTGTGGCTCTAGTTTCCACTCATGAGGATCCATGATATTTCTGCTTAGTTTGTCTGCCAATGTATTTTTCTTTCCTGACAGGAATTGTGCTTGTAGTTGAACTTGGTAGGTCAGTGCTGTGTTCCACAAGGTCATTGCTTGCCTGCATAGGGGGTAGGAATGTGTACCCCCTTGTTTATGTACCACATCACTGTGGTGTTGTCCGTCTTTATTAGAAGTTGTCCTGGATGTAGGAGGTCCTTGAAAGCTGTTAGGGCATTTTGTACAGCTAGCATCTCTTTTTGATTGATGTGGAGATGCATTTGATCTGCAGACCATTTGCTCTGAATACACTGTCCTGCCATGTGTGCTCCCCAGGCATAATCTGTTGTCATTGTTTGCCTGGCTGTGGGCAAGGTGAAAGGCTGACCCTTGTTGAGGTGACATGCCTGAGCCCACCATAGAAACTCCTGTTGAAGGCAGGGAATTAGTGGTATTATTGTTTCCAAGATGTGGCTGTGTTGAGTCCATACGCTTTTCAGGTACCATTGTAATTTCCTCATATGCAGTTTGGCATATGGTATTAGTAGTATGCAAGATGCTATGAATCCCAAGGCCTGCAGAATTTTTCTTGCAGGGAGTTGGGTCTTTGTTGCCATCATTTTGAAGTATTGAGTCAGTTGTCCTTGCTTGTCTGGCATGAGATAAGCCATCTGGGCCGTTGTATTTAAGCTGGCACCCAGGAATATTATGTCTTGTGAGGGCACTAGTTTTGACTTCTTTTCGTTTACTGTGTACCCTAGGCAACTTAGTAGGTTTTTTACAAATGCCAGATGTTTTTAAAAGAATGTCCTTGCTGTCTGCTTGAATAAGGCAGTCGTCCAGGTATGGATATATTTGGATTCCTCTTTGTCTGCAGTATGCAATTACTGGTGCCAGGCATTTTGGGAAGACCCTGGGCGCAGCAGATAAGCCAAAGGGCAGTGCAGAGAATTGGTAATGAGTTGTACCTGCTATAAATCAGAGGTATCTTCTGCAATTTTGTCTGATAGGGACATGCAGGTATGCCTCCTTGAGGTCCAACGTTACTAGCCAAGCCTTCTTGCCCAGCATAGGAAGAAGTTGCTGTAGTGTGAGCATCTTGAATTTGGGTACTTCCAGGTATGTGTATAGAATTGAAAGATCCAGAATGGGTCTCCAGGCTTTGTCCTTTAGGGGAACCAGAAAGAGTCTCGAGTAAAATCCTTGTCCTTGCTCCTGTGTAGGAACCCGTTGAATGGCTCTCATGTCCAGCAGTGCTGTAATTTGTCTTTGAGCCTCTGCCCTTTGATTTGATGGCAGGTTTGGCATTCCTTTTATCCTTGGTAAAGTGTGAAAGTGGAACCTGTTTCCTTGAGTTACAACATTTAGGACCCATTTGTCTTTTGTGATGATGTGCCAATTGTCTGCAAATAGTGCAAGTTTTCCTCCCAAGGGAGCTGCCAAGAGTGATTTGCTTGGCAGTCTGAGGGGTAAAGTCATTGTGATTGTCTTCTGATAGTTTGAGACCTGTCTTCTCCTCCTTTCTGGGTTGTGGCACCCCATTGTCGTGGCTTGTAAGAGCCTTGTGGCTGACCTCTGCCCCTTGGGCGTCTGTATTTGCCCCTCTGAGGTCTGTCAGAAGTTGGAAAGGACCAATTTTTGGTTGGCCAATTTCTGCTGAAACGAGGGGGTTGGACCTGTAAAAAATCCTTGACCGTCTGCATAGATTTTGCCTTATTCTCCATTTTCTTTAAAACCTCTTCTGCTTTCACACCAAATAAAACATCCTACTGCAAGGGTGCATCCAATAACTTTGCTTTAACATGATCAGGTAAAGTTTGTTCTTTTAACCAAGCATGCCTATGAATGACAGACCCTGTTACAACTGCTCTGCAAGAAACTTCCAATGAATCAAATCCACATTGCAAAGTATGTTTTCCCACTTGTTCTGCTGCATGCAACAAATCTTACATTTCCTTGTAATTAGGCTGCTCTGTATGTGTGCTCATTTTTTGTTTCAATTGAGACATCAAATATTGTTGATATTTCAGCATATGAAACTGGCAATTTAAGGCCCTCACAGCTAGAGTAGCTGAAATATATACTTTCTTTCCCCATCTGTCTAGTACTCTAGAATCCCTTTCAGACGGTACAGGATTTTTAGCAATAGAGGCCTTAACCCCTTTGGGACCCTGGGAAATGGTTTCTGGGTCAGCAACAGGGCTTTTATATAGGAATTTATGTGAGTCAGGGACTCTGTAGTATCTGTCTGGTTTGGCTGGTGCAGGAGGTAATGAATTTGGGTTAAGGCTAGATTCTGAATAAACATCATCCACAATGTCTAACAGGTGGAATAGCAAGGGGTCTGTGCTGAGGTAGCAAGAGGAACTCTCGGAGCCTTTTCTTAGAATCAGAATAATCCTGGCCTTCCCAGTGGAAATGTTCCCTCATGGTATGTAAAGTTTCCCAAAAGAGTAGTCTTCTAGAGGAGATGCTGAAGGAATAGACTCTTCAGCATCAGAGTCTTCATAAGGGAGAAAAGAGTACTCCTGTTCCTCAGAAGAATCTGAGGTAATGGAAACCTGGCCAGAGGAAGCGTAGTCCTCCTCCTGTATAGGCCTTTTGTCAGGTGGGGGATGGGAACCCCTGATTAGGGTAATTAAGTCTTCGGCCATCTTAAGCATCCGTTTCTTAGGCATGGGGCCTTGCACTGGAGACTGCTGAACAGGCTTCCTTACTTTTAATGGAGTTTTCGGTTTTGCAAAGGATTTAATAGTAAGTGTAGTCGGTCTGAAGACACCTTCAACAACTGACGGCCTTTCCTGCACCAGAATCCCCATCAGCAATGGAGTCGGAAGGGCCTAAAGGTAAAGGCTCTGGAGGCCCTGCAATCTCAGCTTAGGAGTCGGATGCAGGCTGGGGTTCTAAATCAGCGGTCATCAGGGGCTGCAAAGGCACCTCACTGAAAACCAGAGAACCGGCGACTGGCCTAGCAGAGGCCTCGGTGTCTGGTTTGGGTCTCGGCTGCCTGTCCTTATCTTTGCGCTTTTTATGCATCCCAGTCGTCGGTTGCTCCAACGGCATGGTATAATTAAATTTTCTACCAAAATAATGTCGGCCGAAATCAAACCGACATTTAATAGTTCGCTTGTTAAACCTAGCACAAAACTGGCAACCTGTGACGTCGTGGTCTGGGCCTAGGCAAGGGATATAATAAGAATGAAAATCCTTGAGGTATTTGCTTCCCACAAGAAATGCAATTAACTTTTTCTGACATCGGACTGAGGCAAGAAAAGATTCCCCAACGGGGTACTTAGCTTTATTGAAGACTTCGGTCTGAAATTCGATTTGAAAATCTCAGGAGTCGGCTGACTGGCACTTGCGAACTGCTTCTGCTTCAGGCACCGCGCGGCAAGAAAGACTGGGGAAAATGGCATCGGCTGCCTCTTTTATACCCCTGTCACACTGACGTCAGGGAAGAAGCGACAGCAACCGACACCGGACCAAGACTTTTGAACTCGGGCCGACTGTGGGACCGCCTGACGGCAGATAACCCAAGTGTGATGACTGCAGCAGTGTAACACGAACATCTACTTACTGTGTTCCACACCTTGTTTATTATTACCTGGATGCACGACATTTATTAGTCTAAACTCTTAACTATAGTTTTATTAAAATATCTACATTCTGTTTTTAACCACAGTTTATTGCCAGAAATAATAGCTACAAGAATTAGGCAATTTACTGCATCTGAAGTTCCTCCTCCTCATGAGTACAGTAACGGTCTTCCAGAGACCTGAGCAAGGCCTTGCCTGTGCAGAGAAATAATAGCAATTGTCCACAACTCCAGGGAGATTCCAGCTGGGAAAGATGTCAGAAACATTTTAGAGGGTCAGGAATGAAATAATTGCATGGTCTGAAAATTTTTAGACAAAGTCCAATAGACCCACCTTGTCCACAGTTTGAAATTTTTCTCAAGCACTACTTAACTTTGCAAACTTGAAGAAATTCTGTGGTGACCCTACAGAACTGTTCTGTAATGCAGCTTTTGGATTAATTCTGTCAGACTGAGAAGCTTGATATCTGTGGAGATGACTTTCTTTGGACATTTAATGGTATCAGCTAGGTACTAGTGTCAATCCCTTTTCCCCATTTTTACACAGGGTTAGGGTGTCCCATCAACATTACTGAGTGTATTCAAATCAACCAAAGACAGTGTTGACACTGTTGGGTGGCTAGCCCTGCGTGCATTTGATAATCACTTAGAGTGATTTCTGATTGCTCAGATCAGACAGCATGTTAACTGCTTTTGCTTCATTTGTCAGGCTACTTTACCAGCACAAACTGCTTTCTTTATCTAGGAGTTACTTTCAGTCAGTAGGCTCATCATTTACTCCTCAGTTTTAATATGGATAGACAATATCTTGCGGTGGCGAAAGAATACTAAGAAAGTAAACAAATAAATTAAACAATGAAGATGTGTGTCAAATTTGGTTTGGTCTGGTCTGTAACACCTTCATGATGTAAACTGGGAAATACTGTCCCAGTGGCCACCTGACTGATGCTGCCTATTACTTAATTTCAGCATTTTTTAATGTCGTAAACAGCATGACTCAATGCGAAATATGTATTAGACTTCGAAGCCTGCCTTGGATTATGCCTCAGATCAAAGGTGAGATTATCTCATAAAGGTAATCCTTAGTCTATCTCTTGACAGTCCAGACTAAAATCTGGCCTCACCAAATGGTCATGAGGTTAATAACCAAGTGAGAATACCTGCCACTAGCAAAAATATCCTCTTTCTTGAGCAACACAGCAACTTTCTACAACATATTCTAGTATAATACAGAACATTTATTTGACCATGAACAAACCCTGACTGGAATGACACTGAACCTGCTACTCAAACTGAATTACTTTTTCATGACATGATACAAAAGACCTCCCTATCAGCTAGTCAACGACTGATTTGCATTTCTCCACAGCATGACCAGCGTTAAACTACCTACTAACTAGGTTAAACAACCTCATCTGGTTTACTGGATCAGTTCCACTAACATGATAACCAACTCCACTTTAAATAACAAACCCTCTTTAAATATTAAGAATCTCAACAACTGCTACTCCAACCAATTTCAACAGCAACAGAGCAAAAAAGGTGGTCTCACCTTCAATAACCACATCGCCACAACAGTCTGGAAATCCTATGTGGCACACCTTATCACCAAGGGCTTTTCATCCAGAAAAAAGGAGGTCATTGTCCCACTGTACTCATCCCTCATTAGACCCATTATAGAGTACAACACCCCGTTTTGTATGTACCTCACAAGACATCTGCAACAGCTGGAAAGGCCGCAGAAATACCTCACTAAAAGAATCACAGGCCTAAAGCAGATGCCCTATACTGACAGTCAAAAAAAACCTCATTATACTCTGTGGCATATCATCTACTCAGAGGCGATCTCTGCTTAACATACAAGGCTATGTCACACCCTGGACATGTTGGACATGCTCCACTTAAAGAAATCCCAATCTGTCAGAACCACACGCTCCGGGGATCTAAACCTTGTCATCACAATGAACAAAACATGCTGGAGGGATAGGTTCCTGACCCAGACACTCCCATACTCTGGAATAGACTGCCCATACATGTCAAGCAGAGAGCCCTCTTCAAAAGGAACCGTGACGATTGGATGGGAGATAAGAAATTCACCCTGGGATCATGTCAGTTGCCCTGTTAGACAGGGGTCCAGGGAAGTAAATATTGTGGGAAGAAATATCCAGGGAAATGTTATGGCTAGGCTTGTATAGGCCCTAGGGCCGATAGCCTAGTACCAACCTATGAACCTATAAGGCCCTTGTTACGAATATCAGGGAAAAAAAATCTTCTACATAAATGAGGAACTAAAGAGGTTTTAAACTATTACTGTTCCATTATTCATATCCCCTGCATCAAAAATTCTAAAAAAAAAAAAAAACATTCATTTACAACCAGCATGGTAGCATAGGGGATGAAGCTCATAATACAGCCCAGGCAATTTGGGTTTGACTTAAGGGTGGGAATATGCACTAACGCACACTTCACTCTGTTAATTCCTGGCAGAGGCTAGGGAAAGCACAGGGAGGCACTGTCCAGAGCAGAAAGGTAGGGGACACTGGCTGAGTCACTGCAGACTGAGGACGATGAGCCAGCATGTCCCCTCTATACATTTGCCACTGAGCATATGTGGGTATAACCTAGGGAGAGGAAGCTACAGAGTAAAGTAAATACGTTCCACAGCAGCAACATAACTCTCTACCCCAAGTGCCTTGATCTCCTCACTGTCATTGAGTATGGGTAAGAGTCAGCCCTGGGGAGATAGAGTCAGTAAGAGAGCCCAGTATACCAAACAGATGAGAAGAGGTCTTGAAGACAGAAGATGGTAGGGTATAACAAAATCACGCATTTACAACTACTTCAATATCAAATACAGACTCGAATCAAATTCATAACTGGTTTTCAGACCCTAACTAAGACAATTACATTGCTTTACTGGATGTTGCAGAATACACTTGTGACCAACCAGAGCAAAACCAAATTTCAGTTCACTTTCTTTTTTGCCTCTCCAAAGCATTTGGTATGCTGACCATTCAACATTCTTTAAACAATGTGAAAACTTACACATCTAAATCTCTAACATATTCTGTGATCCCCATGCACAGTGCACTTGTTATTCTGACACTGATACAACCACTTTATATGTTTATACAATACTAACAAATGTTAAATGCGATAACAATGTAATAAACATGCAAATCAAGAAACACAGCTACTCTTAATCACACATTTCACTTAGCCTTAGCATTGCTCACTAAAAAAAAATTTTATAACACAAGTCAACTACTTACAATCTAATTTGAGATCAGAAATTAATTAGTGACCATGTAACTTTATTTTTACTCTACTGCAAGTTTTAACTAGACCAGTAACTTCTCACCTTGCACTGTAGTCTACTTTATTAAATTGATACAGATCTATAAAGTTCTGTTTCTGTTGTCCCAAAGTTTTCAGTTCCACATTTTTAACCTCTGTAATCTTTCTTTCATTCACCATCTTACTGATGGCTGGTCATTGGTTTTCCATTTTCTAGCTATGGCTTTCTTGGCCACTATCAATACTAAAGATAGCAACAGTTTCACTTTTTCATGCATGTTATTTTACACCAAATCAACAAAAAAAAAAAAACGCTATATACTGAGCTTAATTTCTCTTCCACAAAAAGAATTGGCATATTATTCAGGTTAATTTTGTTCTCAGGCAACTCCTTACATTCTCAGGATTTACGCTCACAAGAACTTCCTTCTGAAACAGAGCACCTCTATCATTTAACTACTATCTGCAGTATTTTGCAAGTCTTATGGAGTACAGAAATAGTTATGCAAACATTTCCATGCAAAAATTCTAAATTTTCTTATTTTAGTTCCACACCTAGGATTAAGACATATTCTCGCCACTGCTTATCTGTAATCTCAATTTAAATATTCGCTCCATTCTTTCTTGTGTACTTTGTACTTTGTATATTGTCTTCTCAAATCTAGTATTACATTACATGCTCCTTTTACTCTTTTCCAGTCTTTCTGTTTTAGCCACAGTTATAAAATCCAACAGTCGTGGTTTGACAAAATTACGTTCCAATCTCCACGTATCTTTCTTAAACTCACATTAATCCTACTTAAAATCAAAGTTTAACAACCCAGACATTTCTCCAAATGCTTATGACAGATGTCCTGTCTCTTTCTTGTTATTAATATATATAGTATAACCTAACTGGTGTTATTTTTTTCAGATTCTAACTTCCTTTAACATAACTACGTAATACTTGTGTACACAAGGCTCTACATAATGTTCTTCATATTCATTTCCTAGAACTGCCAAAACATCCATGTGTGATCCTATTGTTACCTCACAGGGCACTAAGCCCATCATGTGCTTCCATTTGGGCATACTGTCCATATCCTGAATCAAACGTATAATCTAAACTTTGGGGGTTTATAGCAAATCTCTAAAATCTAGAAGCCTCAAATCACCCTACTCCTTTGTCAGCATTCATTTTATCATTTGCTACTCTAAAGAAACTCCTTTATTTCCTTTCTTCATATTCTTCCACATCTGTTCTCTGGGTTGATACATATAAGCCCATCATACATAAAGAACCAATAGGACCAAACAACATCTTGTATCGTATTACAATTGCCCAGAAATGCAACAGTACTACAATCTTCACTTATTTATAATATTTTTAGTGGCTCCTTCTCACACTTCCTACGTTGCTTGCTCAAAATCATGTTTCAGCCAAATCCACAAACATGTCATCCTGTCATGACCCAACAAAAAGGGGAAAAACTTTACAAAGTTGTGTGTTGGGGCATAGTTCATTACTAAAGCCTTTGTTTTACTTCATTTACTTAATTTAAATGTTTAATGTAGAAAGACATAATCAAATTCATTTTTACATCATGTTTTGGACTGGTAACATACATCTGCAAACAGGGCTATTATCTCTTTAGAATTTCTCCACTTCTATTCAATTATATTTGATAGTCTTGTGTCTTTGGCCAAGTTCTCTAAACATAAAGCAAAGAGTAATGCTGGAAGTGGACAGACTTGCTTAGTTCCTCTTGTAAGGCTAAAAGCTTTAGACAACTCACCACTACACATCATCCCAACTTATGCTCCTCTGTAGATAATATTAAAGTTGTCCATGTTTGTGGAAATCCAAATATCTCATGGGATCACTTCAGAAATTCCCAGCTCACTATCGAATGCTTTTTTTTCAACATCCAAATCTATCATAGGTTCATAGGTTCATACTAGGTTATCTGCCCTGGGGCAATTATAAGCCTAGCCCGATTCTGTATGGCTTACGCCACCCCTTGATTTGAGTATACTGTGCCCTTTTTAAGGTTTAGTTTACTGTGCCTCTGTCTAATAGTGACACGGGAGTAATCCCTGGGACAAACCTACGATCCCCCATCCACCTATCGAACACTTTGTTTGTGTCTTTCGGCTTTTCCCGGTTAGGGGGTCGCCACAGTGGAACTCTGGTCCGCTAATGACTGGTAGTTGATTTTTACGTGCCGAGTTACCAGCCCTGACGCACAACCTTCAACGAAGGTACGCCCATTCACACATATCATCTATCAACACTAATATACTATTATTGTCCAATGCATCCTTTTGACTCATAAGGGTTCTGTTAAAACGGTCATATGTTTACTTGCCCAATATAAACTCAGATTTGACCAGATCTATTATTCTTGACAATAAATTTGCCATTCTTTTTGCCAAAATTGTTATGACAGCTTTGTAATTTTAAATAGGTTTGTATGATCCTGGATCAAGGGAATCTTTCCCCATTTCCAAGTGAAGGACACATCCCCAACCAGGAAAATATTTAAAGTACCAGCTAAACTTTATTATCTCTTGCTTCTTCTTTTTCCACACCTGTTGGAATCCCAGCACTATAAGGGGCTTTCACTGTACTGGTTTTTCCACTGCTTCTTTAATTTCAGTTTCCTTTATTTCTGACATTACCCTTTTTCTACTTTGTTAATCATCATGCAACATTTTTGACGACCCTAAGCAGTTACATAGCCAAGGCCCCTCTCAGTACCAATAAGTGATTCAAATGCTATCTGGAAGAACATTAACCAGACGGAATGGTGTACTCTCACAAATGCTACTGTTGGAATCCATCAGGGTTTAGTACTAGTGCCTCACCTTTTTCTTATCTTCATGAATGACATGACACTGCAAAGAAAAATTAGTTAAACATCTCAATGACACTGCAATACTTCTTGAACACAACACAATCACCACGATTAATGTCAAACTGCAATCCAGCATAGACTCACTGCAGTTGTACCTAAAAACTACAGGACTATTAAAACAAAAAATATGCTCTTCTCTCAGTAAGAGCCAAAATCACTAATTCTAACACCTTTGTCATATCCAAGGGCAAGTCCAAAACCTCTAAACCTATCGAAAGGTGATTATCTTACCTTAACCGCTTTTGGCAAGTCAAATTAGGAAACAAATTCAACTTAACTTACTTTCACTGAGGAGACCAATCACTTTAAAGTTCAACAAGCACATACATAAAGCTGTATCCAATAACAACCAAGGGCTACACAGGCTTTGTACAGCCAGGTCATTTCTCTTCCATGGTGCTTGATTATTTATTACCAATATTATTTATTTAATTATTTTACAGTTGGTTTACCAGGATGGTCCACTGGGCTAAGATAGACAGTTTTCAATGGGGTTCTGGGGAGAAAAGCTCCAAAACATACAAATAAACATTTTTGATAATAAACATGCAGCAGAACACACAGGATATAAACACTTTTGTACATTATTACAAGTACAACTACAAGCATGATTTTAGATATAATTTAAAGGAAGAATAAGCATAATAAGTATTATTTGTGACAGTAGGTTCTTACAGTGATAAGAGAAAAGAAAGAACGTTTTTAGTTACTTTAGAAGCAAGTGAAATGATACTGAGAGAGGCTGGGTTTCAGATTTGGTTTATGTAGGAGGAGTAGTACAGTAGCATTCCCAGTGGGATGTTAGGTGTGAGTGGAGCATGGTTTTAAAGGAGGAGTGACTGCTAGTGGAACGGATCAGGGGTGGCAGAGTTCCAGAGACATGCTAAAGAAAACAATAATATGTGTTTACCGGATGGGCGGGCAGGTTTGTGTAATTCAATAAGATTGTGAGTGCTTGAACTTAGGAGTCTATGAGGTATGTGTATTTTGATGGTGGAGAGGGGCAGAGTGAGGGAGTGAAAATAAGTTTGTGAGCTTGGATGAGTTGGATATAAGTGAGATTAGTAGGGCAGCTGTAGTCAATTCAGTTTATGAAGAGCAATACTGTAGTGAGTGGAAGATGGGTGACCTGCGGCAAATTTTGAGATTTTACTGTAGCAGGAGGTTAGTTTGGTCTTAAGGGAAGATTGTAGGTTAGTAAGGAGTGGATCGCCACATAGGAGAGATGGGATGAGGTATGTGGTGGAGAGAATTATTTTGGTGGAAGATGAGAGGTAGCGAGTGTGACGGTATAGCATTCCAAGTTTCTGATGTGTTTTCTTAATGTTTGTATGCAGACTAATATCGAACTTCAGCTGATCATTAATGAGGACACCTAGTAATTTTTCATTAGATACAATTTCAAGAGGAGTATTATTGTGACTAGTGATGATGAATGTGTATCAATGATGGCGGTCTTAGAAGGGGTAAATATCATGAGCTTGTTTTTGTTGTATTAAGCGCTACGTGATTATCTAGCATTTTCAGTAGAGGAGAACACATCTTGAGTTAATTTTATGACAGTGGGAATAGAAGTGGCAGAGCAGATAACTGTTGAATCATCGGCGTATTGAATACATTTAGTATTGGGAATGGCATGGTGGAAGTTATTTATGAAAATGTTAAACAGTAGTGGCCCTAAAATGGAACACTGAGGTACACCAGTTGGAGTGCTGAGGAATGTGGAGCTAACATTCTTCCACTTTTATTTATTCATTTATTGCATTTGTTTACCGGGAAAGTCCACTGGGCCCAGGTGAGCCTATTTTCAGTGGAGGCCCGGGGAGAAAAGCTCCACATAAAAGCCACATTACAGAAATACAAATATCAAAAATGTAAGCACTATTTACACTTTTTTAGCAATTCCATTGCAGTTTTAAGGTAGTCCATCAATGATATTAACATGTACTTTTGGTCATATAGATGCCATATACATTACTGGTTGGGAGGCAGAAAAAACAGTAACATCGTATACAATTATTTACATGCATTTAAATCTGTGTAGGCAGTGTAGTAACAGCCATAGGTATGGCTGCAGACCTGCTAAGAGTGCATACCTGTAGCCCCAGAGAGTGGTCTGTCTAGGCAGTGTAGTAACAGCCATAGGTATGACTGCAGACCTGCTAAGAGTGCATACCTGTAGCCCCAGAGAGTGGGAGTAGTGAGAAGAGAAGAAGAGTTATTTTTGGCATGGGCATAACCAGCAGGTAGAGAGGTGTTTTCTGAGGGATTTTTTAAAGAGAGCAGGGTATGAAATTGAAGTTATTGAGGTTGGGAGGTTATTCCAAAGTTTGGAGGTAGTGAAGGAGCAAAGCATTTGGCCAGCTGGAAGTTGAGGTTTATTGACCAAGTAGAATTTTGTTTTCAGATCTAAGGTGTCTGTTTGGATGGTACAGAGTTAATATAGAGGAGAGAGATGGGCAAGCTGTTTGTTTATATATTATTTCATGTGCAGTAGTTAAGTGGGGGTAGTTGAGATAAGAGTGGAAGTTGTAGCCAGTTTAGTTGTTGCAGTGAGGAACAGTGATGTGATGAGGATCTAGCATTTGTTGCAAATCTAGCAATTTTCTTGTAGCATATATCAAGTTTGTTTTTTTTTAGTGAAGAGTGCATACTAGTGAGGATGGCGGCACCATACAGGAGGGATGGAAGTAGGAAGGCAGAGGCTAGTGTTCTTTTGGCATTGTTATTTAGGTAATAGCTATGTCTGTAGAGGGTAATTAGTTTCTGGTGTGTCTTTTTGATGTTACTGAGTATGTGGGGTTCAAAAGTTAGGTTTTCATCTATACTGACTCCTAACAGTTTAGTACTGGGGACAATTTCTATGGAGGTATTATTTTGGGAGAGGATAGAGAATTCAGCCCTGTTCAATGGTGTTGTTTTTTGGGAGTGAATAGAATCATCTTGGTCTTGTTTGGGTTGGGAGCGAGGTGATTATTTGACATCCATTTTTAAGATTGTTGCCTATCAGAAAGGTAACTGGTGAGCCAATTAATTAACGAAAGGGACAGATTTAGCTTGGAAAGTTGTTAGAATATTGTGAGAGATAGTATTGAAAGCCTTTGACAGGTCTAGGAGAAGAGAGGAAACTGTACAGCCAGTGTCACAGGCTTTGTTGATGGTTTCTGAGAAGGAGAGACGGGCAGTGGTAGTGCTATGACTGGGCCCGAATCCATGTTGTGTGGGAGTTAGTAGTTGGTTATTTATAAGGTAGGGTAAGAGTTGTAAATGTATACATTTTTCTGGCAAATAGTGGAAACAAGCTATCTAACGATCATGTCTCATGAAATATCTAACATGAAGAGCTTTTAAATCTTAAAAAAATATATCCACAAGTGCAAAGGAATTTCCATCTCAGTGTGACTTATTAACTTATTACTGAATACTGCATTCCAAGTACCTTTAGTAACAATGCACAAACTTAAACATAGCCTGTATTACCCAATTTTCACAATGTAAATTTAGTTTGTAGTGCTAGTATGTTCTTGCAGTTACCATGTAAATACTTTACAGATGTCCCAAGCTTACATTCAAGCTCTACTCGTCATGTTTACAAAATGAGGATTTCCTAGACAGAGATTCCAGGTTAACAAATATGACCCTTTACATCAAAAGACCAATCCATGTTTGTTGGGATTTTTCATGGTACTCTAAAAACTAAAGTTCTCCTAACAAACCAACTTAAAAAAAGCTCCTTAGATGGGTGAAGTACTAGTAACAAATTACTTCTTGAAAAACAAGTCTACTTTTGACAAGTGGTCTATATAAAAACGTAAGAGTTGTAGCCATTTATACAGAGTTCAATGACAAAATTGGCTTCTACCAGAGGGGTTCTGCACACACTACAAAAATGTTTTCCACTACAATAAGAAGAAACTTGCAGCAAGATTATTGGAAGCCCTGGTGTGTATTATCACGACTGGCAAATAGCAGACTTAATGCAGAGTTACGACTTACAGAACTAAGTGTCATAAATGAACACTACCTTGAATCATCCAAATCTGGATCACGTCTTAAGAGCGTGAAGAATTAGGTCAAAGAAAAAAGACTAGCCAGCTTCATGGCATAATGGGATAAAGCCCTGACTAAGTTGCAATTGACCAGAGTTTGATTAATAGCCCATATTATTGTAGGAGCTGCCCAGGAAGGATGAAAGAGTGGCTGCTGCCACCTCGCCTATCCTAGGGTGAGGGAGGAAGCTCAGCCAGACATTTGGGTGAAACCTAGCAGAAGGATGTGGTATTTCACAATGGAGTATGCAATCAAAGATTAAAACAATACTAACTTCATGAAGTTTAATCATACTTTGACTAAAGAATGGGGTCCATTCCCGTCATGGTATTAGAAACCCAAAAGACTTGGAGAAAGTAAAGAGTATACACCTAAAGAGCCCATGCTGCCATGACATACTCAACTGACGGGCAGCAATTGCTGAACTTGGCAAGGTGTCAAGGAAGGGTGTGCTTTGCCTGGGAAAAGGGTAGTGAGCCCTAAAAGGCCGTTAAGCTGGCCTGTTACACATCACCTGACTCTCAGTGTCCGGGAACAGATAGGCAGATAGAACGCACTGGGCAGTTATGAATAAGCCTCTGAGCATTCACCTAGCCTGGGAATGCACCATGGAACAAGCTGGCCAACTGGGGACTGGTATTAAAAAAAAAAAAAAAAAAAAAGGCAAAAAAATCAAGTAATATCTTGATACATTAAGAATAACATGAGTGACAACTGCCTTTGACATGCTGTCTCATTCATAATGATCAGCAATCTAAAGAATTCATCTTTAACAGTTCAATTTCCTACAAAACTGTTTATATTACAACTACGTTAATTTGAAACATGCTATCTCCAAAACATAGGCACTCCTACACTCAAGTGTCCTGCTATGGCTAACACACTAGGTTATGTTTCTTCAAAGTATTTTCAAGGTTTTGTCTTCTAGCAGGAAGGGGCTCTCTTATTTTGCTTTCAACCAAAGTTACTGTTAAACCTGGATGAATGCTGCTCTTATGCTGATGGCTTAGGTCTGCCTTCAGCAAATGCATAAGTTTCATCCATTCAGTCCTCACTCCAGACCAAGTTTCTTAAGTTCTAGGACTGGCTCTTTTAAAGAGCCTGGACAGAAAACTCAAAAAACGTCTTCACTATATGGCACACTGAAGAAATTCTCCAGTGCTCCTGGTCTGTTTCACTCCTGACTCCAACAATGTACTTAATTGATAGTTTACTAATATCAAATATCTGGGAATTTGTCTTTACCAAAACTTACGGCTTTCCTAACAAGTGTTCTCCAAGGCCATCTGTGGCGGCACAGTGGTGCAGCGGTTAACATTGTCGCCTCACAGCAAGAGGTTCTCTAGTTCGATTCTCAGCGGGGTGCATTCTGTGTGGAGTTTGCATGTTCTCCCTGTGTTCGCGTGGGTTTCCTCCAGGTACTCCAGTTTCCTCCCACATTCCAAAGACATGCATCTGGAGCATTTCTCCCCAGGCCTCTGCTGAAAACAGGCTCTGTGAAACCTGGTCGGACTTTCCTGATCAACAAATGTTAAATAAAAAAAATCTAAAACTGTATATAAAGCAACAAGGCAATTAAATCTCAAAGCAATGCAAACAATTAAACCTTTTAGCAGTAATCTGAAAACAGAGCATATTCTCCCTTTGCTCAGACCAATGCTTACATCTACAAAATATGCTTTAAGACTTTGCAGATTTACTTCTCTTGCCAGCTACAAGAAACAAGCGTGTGATGTTAATCATTCATTCTCAGACAACTGCTTTTTCTTATTCAGGGTCACAAGGGAGCTGGAGAACCTATCAGAGAGCAATGGGTGGGCATAAGGAAGAGAACCAATACTGTATTGCACAGGATGCCAGCTCACAAGATGTACACGGGCACACAACCCTACAGGCAGTTCAGAGGACTGTCGATTCAACTGCTGGCTTACTGTTGAGATGGAGCAAACTGGAGACCACACCAAAAGGCCACACAAACATACAATCTCTGCAGGGAAGGCACCAAAGCTAGGAACAAAACCAGAGAAACAAACAGTGTGAAGCAGAAAGGAAACTGATTTAGAACTTATGCTGCCCACCTGAAGTCAAACAACTATTTATAATGGGCAGGCTGACCTATCCACTGGCTTCCTTAAACCACAGCCTAATATTCACATGTAACTGCTCAATTCTAGTTAGATAATTTGCATTCTTTCCTTTAGCTATACTTCCTTATGTCTCAGAACTGCACCGCTCTCATGTTACTTGCACCAAAATCCGCTACTGCTGCAAGTACCAAGGCCATCTCTAAACAAGGCTTCCGGATCTGACACTAATCTGTAGAACATGTGAACATTTCCAAACTTATTTTTACTTCTACTTGTTAACTAGGTAAGTGGGCTGGCAAGCAGACCCTTTTAAGCCATGACCCATAGTCTCTATCGAAGACTCTGCTCCTTAAGGCACATCCCCCTCTAAACATTTCAAACTGAGTACCTTAACAGAAAAAGGATACCATGGTAAAACCTCAGGCATTAGCTTTCTGCATGTTCTTAGGTTAGTACTAGGCTCACTACCCCTTGTGGGCCATTTTTAGCCTAGCCAATTACCCCATGTGAGAATCAAACCCTGCACCTTGTGTTTGCAAGGTGAACACCTTAACCATTATGCCAACCTCCCCAATCACCTACATTATATTGTGACAGTCACAAGCTAATTTTACTAATGATCTTAGAAAAGAGCTCTATATGCAGTAACAAGAAGTGAAAACATTTATACTTTCCTTTAAATCCGTTCATAATTCTTTAAAATGTGCTATGCTGCTACTTTTCTAGTAACCACACATTTACTTTTGACCTGGGTCATCAAGACTGAAAAAGGACTGTTCAACCAGTTACTTTATCGCAAGGAACAAAAAACAGAACAGAAATGCTGTCTTTTTTTGCGTCTTAAATGCTTAGAAATTCTACACCAATTTTGAGAAAATTGTCTGGGCATGGGTGACAAAAAAAAAAAAAAAAAAAAAAGACTTCAAAACAAACATTAGTCTGGCTGCAGAGCACAAAACAGGAAGGCCCCAGGCTGCTAACACCTAAGGCAGTCACACAAGTCTGAATGCCTGTCAGAGATTGAGTGAGTGAGTGTCTGTGTGTGTGTGTGTGTGTGTGTGTGTGTGTGTGTGTGTGTGTGTGTGTGTGTGTGTGTGTGTGTGTGTGTGTGTGTGTGTGTGTGTGTAGTCGCACACAAACTTCGTTACAAAAAATTGTCTTTCTTGAAAACTTTTATGCGAGAAGTCCAGATCTTCTGCTGATGACTCCCTGCTACAACTCCAATCTTTTCAGCAAAATATTATTAGTTGCTACAGAACTAAGGTGATTGCCTTTTTTCCTCTGCTAAGAATCAAAAGCATGATTTGTCTATTTGCATTAACATCTTTTTATAATTCTGGTCACCACAACAGTCTACAAGGTATCAATACACATACATATCTGTAAACCAGAAGTTTTTCAGCTACACTAAAAGTTTATATACTTAAAGGGAACAGAATACCATCCTTACCTCTCTCACTATGAATTGCAGAAATCAGGTCCAATCTCAAAAATAGTCACAGTTGCACACACAGTGATGTTGGCTAGGGGTGAAATTTGAAGCCGTACATCAATCAACTTCCACTCCACTAAATGGAAAAACGTGCTCCTGCGGGCTGCTGCTCACCTGCAAAGACAAGATGGGTGTTAAATCTAAACAGCATTAGTAAAGCAGTCAAGTAAAGTACAGCCTGCCATGCACAGTAGAACAAATGCAGCCCTTCACTTCGCTGAAGTATAATCCAGTGAGCAGAAAATGCCTGCCCTTAAAATAACCTAGGTTTGCCTGGTGAAGTTCAGACAGACTACTCTATTTCAAGCACATGCCTCAGCTACTGTACTGCAGAAATAATGTTCTGCACAGAACTACAGAAAGCACTGGTGTTATCACCCCTCCCCAGTGAAATACGATACACAAAGTAATTTTTTTTTTCTTTACATTAGCTCAGGATCTTCAGCAAGGGGAAGAAAGCAAAGTGGCAATTTCAGACACACGCACTTTTATAGACAGACCTGGACTACCACAGAGAAGCTCTAATTTCAACAATCAAAAACAGATTAGCTCACACAGCCAATCAGCAAAGTTGTTTTGCAGCCTGAAGGACAGCAAACAAAAGCAAGCTTAGATATGGCTTCTTCAGAATGAACTTAAATGAACTTCAATGCATTTACTTAAATGGGCAGGGGAGTCATGAGGTGGATGAGTTAATTGTGGTCAACATGCCTTTCATCAGAAAGGTCTGCTGTTCAGTAACAGAAGCAGGTAATTTCAGATAGCTTAGTGACCAAATGGAGGAAAAGGTAATTCGGTATATAGCAAAAGGCCATTTATGTTTCACCTACTTATTATGAAACCATTTTCAGGTTATTGGAGTAGTAAGTGTAAATGCAATAAATTTTGTTTGATTTTACAAGTTTTTAATACAATGACGGTTTAAACCCGTTGATTA
Organism: Protopterus annectens; assembly: GCF_019279795.1. Taxonomy (NCBI): domain Eukaryota; kingdom Metazoa; phylum Chordata; order Ceratodontiformes; family Protopteridae; genus Protopterus; species Protopterus annectens. Next base: position 522,052,110 of record NC_056725.1, on the reverse strand, counting down.
TTACATCTCCACAATAGTCAAGAAAGCCTATTATCTGCCTCGTCCAGATCCAGAAAAATCTGAACTCTCCTTTACTTCTGACTCATCAGACCCATTACTGAATAGAAAGTCCCTTTTGGGACAATGATTAATCCAAATACACTATTAAGCTCAATGGTGGTGCTGCGGTAGCATTGTCGCCTCACAGTAAGACGTTGTCCTGTTCGATTCTCAGCTAAAGCGTCTTCTGTGTGGAGACATGCGTGAATGGGCGTACCTTCATTGAAGGTTGTGCATCAGGCCTGACAAGTCGGTACGTAAAAATCTACTGCCAATCATTAGCGGACCGGAGTTCCGCTGTGGCGTCCCCTAACCGGGAAAAGCCGAAAGATACAACAACTATTAAGCTCAAGAGACTTCAGATATTCCCAATTAAAAAGTACAGAGAGTAGGCTTGGGCCAGCACCATGGCATACAGGAATGAAACCTTGACTACAGCCCATGTGAACCAAGTTCGATTAAGTAGCCTGGGCGTCTGGGGTGCTTGCTAATAAGGAAGGATGGACGTGCCTATCTCTCCGGGATGAAGGTTAGGAAGCATGTCTAGAACACACAAAGTAGTTTGATTATAATGGCGAGACAATGCAGACTTGATGGTTCAACCCTGAAGCACACTAAACAACTCAGACTTGGGCATGTGCAGGAGTGGAACTAATAAATACCCCAAAGCAGTAGTACAATGGTATTCTGGGATGCCCCAGTCTCATTACTGGCCCCAATCTTAATGCAAAGGAAGTCCAGGGGAGTAAGTAAGGTTAGGGTAGGCCAAGCAAATGCTCCAAGTGAGCTGATGTTCGGCCGCGTGGGAGAATAAAACCTCAAAAAATAATTTTTAGTCATCAGGCAGGCTGGCAGCTCTCTCTCCCTTTCTGCACTCTGTCTTATAGACTTCCTCCATTAAAATCAGTGGCTAGCGTTTCACGCCATGAGTCATTTTTATGAGAACAATACATGAAGAATATTGTTCAGGAGGCGTGAGATTTAAGGGAAGTCAGGAACTGAGCAGCTGTTGTAATGATGGCGTGAATGAAAACTGTTAAAAGTCGATTATGCATGAAAAAAATGTTAGAATGGTTTGCTTTATTTTCTATTACTGTATATGCAATTATAGCACTTTTTGATGCCATTAAAAAAAGACTTAACATATTAAACATTAGTATTGCTTCAATTCTGGAAGGAAAAATACGGGAAGGTCATACTGAAAAGTTATGGGCAAAAGCTACCACACCTTCCTCTACCTACTGCAAATTAACTTCAGGCATACCAAAGGCTGTTCCACCTCTAAGACAGCTCATCAGTTCACTTCATGGTTATTAAAAAGAACCTACTCCAAGGGGGTGAGAAAATAAACTGCAACAGAGATGCTGTGTCTACAGCATTCCTTACCTAACAAACCTCCCCATACAAAAGAAGCTTAAATGACAATAAAAGCGTAGACAGCTTTAAAAGATGTACCCGATATGCAAAATGTATTTTACTGTCCTATTATACCCTAACCATATCAACATGTCATAAATATGCCACTAAAAGTGCTATAGCACTGGCCACAAGAATGTACAAGTAGCTAAACAGGAGGCTCACAGGTGTGAAAGCTCTAATAAATGCACTCGAGAGTGGATATATTTTCAGGCCTATACTGTAATGATCTGCATACATCTATGGTACAAGGACTCCTGCAACA
>NC_056725.1:521715249-521914897 GCF_019279795.1 Protopterus annectens | reverse complement strand
AAATGCAAGATTCCAAGATGCCGTTGGAATCAGAGTTCATTGGCTCTGAAAATTTTTCCTATGGTCCATATTCTCCGTTAACTGACCCTGTACCTTCAAGATTCCCATTGCCTTTCCTTGACAGATCTTGGCAAAGTCTCCATCTACAGCTTCATCTCATTCTTCCAGGAGTCGCACAAAAGCCAATGTGAATAGAATGATGAAGTTCCTCTCAGCGCAAATAGAAATGGGGATTCTCCTGGCTCTGACCCCTTCAAGTCAGGAAGTCTTAGTTAGAGCTACCCCTCCAGGAATGTTTCATTTTTCTATCTGACATTTAGCTTCAGAGTCCTTGGATCACAGTCTGCCAAGACCGTCTGGTTCGGAACCAAGAATACTGGTTTAGTCTGATCCAAAGGTTTCTCTGAGTGCACCAGATCAGAGTTCAGAGCAGAGTGGCTCTCAAAGCCATTGCGTCCCAGACAGATCCGAGGTGTTGTAGTTAAACTCTGAGGTTTTTGGAGCCATCTCTGCCCCTCAAAGCTTCACCCCTGGACAGCTCCGGCCGCGGCCGGAGGGTTGCCTTTGGGGCAGATGGAGCCACTGGTTAAGAAGCATGGCTTCTCAGTTCCATCGGGCTTCATTCTCTTCAGGACGATCTACCTTCAAGGTAGTGCAGAAAGTGTTCTCTGCTTCAGCAAGACAGAGATCTCTCCACTCTCAACCTACTGTCTATGTCTCGTGTGTGTTCATGCCAAGACCCCTGACATTCAACTCCACAGGGACAGCCAAGTCCACACCTTCCAGACCACGCAGCAGGGTATTACCCTCTCTTCAGATACTTCCCCAGAGCATCACACAGATGAAGTACCCTGGAAGATTAAGTGCAAGAGGAAGCACTTGGATTCTACTCGGGAATCTACCACGGAAGATGCAGATTTCAATGAAGGGGAAGTTTCGGCCAGATAATCACCCAAAGGCATCTCTTGGAGACATTCTGGAGACCATTAAGCAATGAGGTGGTTGGCCCTCCTAAAATCCTTCCCCAGAGAGATCAATGTTTCTGGAGGCATATGGCTCTGGCCCATCTCTTGGGTGACTCTGCCCACTGATGAGCTCATTGATTTGATCTCTCACCAGGTGTGGAAGGAACCTGATGTGGTTGAACCCATCCCTAAGAGACCAGACCAAATTCTGTCAACTCCAACAGGAAAGGAACACTGGAGCAAGGGAGAACTCATAGAGGTCATGGTAGTGGCCATGAAGAAGGAACATTTAGAACATTTCACTGCCCATCCCCCTAATAGAGAGTCCAGGGCGTTGAAGCATAGACATGCTTCCCAAATCTGTCCAATGACCTTTGCTCTTAGGTCACTGAATTATCTGGCACACTTTGCAAAGTTACAAAGAGATTTGATTAAAGAGTTGTCAAATACTCTTTCAGGGTCCACAAGTACAGAGGCTCAAGCTACAGTAGCCTCACAGTTGGCAACCCTTCAACCCACCTCAAACTCATCCATGAGGCTTAGCTCTCATGCAACTGAAGGCACCTCAACAATGAAACATGCCTCGATTTGCTTGTGTGACTTAGTGGAGCCCTTCAAGTCTTCTTTCGTCAATGCTCCTTTTGACAGATCTTCCTGTTTAGCCCAGAAGTGAAGGATACACTCTCCAGGTGCAAGAAGGATGTAGAGACTCTCTCTGCTGTAGGAGTGCATTTTTCTCCCCCCCCCAAAGGACCTTTTCCAGGAACCAACTCTGGGGATGAAAGATGTGGTTCAAGAAATCCCAGGGTCCTTTCCAAGATCCACATGGAGAGGTTTGCCCCACAGAAAGAGGGGGGAACACTAATGGAGGATGCCACTCATGCAGCAAAACTAGGGTTCTAGACACACTTTCTCCAATAGGCCCTACCAGCATTCCTGACAGGAAGCCAGACTGTCCCCCTCTGGGGGCAATCGGGGGTCACTTAATCCTGTACCAGAGAGCCTGGCTAGATATCACAAAAGACACTTGGGCGCACAGGATTATTTCCAGAGGTTACATAATTCCCTTTTCCCCTCCACCTCAGTCTATGAAAAATTCCAGACATTCCACACAGTCAGAGGAAGGATGCATCAGTTAAAATACAACAGCTGCAAGAAAAAAGTGTCATCCAAGATGTCCTGCCAGACCAGATAAAATCTAGAACTTAAAGATTCTTTTTAGTGCCAAAGAAAACAGGGGAATGGAGACCAATTTTTGGATCTCGGCAACTTAAACAAGTCAGTTCGTCACTCAAAGTTTTGGATGGTCATGGCTCAGTCCATACTGCCCTTTCTAGGCAAGAATGACTGGATGTGCTCGAAAGACCTTCAATATGTGTACTATCACAAAAAAAATGAACAGGCGGTTCAGAAGTTTGCTTCCAGCTGCACCACACCCCCCAGGGTGTTCACCAAATACATGGCAGTGGTAGCAGCTTACTTGAGAATGCAAAGTTTCCAGGTGTTTCTATATTTAGAGGACTGGCTTATTACCCCCCCCCCCCCCGAACAGACATTACTCATAACAGCAGGAGACCAGGTACTCCAAACTTGTTCCCTTCTAGGAATCCCAATAAACTACAACAAATCTCAGTTGAATCCATCACAAACACTGGGATTCATAGAAGCACATTTCAATATGTTACATACGGCGGCTTCACTTCCCTTAAACAGAGTTCAAACTTTAACATTCCAAGTCACAAAAATTATTCACAACACTAAGATTTCAGCTTGACTAATTCTTCAGCCTTGGGGTCAGTGTCAGCAGCCATAACTCTTTTCCTTCTGGCAAGATATCATACGAGAATTCTTCACTGGATGCTAGCATCCCAATGGTCAAGTCTTTATCAGAAGATGTCAGTTCAAGTAAGGACCACACAGACATGCAAGAGATACCTCTGGTGCTGGATAAGGTCAGACCAGCTTTTATAAGGTCGTTCATTCATTTTCCCTCAACCCAAAGGCAATCTCATCCAATCGCGTTCTGACGGCAGCACACATTCCAGGGAAGTCCAGTGTGATAGCAGACAAAGTGAGCGGGTCCATTCTTCTACCTCAAGATTGGTCTCAACAAAAAAGTGACAGAGGTAATTTTCCGTAAATGGGGCCAACCTTGGTGCATTCTTTTTGCACCTCCCCTAAAAAACAAACGCAGGAGCTTTTTTTCCCAATTCCCCCAGTGGGGGAATCACCAAAAGATACTCTGGTCCATGACTGGCCCTCCCAGTGTTCTCCATGTTTATCCACCAACCCCACTGATTTCCAAATTCCTTCAGAAAACTGCACAACTGAAGAGCAAAGTCATCCTCATTTCACCTTACTTGCCTCCACAAGTTAGGTTCCCCCTTCTTTCGCCTCATTTAATTTACCCACTTTGGATTCTGAATCCAATTCTAGACCTCATGTCTCACCTGATAGACCTGGTTCACCAGGATATCTCAAAACCAAAGCTGACAAAAGATAATAATGGTACTAAGGGGCTACTGGCAAGGTAGGAGGATTACACTGGCATGTATTTATATTCCACCTAAAACTGCTATAATGGAGTTTAAGAAAATTCTGGGAGAAATAATCAGTTTTCAGCAAGGGGTTTTACTTATAGGTGGGGACTGGAATGTGATTTGCCACAATGAAGATGTGTCTGGGGGGCCCAGAATGGAAGATATAACAAAGTAGGGTAGATTTTTGAACAAATTTATGAAAATACTTGGCATGGAAGATGAGAATTCAGTAACAGGAGTCCGGAGTGAATTTACATATTAGTCCCCAAAATATAAAAAGTGGGCTAGGCTACACATAATTTACACTTCACAAGAACATGTGCATTTAATTGAAGGTCTTGATACATACCCAATAACTATTTCATATCATGCGCCAATAATAACTAAAGTAAAAACACAGGGTAAAGAAATAAAAATGAGACACTGGAGCTTTCTCACCTACCTTGAAAAGAGAGCAATAAATGAATGAGAGCTAAAACAAGAATTATTTAGAGGGACTGTTAAATGCTAAAGTTGTTGTTTGTCTTTTGGCTTTTTCCCGGTAAGGGGTCACCACAGCGGAACTCCAGTCCGCTAATGATTGGCAGTAGATTTTTTACGAAACGCCGAGGTGCCAGCTCGATGCCCAACCTTCAACTAAGGCATGCCCATTTACGCACGCATGTCTTTCGAACGCTACCCAACCACGGGGAGGACATGCAGACTCCGCACAGAAGGCACTCCCAAGCCAAGCATCGAACGGGAGAACCTCTTGCTGTGAGGTAACAACGCTACCGCTGTACCACCGCGGCATATGCTAAAGTATTGCAGAATAAGGGAATCTCACAGAAGAGAAGGATCAACTGCAGAATCCTAAGCAGAAAATAAGGGATTACCCCAATATTATGTATGAGTTTAGAAAGATTGCTGTTAAGCAACAGTTTTTTTTTTTTTATTAACAGTAGAGCACAAAAACTTTTAGCATAATGACTCAGACAACAGAAAGTAGAAAGGGCTGTCGCCAAGCTTAGGGAGCCTATAACAAAGAACATAAGAGATCCTGTACAGGTATTAGAAATATTTTGGAAATTCTATGAAAGTCACTTTAAAGCAGGGAAATCTTGAAATCAAGAAAAGATATAAATGGAAATGTTTATGGAAGAATTAAATATGCCAAGGTTAGAGGTAGATGAGGCTCAATTACTAACAATTAGGACAGGAGGAGATGTGATAAAAATTATGTATAACCAACCTACATGAAAGTCCCCAGAAATAGATGACATTCCTATGGAAGTTTGGAAGCTAGAATAAAAAAAAAACTCAAAGATCTGGAAAATATAACAGTATTTTAAGAGGAGGAGAAACACCCTGGAAGAAAGCAGTGGTAGCTGTAACACCTAAAGAGGGTAAAGATCCGTCAGACCCAGCTTCAAACAGGCCCATTTCACCATGATTATAAAGTGTTCATGTCTATAATGGCTAAAGGAATGACAAAAATAATTCTAAAATTGATAGATATGGATCTATGTGGTTTTGTGGAGGGGAAGCAGGCATATGACAACATTAACAAAACACTGAAGATACAGAAGGAAGCAGAATGTAAGAAAATAACATTGCTGGTGGTGGGTCTTGATGCAGAGAATCATTTGACGGAGTAAGCTGGGACTTTATGAGCAGGGCAATAGAAGCATTTGCAATTCCTGAAAAAATTATAAGGTTGATTAGGTGGATATATCATAGGAAGTTACTACGCTATTGGCCTTGAGGCCCTTACAAGCCTAGCCAAGAATTTAGCCCATGTTCCAACAAGTTAGCACCCTATGCCACTGTCCAGCAAGGACATAGGTGGAATCCCAGAGGGATCGAAGGCGAAACAAAGTGGGTGGGGTCCTCTCTGATGATTTCTGCTTGAGAAGAGAAACCAGGCAGGGGTGGCCCTTTTCCTCTGTGTTACTTACATTATATTTAGAATCACTGACAAAGAAAATAAGGGACACAGAAATTCAAGGATATAATTGGTATGGTAGTCAAGAAAAGCTAGCTATATTTGCAGATGATATTTTATACTTGACAAAACGAGAAAGAGACATTACAGGATTGTGGAACATTTTTGATGGTTTAAAATCTTGTGGGGATACAAAATTCATGAAGCTAAAACAAAGGCAATAGCAGCAAATTATGTACCCACACACAAACTTGTTCAGCAATATCCATATTTATGGGGACATGATAAAAGGAAGTGTTTAGGAGTATGGATTAAAAATGATTCTGGTGTAGCAGCTAAGTACATGTGGAAAGAGAGAAAGCTCAAGAAACAAAGAGACTGGGATTTTGGATGCAAGCCTATAAGGAGAATGACAATCATCAGAATATTACATCCATAAAGTAGCAGAAAGTATTCTAAAAACTAAACCAATACAGGAATGATAAAAGGAGATTCTGCCGATAGGAATATCTGCAATTAGGGAAACGGACAATAGGCAAGAGAGAGATGGAATTTGCTGGAAAAAAATGGCAAAGGAACCAAGGTACTGGGAGCAAATAACTAGAGGGAAGGGTAACAGAATGGGAAGAAGCCAAGAATTTATTTGGACTGCAGGTTAGAGACTGCCTTCTCTATCAAGGATTGATATCAGAGTATAGGCAAAGAGTAAGAAATAGGTAGGTCCTAAATGAAAGAGTTTTTAGTAGAATCTAGAACAGAAGCTGCCATTAAAAAGGAATAATTAGTACAGCACATAAAATACTGCATGATAACTATAAGAATCAGAGGCGGTTAGAAAGGATTGTGAAGGGAGACTGGATAAGCAATTCACAAAGAAACAATGGGAGGATTTATATGTCGCCCAAATATGCAACAAAATCTAGAAGATTTAGGATTTTGCTTGGAAATGCTTGCATAGATATTTTATACGCCAAGTAGACTCCAAAGAATTTTTCCTCAGGAAGACAGCAAATGTCGGAGGTGTGATGGGGAAGAAAGAGGTACTTGGGAACATATTTCCTGGGAATGCAGTGGGCTGGTGGACTTTAAGGATTCCCTGCAGGATACACTGTCAGAGATGTTGGGTGGGAGGACTGGGGGTGACAAGGAAGATGATTTTTCTGGGCTATGATACAGAATCTGAATTGCCTAGACATGGTAAGGCCTTGCTGTGGCTAATTATGGTGGCTGCCAAAAAAGCAATTACTAGAAAACAGAAATTAAAATGTAAACCAACTGTATTAGAAGTAGTGAATATAGAAAAAGAAATAAAACAACTGGAATTGAGATGTTTAGAAAAGGGTAGGAGGAAATTACATAGGAATAAATGTGAATTGTAGGAACAATACAGAAAGGGGAGGAATAAGGTTTAAAAAAAAAAAAAGCAGGACTTAAATGTGCTATGTAATGTTTGATGAAAAATGATTGGGTAGATAAGTGATGTATAATGTTTGTAACTGGGAGTGTGTGTCAGTATGGTTTGTGATGTAAAATGCTTGCAACTAGGATGGTGTCTGAGTGGTTTGTTTTCATTTATTTAAATGTACGATTGCTTATGTCATAAGTGATGGTTTAATAAGGATTTTTTTTAAACAAGAGGCAAAAGCTGACCGCATGGTTTCTCTACTTCCATTAATGGCCAGACAATCTATGTTCTCATCCCATTTGTCATACACATTTGTCTTCCAATAAAGCTTCCACTAGAAAAATATATTAGAGAGCAAGTGGAAGAGGTTAGTTTGTTGGGCGTACAAAAAAAGTATTAGCCCCTACACAAACTGTACTAGAATTTTTGGCAGAAAATGTTAATGAGGGAACTAACTCATCCACCAAGTTCAATTAGCAGCAATCTCTAACTTTCGTATAGGAGTTGACAGTTCTTCTCTAGTTTCTACTAAGATATGCAAGGCCTCTGTACCATTTTACTTGAACCTTGTTCTGCAGGCCCATATCCATTCCCCCTTTGAACCAGGTGGAAAACGTGATCTTAAATTTTTGACCAGGAAGACCTTATTTCCTTTACCTCTGCCAGGAGAATTTCAGAACTCCAAGCTTTGTCCACTAAACTTCCTTACTTGACTTTCCAATAAGGATAAGGTGACATTAAGAACCAACCCTTCCTTCCTAAGGTGGTGTCAGAATTCAGTATCAATCTATTAAACTTGCTAGTTTTCTTCCCAAAATTCCAAAATAAAGGTGAATGCATGTTACATTTACTTGACATTCATAGACAGCTTTGTTTCTAGTTACACAGAACAAAAGACATTAGAAAATATGATTATTTACACCCTTTGCAGATAAACTGGGCAAGTCTTAACAAAAGTGACAGAGGCAAGATGGATTACGGACTGCATAGCCTTTGTCTATACTAAACCGGGCATTTCATTACCACGACCCTTAAAAGCTCACTCTACAAGATCTATGGCAACTTCGTCAGTATATTTACCCAACTATTCCATGGATGACATATGTACAGCTGCTACTTGGGCTAATCCTCATACTTTTATTACTCATTACAAATTGGATATGGTCTCAAGGGAACCATAGCCTTTGGTTCAACCATGTTCAGGAATGTCTTTCCTTAGAGTCCACCCAGGATATAAGGTAGTTGGGGACTGTGTCCCAATGGTTGAGGAATGAATGAAAATTGACATCAGATAAAGAAGCTATGTACTTTCCATAAAAGTTTCATCTGTGTTGTCCATTTTCATTCTTCCTCAACTTCCCACCTGCCAAATCCCAACCTCTATCACCATGGACCTCTGGAAAAATGCAATACTATTAAGACACTACTGTGTCTTGTATGGAGCTCCAAATACTGGTTTTCTTTGTTAGGTACATTATTCAAATAGTGGGTACTTATGTAATCTAGCCAACAAGATCTGACATATGTTACGGGTTGGTGCATTGTGGGTAGGGAGGAGCTTGAGAGTTTCAGTTTGCAATGAGCTATAGTAACAGCAGAGTTGGATCCGAATCCAATGGTTGAGGAAGAATGAGAATAGACAAAATAAAGTTGTGTACACTTCCCATAAATGTAGATGTTAGAGTGTATTCACTGTTGCAGTCATTACATTTGGGTAATCTCCTGGTGGGTTGCCCTCAGTCGGCCTGATTAAACTCTTGGGTCCTGCATCAGTTGCTGTCCCTTCTTCCATGACGTCAGGTCGTCAGGGGTATAAAACATGCAGCAGACATCATTACATCAGTTTTTCGTGCCCCAGATGTCAGGTGCCCCCCAAATGGGGAATAAAATAAAATACATACACACACATATATATATATATATATATATATATATATATATACCTCCAAACAAAAGCAAATACACCAAAAAGGCTTTTAAGCATAGTAAAAGAAAAACAGGGGGCTGGAGGGAGGGTAACCAGGACTGCAACAGTGAATACACTCGAACATCTACATTTATGGTAAGTGTACACAACTGTACTAGGTTCATGGTGTTTCACTTTTGCAGTCATTACATTTGGGTTGATTCCCAAAGCTAAGTTTGGGAGGATGGATTTATACAGCATTAGGAAAGTACAGTTTTGTACCTACCATAAATGTAGATGTTCGAAGATCCACATTGCTGCAGTCCTAACACTTGGGTAGTCCGCTGTCCCAGTCGTCCCGAATACCAAAGTATAAGGCTGACGTCAGTCAAGGCGCATTAGTCTGACGTCAGGACGTCAGGGTACAAATGCGCATGACCGACGTCATATCCTCAGTCTTTTCTTGCCCCAGATGTCAGAAGACCCTAAAAAGATAAGGCCAAAACCAAAAAACACCAAACACTCCTGTACCAAATATATGTACAATATATACAAATTTACAGAAGAACAACCCCACCCACACAACCACCCCTAAACACAGAGGGGAAGGAGGGAGGGTAAATTGGACTGCAGCAATGTGGATCTTCGAACATCCACATTTATGGTAGGTACAAAACTGTACTATGTTCTTCATCTCACATTGCTGCAGTCCTAACACTTGGGTAGAATCCCAAAGCAGAGGTAAGGGAGGCTGGCAAATCATAAAGAAGCAGGAGCTGACAACATGCCCTGCAAAATAGCCGTGGCAAAACCAGCCCTAGATTTAGAGTAGAGAGGAAGGTGGTAATGCTTAGAGAAAGTATGCACTGAACTCCAAGTAGCTGCCTCCAAAATATCCTTAGTTGCCACCCCTTAGAAATGCTGTTGAAGTGGCAGTAGCCCTAGTGGAATGAGGCCTAATCCCAGCTGGAATCTCCTTGCCATGATGGGAATAACAAAATGCAATGCAAAACCCAATCCACTTAGAAATAGTTTGTTTTGACACAGGCTTGCCCTGAGAACTCAAAGCAAAAGAAACAAACAACTGCTGAGACTGCCTAAAATCCTTAGTCCTGCTTAAATAATAACGCAACTGCCTGTGTACATCTAAAGTGTGCAAAATCTTTTCCCCTTATTTTGGGGATCTGCATAAAAAGTAGGCAAATGAATAGTTTGGTTTAAAGCCACACTAGAGACCACCTTAGGCATAAAGGAAGGATTAGTACGTAATGATACCCTATCCTTATGGAAAATCAAAAGGCTCAACCGCCATAAGGGCCTGCAATTCAGAAACCCTTCTTGCAGAAGTAATGGCCAACAAAAAAGCAGTCTTCCATGACAAGTATTTCAATTCAGCAGTAGCCGCAGGCTCAAAAGGTTGTAGAGTAAGTTTCTCCAACACAAAATTGAGGTCCCAAGCAGGAGTAGGAGCTCTACGTGGGGGTCTTATATTCTTTGCCCCTCTAAGAAATTGCTTGAACAAAGGATGAGAAAACAATGGCGGGTCACAATCATAGTGAGCTGAAATTGCTGCAGCATGAATCTTAATGGAAGAGAAAGACAAACCTTTGTCCAATAACTCAGTAAGATATTGAAGAGCCACACTCAAATTAGGCTCAGAAACCTCCAAACCCTTTGCTGCACTCCAAAATAAAAATCTCTTCCATTTTTCTGCGTACACTTTCCTTGTACTAGGTCTTCTGGCTTCCATAATCACATTCAAAACTTGTTGAGGAAGTTGAGACCTGCTGTGGTTCAAAACAGAATATGCCAGGCTGTTAGATGAAGAGAGTGAAGCTTGACATTGAGTAGATGACCGTCCCTCTGAGACAATAGGTGTGGAATCAAAGGTAAAGGCCATGGAGGCTTCCTTACCAGACTCCTCAGTAATGGGTACCAGTGTTGCCGAGGCCAATCTGGAGCTATTAAAATCATCCTTGGCTTGTCTTGTCTGACCTTTAGGAGTACCTTTGGGAGGAGAGGCAGAGGTGGAAAGGCATACACATGAAGATTTTTCCAACTGAAAGAAAGAGCATCCACTTTCCAAGCTGTGTGATGAAAACTTTTCGCAAAACTTTGGCAGCTGGTGGTTTAGTGGAGAAGCGAACAGATCTATGTCTGGAGTTCCCCATGACACTGTCAATTTCGAAATACATGAAGATCCAGTTTCCACTCGTGGGGATCCATGATTTGCCTGCTTAACACATCTGCTAAGGAGTTCTGTGCTCCCGGCAGAAACCTTGCCTGAAGATTTAGTTGCAAGCTGAGCGCAGTCTCCCACAGAATCATTGCTTGCCTGCATAGAGGATAAGAATGTGTTCCCCCTTGTTTGTTGATGTACCACATGACAGTTGTGTTGTCTGTTAGAATCAACACCTGCCCTGGAAGAAGTAACTCCTTGAAAGCCATTAATGCAAACTGGACTGCTAACATCTCCTTCATGTTGATATGTAGATGCTGTAGTCTGGCAGGCCACTTGTCTTGTATCCATTTTCCATTCAGATGAGCTCCCCAAGCTATGTCTGAGACATCTGTCGTTAGAATCTGACTCGCCTCTGGCCGGGTCACAGAGTCCCTTGTTTAGGTGACATTCCTGAGCCCACCACAAAAATTCCTTTTGAATGCAAGGTATTATTTGAATGACAGTGTCCAAATCCTGGCAGTGCTGTGTCCATACATTTTTGAGATACCATTGCAGCTTCCTCATATGCAGTTTGGCATTGGGAAGCACCAGAATACAAGATGCCATGAACCCTAAGGCTTGAAGGACTGTCCTTGCAGTCAGCCCGGACTGAAGAGATAGTTGATGGAAGTAAAGGGAAAGATTCTTTTGTTTGTCCGGGGTTAAAAAGGCCATCTGGGTAGCTGTATTCAGTCTCACACCCAGAAAGCACATGTCTTGAGAGGGTACTAGACTGGACTTTATTTCGTTCACAGAATACCCCAGGCATCTTAGCACTGCTATCACATATTCCAAATGCTGAAAAAGGTCTTCCTTTTCTTTTGCCAGAATCAGGCAGTCGTCCAAGTAAGGATAGATTTGTATTCCTTTTAGCCTGAAGTAAGCTATCACTGGAGCCAGAACTTTTGTGAATACTCTGGGCGCAGTAGATAAGCCAAAGGGCAATGCAGAGAACTGATAATGGGAATTCCCAGCTCGAAAACGCAGACACTTCCTGCAACTTAGTCTGATAGGCACATGAAGGTAAGCCTCCTTGAGATCTAAAGTTACCATCCAGTGATCTTTTCCCAGCAGAGGTAAAAGCTGTTGTAACGTCAACATTTTGAACTTGGGAATGTCCAGATAAGTGTTGAGGATAGATAAATCCAAAATTGGTCTCCACGTGTTCCCCTTTTTTGGTACTAGGAACAGGCGAGAATAAAATCCTAGGCCCCTTTCTGGCACAGGAACCGGCTGAATGGCCCCTATTTGGAGTAACAGAGAAATTTGCTTGTGAGTCTCTTTTCTTTGTAGAGGAGGAATGTCTGGCATGCCTTTGAAAGGAGGCAAGGTATGGAAATAAAACCTGTAACTGTGGTGAATGATATCCAATACCCATCTGTCTTGGGTAATTAAACTCCAATTTTCTTTGAAAAGTGCCAGCCTTCCTCCCAAAGGTGCTGCCAGACGAGAAGGCTCTGGCAGCTGAAAAGGCAGGTCATTGGGTCTGTTTACGAAAGGACTGACCCCTGCCCTCACCAGAAGACTGAGCAGGTGAACTCCCTGTTCTAGGCCTAAAAGAACCTTGAGCTCTGCCCCTACCACGTCTAGACCTACCCCTAGACTGGGAATCATAAGAAGGATATGTCCACCCCTTAGTAGGCCAATTTCTACTAAACTTCGGAGGCTGAACCTGCAAAAAATCTTTAACAGTCTGCATAGACTTAGCCTTGTCCTCCATTTTCTTTAAAACTGCTTGCACAGGCGAACCAAACAACACATCAGAATGTAACGGAGCATCCAAAATCCTTGTCTTAACATGCTCAGCTAAATTCTGATCCCTCAGCCAGGCGTGCCTGCGAAGAACAGAACCAGTGGCAGCCACCCTCGAAGAGGCTTGTACAGCATCAAAACCACATTGCAAAGAATGCTTACCCACCTGTTCAGAAACATGAACTAAATCCTGCAACTCTTTACACTCAATACCTTCCGCCAGAGCATCCACCTTAGACTTCAATTGTGAAAGGAGATAATTTTGGTATTTTAACATGTGGAACTGGCAATTCAAAGCCCTCATGGCTAAAGTGGAAGAAGTATACACCTTCTTTCCCCATCTATCCAAAGCCCTTGCCTCTATCAGGAGGAACAGGATTTTTAACAACAGAAGCCTTAACACCTTTAGGCCCCTGAGAAACAGTTTCTGGGTCTGCCCTAGGACTCTTAAAAAGATACTTATGAGCTTCAGGCACCCTATAATACCTATCCGGTTTAACTGGGGCAGGAGGCAAAGAATCAGGGTTCAGGGAAGCCTCTGCAAAAACATCTTCCACCACATCCAGAACAGGAGGTATAGCTAAAGGCCTATGCTGGGGTAGAAACAAAAATTCCCTAAGCCTTTTCCTGGAATCAGAGAAATCTTGACCTTCCCATTTAAAATGCTCTCTCATGGAATGAAGAGTCTCTGACAAAGAAAAATCCTCAGGAGGAGAAGCCGAAGGAGTAGAATCATCTACATCAGAATCAGAATAAGGAGGATACTCCTGTAAGTCTTCAGCCGAAGACTCAGAAGCCTCGAACACTGCTCAAAACTCTCAAGCTCAGGTTCCACCCTAGGCCTCTTATCAGGAGGGGGCATAGAACCTCTAATCATAGTAATCAAATCTTCTGCCATTTTAAGCATATGTTTCTTAGGCAGAGACCCTGAAGAACTAGGAGAGACACCCACTGAAGTTAAACCTGGCCTGCCTCTCAAGAAGCCTTGGAAACAAAAGGGAGGGCCTAACCACCTTAGGAAGGGAGGGAGAACAGCTACCTGAGAAGCCCCTTCAGCCTGGCCTACCTCCTGAGAGGACACATCTTGTAACAGTAAAGTCTCTCCCTGAGACTCCAAAGAAACTTCTGGCAGAACCTCCGGCTCCACCGAGCCCTCTAAAGAACCGACGCCCGGGACAGACGGTTCTTCCAACCTAGGCTTTGCTGCTTTGTCCTTGCGCTTTTAGAGCGGGCGCCGGAGCATCCGATGGCATTTTATAATTACAACGCTTCCCAAAACTAACCTGGCACAGTCTAATCTTCTCTTTATAGTGCGTTTGTTAAATCTAGCACAAGAGCGACATCCAACAACGTCGTGCTCAGGCCCTAAGCAAGGTATACACAAGGTATGGTAATCCCTATGAGGTATCTGTTTCCCACAAGAAATACAGTTATTCACTTTTTCTGACATCCGGTTAAATACTGAGGCAAGAAAAACCAAAATATTCCCCAACGGGGTACTTAGCCAACTTTGATTCGGTCTGAAACTCCGACTTCAGAAAATTTCAGAACGCCAACCTGCACTCGCAATACTGCTTCTGCATCGGACCATGCGGCAAAAAAGACTGAGGATATGACGTCGGTCATGCGCATTTGTACCCTGACGTCAGACTAATGCGCCTTGACCGACGTCAGCCTTATACTTTGGTATTCGGGCCGACTGGGACAGCGGACTACCCAAGTGTTAGGACTGCAGCAATGTGAGATGAAGAACATCAGCTATAAGGCCCTGCAAAACAGCAGTGGCAAAGCCAGCTCTGGATTTAGAGAAAAATGATAAGCGATGATGGTGCTTGGTGGAAGTATGAACTGAACTCCAGGTAGCAACTTCTAGAATATCCCTGATAGGAACACCTCTGAGAAAGGCTGCTGAAGCCCTGGTGGAATGAGATCTGATCCCCTGGGGGATAGGTTTTCCATGGTGCTTATAACAGAAATGAATACAATGGCTTATCCATTTAGAAATAGCTTGCTTTGAAATAGCCTTTCCCTCTGCCCCTGCAGCAAATGCTGCCAGCAGTTGTTCAGATTTTCTTTGAGATTTAGTCCTGTCCAAGTAGAATACAAGTTGTCTGTGTACATCCAATGAATGCAGAATCCGCTCTCCCTTGTTCTGTGGATTGGGAAAGAAAGTTGTCAAATGAATGGACTGATTAAGAGCCAGACTGGATACCACCTTGGGCATGAATGATGGATTGGTCCTGAGTGACACTCTGTCCACATGAAAGATGATGAAAGGCTCCACTGCCATAAGGGCCTGCAATTCAAATATCCTTCTAGCCGAAGTGATTGCTAAAAGGAAGGCGGTTTTCCAGGAAAGAAAGTTTAAGTCTGCAGTTGCAGCTGGCTCGAAAGGAGGTAGAGTGAGTTTCTCCAATACAAAGTTAAGGTCCCAGGTAGGGTTTGGAGCTTTCCTGGGTGGTCTCAAGTTTTTGGCCCCTCTGAGATACTGCTTTAGAAGAGGATGAGAGAAGGGGGGGGGGGGTCTGTGTTGTAATGAGCTGAAATGGCTGAGGCATGGATTTTTATGGAAGAAAAAGACTGGCCCTTGTGAAGCATCTCAGTTAAGTATTGCAAAATCCAAGGTAAATTGGGCACTGATGTGCTAATCCTTTGAGATTGATTCCAGGCACAGAATCTTTTCCATTTGTCTGCATAAGATTTTCTAGTACTAGGTCTTCTCACCTCCAAAATGACATCCATCACAGGTTTGCTGATGGATGCTAAGGGAGAATTTAAATGATTAGCCAAGCTGCAAGATTCAATGTTTGGAGCTGAGGGTGCAGAATTTGATTCTCCTGCTGAGATAGTAAGGAAGGTGTCTGAGGCAGGTGCCATAGAAAAGTGTGTGTGAGACACTGCGCAGGAGTGGGTACCAGTGTTGGCAAGGCCAGTCCAGCTGATGGACAGAGCATCCACTTTCCAGGCTTTTTTGTGATGAGTTTTTGTGCAAAATTTGTCCATCTGGTAGTTCTGGGGTGAGGCAAAAGATCTATGTCTGGGGGCTCCCCCATTTGCACTTCAACATGTTGGAAATCCGTGGTTCCAGTTTCCATTCGTGAGGGTCCATGAGATTTCTGCTTAGTTCATCTGCCAGAACATTCTGCTTCCCTGCCAGGAATTGAGCTTGTAGTTGTACTTGGTAGCTCAAGGCTGTGTTCCACAATGCCATGACTAGTCTGCAGAGGGGGTAGGAATGTGTACCCCCCTGCTTGTTTATGTACCACATAACCATGGTGTTGTCAGTCTTTATCAGTAATTGCCCTGGATGAAGGTAGTCCTTGAAGGCTGTCATCAGTGCATTCTGTACAGCTAGTATTTCTTTTTGATTGATATGAAGGTGCATTTGTTTTGGACTCCATTTGCCCTGAATGCACTTCCCTGCCAGAGGACTCCCCCATGCATAGTCTAATGAGTCTGTAGTTAGGATTTGGGCAGCAGGGGGTGGTGTGAATGGCAGTCCCTTGTTTTGGTGGCAGGCCTCTGCCCACCTTAGGAACTCCAGGCGCAGGCAAGGAATCATTGTTTCCAGGCTGTGACAATGTTGACTCCATAAACATTAAGTACCACTGAAGTTTCCTCATATGCAGTCTTACATATGGAATTAGAAGAATGCAGGAGGCCATGAACCCCGAGGCTTGCAGTATTTGCTTTGCAGATAGCAGGGTTTTTGTGGCCACCTGTTTGAAGTAAGTCACCAAATGAATTTGCTTTTCTGGCGTAAGTAAAGCCATCTGGACAGTTCTATTCAACCTTGCACCCAGGAATGTAATCTTTTGAGAGAGAACCAGTTGAGATTTATTTTCGTTTATGGTGTACCCTAGACAGGTTAGAGCTCTTTTACAAACGCCAGATGTTTTAGAAGAATGGCCTGGTTTTCTGCCTGAATTAGACAATCGTCCAGGTAAGGGTATATTTGAATATTTCTTTGCCTGCAAAATGCAATTACCGGAGCCAGGCACTTTGTGAATACCCTGGGTGCAGTAGACAAGCCAAAGGGTAGTGCATAGAAGTGATAATGCATGCAGCCTGCTTTGAAGTTAGGAATCTTCTGCAAGATACCCTGATTGGGATATGCACTGATTGGGATATGCAGGTAAGCCTCTTAAGTCGAGAGTTGCCAACCAGGCATCCTTGCCTAGCATAGGAAGTAACTGGTGAAGAATCAGCATCTTGAATTTTGGAATGTCCAGGAAGGTGTTTAGAGTAGACAGGTCCAGAATTGGACACCATGATTTGTCTTTTCTGGGTACCAGGAAAAGTCTGGAATAGAAACCTTGTCCCTTTTCCTAGTCTGGTACTAGTTGAAAATCCCCCATGTTTAGGAGGGAAAGTACTTGTTTCTGAGCCTCTGCCCACTGATTTGGGGGCAGGTTTAGCCATCAGTTTGGAGCTGGTAGCGTGCGGAAATGAAATCTGTATCCCTGGGACACTATATTTAAAACCCATTTGTCCTGGGTTATAAGTTGCCAGTTTCTTGAATGAAGAGCCAGTTTTCCCCCCAAAGGGGTGGCTAAGAGAAGTGCTTGGTAATTTCAAAGGGAAGTCATTGAAACTGTTTACCATAGGGTGGTGCCTTGTTGTTTCCAGATTTGGAAGTGGAAGCACCCCATTGCTTAGTTCTGAAAGTCCCTTGGGCTGAAACCTGGTGCTTTTGGAATGTCTATGTTTGACCATAATGGCTCTTTAGGGAGCTGGAAAGGACCAGTTCTTAGTAGGCCAATGCCTACTAAATCTAGGAGGTTGCATTTGTAAGAAATCTTTCACTGTTTGCATAGATTTAGCTTTATCTTCCATCTTTATTAGAACTTCTTCAGCCTTATTGCCAAATAGGCAGTCCTGCTGTAAAGGAGCATCCAAACGTTTTGCTTTACATGCCTTCTAAGTACAGACCCAGTAACAGCAGCCCTACAAGAGGCCTCTAAAGAATCAAAACCACATTGCAAAGTATGTTTGCCAACTTGTTCAGCTGAATGCAATAAATCCTGCAAATCTTTATTCTCCACACAGGCAGAAATCAACATCATTTTCTGTTTAAGCAGTCCCATGATATGCTGTTGATATTTTAGCATATGCAACTGACAGTTTAAAGCCCCGATTGCTAAGGTTGCAGAAGTATAAACCTTTTTACCCCATCTATCCAGCGCCCTGGAGTCTCTATTAGAAGGGGTAGGATTTTTTTGCAGTAGAGACATCCGTGGGTTCCATATGTGAAGTATCTCGCAGCATACCGGACTCCGAATGGGTCTCAGTAGAGGCCTGCGAATCAGTAGCAGTGAGTATCAGGGGCTGCAAAAGTGTCTGAGTACCAGCGAACTGGCGACTGGCTTAGGAGAAGTGTCATCGGCAGTTTTGGACCTCAACAGCCTGTCTCTTTCTTTGCGTTTTTTCGGTATTCCGGTAGTCGGATGGCTAACCAACGTCATTTCTGGATAATTAAACAGAGAACCCAAGTATTTTGAATCAAAAATGTATCGACGAAGGATAGTGCACGGATTAAATAAAGCACAAAACCGACAGCAAGGTACGTCGTGGTCAGGGCCTAGGCAAGGAATACAGTAAAAATGAAAATCCTTATGAGGTATTTGCTTCCCATAACTAATACAATTACTAACTTTTACTGACATCGGAAAGGAGCAAGAAAAAGTTTCCTCAGCGAGGTACTTAGCTTTTAGTTTAAGACTTCGGTTCTGAAACTCGAAAACGAAAATTTCAGGAGTCGGCTGACTGGCACTTGCGAACTGCTTCTGCTTCGGGCACCACACGGCAAGAAAGACTGATGTAATGGCGTCGGCTGCATGTTTTATACTCCTGACGTCATGGAAGAAGGGACAGCAACCGACGCAGGACCCAAGACTTTGTTAATCAGGCCGACTGAGGGCAACCTGCCAGCAGATTACCCAAATGTAATGATTGCAACAGTGAAACACGATCATCACTTAACATTTTGTTTTTTTTTTAATTTCTCCAAGTCTTTTGGGTTTCTAATACCATGACGGGAATGGACCCTATTCCTAAGACAAAGTATGATTAAAGTCATAAAATGAGTATGGTTTCAGTCTTAGGGTGACAGCCAAAAGTGCTCTTCGCAGCACCTGCAAGGTGTCCAGTAATGACTCCTGCAATTCGTAGAGTTACATGTATCAGTAACATATCAAAGTATGATTTGTAAATTCTTTTTTCTAAGACCTGCTGTTCCTACCACTACTGGAACTGTCTGGGTATTCTTCTACATTGACCTCATTTCTGCTTACAAATCCTGGTATTTTATGACTTTGCACCTCTCTGTAAATAAGACATGATAATCAGTGGGTGTAGCAATTTCACTCAATGCTACTTTTGTCTTCTTTTCATGGACTACTATATCTGGTTTTCTCGCATCTATTTTAATGAACTGTTAGTAATGGATGATCCCATGTGATATAAACTTAAATAATTTTCTATGATGCTTTGTGGCTCATGTTTCCAGTCTTTTTCAGTTACTTCAATAATACAATGTTTGTACAATCCCCAATGCAACAGTCTTACCAAAGTATTATGCCTTTCAGTATACAGTCCTTCTGCCATTAGTATATCACAACCAGCAACATATGATGCAGGTTTTGTAAAAGAGAATTGGAAACACTCGCACGTGTGTTTCTCCCACATGTTCAGTGGCTTTGTAAACCAACATTTACATAGTCCACTATCTTGGTCCGCCAATATTAACCTATATTGTGTCTTTTGGTTTAAATTCACCTCTCCTTGAGCATTCCTCTGTTCGATCCTGATCAACAGGAGGCGGTTCCAAGAGTTTTGCATATTTGCAACTATTATTTATGCATTTTCTACATTTCTTGCCTTCTCATGTGATCCTTCACCTTATATTTTCTCTTTTTTGTTTTTGGCACATTCAGTTGCTGCCTGATTTTTATCTACTTCTGGTTTGATTTCCATTTCCGCAGAAAAGCTTCTGCTAAACTGAGCAAGGAAGTCATCTTAGGCTTATTCTCCTCATGTTTCAAAATTTCACTACATTTGGGTCTTGTGATTTCAGTAGATAATGTATGCAGTCCCACGACTGCAGATCTATACATGTAATCTGTAAGGAAGCCCATACCAGCTTCAAAAATGGGGAATATATAGTCTTGGTATGCACTGATTTTTATAAATCACATGATGAGCATGAAGTATCCTTGTTTTCCTGCCCAACCTATCCAACACCTTTTGGGGCCAGTCAATCACTCCAAACTAAGTTAGAACAGGACAGCAAACTGGTTTATAGCTTGAACTTTGTTCCTAGATGTAAATGCTGCTTTCAGCATTAAAGTCTTCTAAAATATTCCTTACTAAGTTGTATTTGCATTTGTTCATGTTTTGTTGTTGATCCTTCACCAGTTCCTAAATATTTATGCACTCCCTCTTGCTCAGGTTCTTTTATATCACATTCCTGTCCCAAACTGGTTTTCTTAGTGCTGCAGCTTTCCTGCTTTAAAGATTGCTTTTGCACATTTATCAACAAATGACATTCTTACATCATCTGAAAATGTTCTGACCACTTGCAGTTGTGTGCTTTCAGTTCCTCGTCTGATGAGCTATATAATTTTAAATCATCTACAAAAAAGAAAGTGAGAAGTCTTTACACTTTGTTGTTTTCTGAGAGCCATACTTTAGCTATGACCCAACCTGTTAAGTACACAGCTTAATGGGTTAAGGGCAAGCCAAAAGAGCAGCGGTGACAGTTTCACCCTGGACTACCTAGTTTTGAATTTTTATCCTGGAATAATCATTTGTCCTTTATCATGGCTTAACTGCACAGTTTGCCACTGTTTCATGGTTGTTGTAATCAATCAGTGCAAGGTGTATATTATATACATTTTTAAGCACTCTTACCCATGAATGTGGAATACTGTCAAATGGATTTTTTTGTAATCTATTCATGCCATACTTAGATTCTTCCCCTTTTTACAGTTCTCCATTATAATTTTAACAAATGATCTCCGGTGGTGGTGCTGCGGTAGCGTTGTTGCCTCATAGCAAGACATTGTCCCGTTCGATTCTCAGCTAGAGCGTCTTCTGTGTGTAGGCATACGTGAATGGGGCGTGCCTTCGTTGAAGGTTGTGCGTCAGGGCTGGTAATCCGGTACATAAAAATCCACTACCAATCATTAGCGGACCGGAGTTCCGCTGTGGCGACCCCTAACTGGGAAAAGCCAAAAGACACAAATCCTTTGTTACATGACTTTTTTTATTACCCTTTTGTTGTTATTGCCTTCTAAATGACTAAACTCTTGTCGGCAATAATTCCAGTGTATAGCTTATACATCGTTGGAAGGCAAGTTATTGGTTTATACTTTATAGGATTGCTTGCAGGTTCCCTCTTAAGTAGGAGTATTGTTTTTTTCTGTTAACCAGGCTGGAGTCTGTTCAGGGTGCGCATATAAGTAGTTCTTACCATGGCTAAATCTTAATGTAAAGATGTTAATACTTCGTTAGAATTTAGGTACTACATTTGGGCTTGGGGTTTTCCAACTGGAGCCTTTTCTTAACTTTGTTTAAATTTCCCTGGCAGTTACTTCATCCCATTTCATATCCTGTACCTTTAAACAGTTTATTCTTTCTTTTACTTCTTCTACCCATTTAGCATCTGTTATGTTCCACAGGATCTTCATAGCTATTTCTCCAAAATGTATCCATTTCTTCTTTTTATATGGTGTTTCAATTCCTTTTCCCTTGTTTCCCAATTATCTATAAAACTTTTTTGGGTCATTAATAAATTCCTTATTTTGTGCTTTTTCTTTACATTTATCTGCATATGTTCAAAACTATTCTGCCTGTGGTGATAGTTTTAGTTTATTTGCGACAGTGCACAACAGATCCTGATCTGTTCTGATAGTGGGTATTGCTTTTATCACGTCTAACGTCCTGAGTAATTTTGTTGATCTGTTCCCTCCTCTATACTCTTTAACAGTGACTCTTCTTGTCTTAACTGCTTTACAGTTTTCTCTATTCGATAATTCCATGATGGAATTTGATTGCTCCCCTTCCTTACCCTCACTACCCTGTGTTTTTGTGGTAAGACTACATTATTAATTTAGCTGCTCAGTAATACATTCTATTTACTTCTGTTATATTGCATGAATCTTTATGGACTATCCTAATTACTCTGTTCATTTTGTCAAACGTCTAATGTTTTGGGTTGTACTGACTTTCTGTAGTCTATTTCTTTAATAAGGCAACTGATCAGATGTTTCCCACGTCACTGGTTTCTTCTTAATTTGGGGAACCACTGCATTGCTCTATCCTGCTTTGATGGTTTTAGTGGTATGAAATTGGTTAGATTTTCTACACCAAATCTTTCACTTCACAGGTAATCCATAAACTCAGATTCAATTTCTTTAACTTCTCCATTCGTCTTTTCTGCTTTTCCTCTGTTTTATTATTTTTTTTATTGTAAAGTTTTCCATGCCGGGATGACTTTGCCTGTATTTCTCTTCTAATAACTTTGGTGCTGCTCTTTTTATATTAATTAGTTTTGCTTTCTCCTTTGCATAGATATTGCACCATATTAAATGTCTTGTTCCCATGCCCATATTTCTTTCTCAGATGTCTCCTGCTTCTCTTTATTTAGGAACTTTTTGTTTCATCATGCTGTGATATAACCTGCATTAGACTTTCGACAATAAATCCTTCACTTTGCAAGTATTCCACAACAAACTACTAGTTCAACTTCTACTTTACTAATCTTCTGTTCTACATTCCCTCTTAGTGATCTTATTTTTTTTATTCTGAAATCTTCCATATCTGGATGCCTTTGCCTGCATTTCTCTTTGAATATCTTTGGGACTGCCTTTTTTGAGTAGATTAATTTGGCTTTCTCTTTTGCATAAATATTGCACCATATCAGATCTCACTTTCCCATGTCCATATTTCTTTTTTTATACCATTCAAAGATCTCTATATTTTGTTCTTTATATTTTCTCACTTCCTCAGTCACTTCTTTTTCCAAACAGCCCAAGGTTTCTTGGTCTATATAATTTTTTTTTTTTACAAATCTGTTGTATTAATGAACACAAACTTTTTATATGAAGCTTCTGACAGTTTTTCTTGTGGAAGTACTTTTCTTCCTTCTAATTTCTCTCTATCTTTTTGTAAATCTTCTGTTTAGAAATTCTGGGCTTCTTGCATAACAGTAACGATTCATAATTTCTTTCTTATCCTCAATAGTTCACTATCATCTTTAAAGTTTTTTTTTAGCTCATCAGTTTTTGTGATTTTTGTGGACTACTACCTTCCTTCTACAACAGGGAAGCCATCCTCCTCCCAGGCTTGGCCCAGCCCCATTGTAGGAATGTTTCTGTGTCTTGAAGATTTCACACCTCATTTTTCCAGTCCTGGCACTAGTGCACCTAGCAGGATTGGAAATTTTTTTTTTTTTTAAATACAGTCTCTACATCAGTGTTTTCTTATATGCATGCCTATGTCTTAAGGGATCTATGTCAAAAGATCTAGGTTTCAGAATGTGGACTTTCAAAAGGTTGAAAGCATTATGGTCAACATTCTGAAGCAAAACTACACTAAAGTACCATCCCCTACACCCCATGCGAATTATATACACCAACTCTGAGATCACACTACAGTGCAGAAAGGGGCAAATTCTCTAATCCCCACAGTACCATGAACTCCAAAATAAACAGTCTTCCTGCCTCAGAAAATCGACCACATGGTCTCGATCTTTTAAAGCAGACGTTCTGAAATGTCTATCTTCTGACATAGACCTGCCATAAGTGATACTCAGAGGTGGAAATAAAAGAAAAAAATACAATCTAAATAATAAAGGGTTGTATTCTTTGACATTTTGTCTTCTCTACTGATTGCTTTTGGAATGGGGAGTTTGGGGTGAAGTAAACTGGAAAACTTCCATAAAGAATATTGGGTACTTGCATATTATCGCAAGCACACATTGTCAGCATTAAAGGCATTCTCGGCAACATTCCATTCTCAGTGAACTAACGTGCTGCTGAGAATATGTGGTTGCGATAATACATTAACCATACTCTTTTAAACTGGCCTTGTATGCAATCGTGGTTATTTTTTCAGCGTGGCTGCTTTAAAAAAAAGTATTACTGCAACCACGATGAAAACATAAGCAGAAACACGGTTTTTTTTTTTTTTTAAGACAGTATTATCGCAATCACGCTTGGTGAAGCTTTCTGGGCTGGCTGTTATGCAACCACACTTCCCCTTGGAAAACAGTGTCACAGAAGAGACTGCCTGAATAAGTTTTGTTTTTGGTGGAAAAAAGTTAACTTCTGTTATCGGTTTTATTTCTGTATTTCTGCAATATTTTCTGATGCAATCATATTAGATTAGATGACTTGCTTGAAATCTGTGTCCTCACAACCATGCTAAATGTGTACTAACTCTTAGACTGATGTACTTCACAACAGGGGGGAATACTCCAAGGTAAAACAACATCAGGTGTAGCATACACTCTTCCACATTCTCGCCAAACTAGACAGTCATTCCGGTACCTGTGAGTACACTTTCGACGCTTTAGAATATGAACATAAACATGCTAGATGGCCAGAAAGAAAGATGACAATGTGTATGGTTGTGAAATAAATCCCCCAAGCGTGTCTTCTGCTTATGTTTTCAGCCTGGTCGTGCCAATACTTTTTTTTTTTTTTAATGCAACCACGCTGAAAAAAAAAACAACACAATTGCATACAAGGACAGTTTAAAAGTGTATGGTTAACAGTCATTCCGGTACCTGTAAGTACGCTTTAGAATATAAACATGAACGTGCTAGATGGCCGGACAGAAAGCTGACAATGTGTGTGGTTGCAATAATACATAAGTACCGAATATTGTTCTACATAATCCGAGTACATCTAAAAGACTTTCTCCCTTTAACAACCTGGCTACTCAGTATGGACAGGACATTTTCAGGTGAAAAGCCTAGGTACATTTTTGATGCACATTCTGCTAGCAAGCTTCATCCCATGATGATCCATTTAAATCTCCAGAGTTACCATTCACCTACCGTCATGACTCCGAGAAAGTCTTTGCCCCCAGGATGCCTCTGAAAAGAGGCACTTATGACTAGCAGATTCACCTGGCTAGTAAATCAATTAAAAAAAAAAAATCACTGTTGTATTTGTACAGTACTGCATCCCCTCTACTGCCAGCCTCAGTTTCACTGGACTCCACACACTAAACACTTCCATTACTTTTGGCTCAAATCAAACATACACCTTACTGTTTTTCTCAGATGCAGAAATACAGCCTAAAATGTCATGCATATACTATAACATATAATTTATATCCTAAAACCTTAGCAGTGATAAGGCACAGCAATCAACATGCCCATGATAAATCCTGGATTAATCAAAGAGAGTAGTTGGGTACCCCACACCAATCTCTTTCAGAGTAGTTATTATAATAAAAATGATCATTAGCAGTTCAGTGACTAACTACCCTTTGATGTGATCGAGACATGGATGCCAAGAAATTCACCTCAAGATTGAGGGTCTGCTCATTAATGTCTGCGCACTGCAAAGAATTATCTTCTTCACGTATTAAATTACACAAAACTAAGATAAAAAAAAAAAAAAAACTTTAAAATTCAGTCACTACCCCAGTGCTTTACTGATGTCCTTGCGTACTCGTCTAATGGAAGCAGTTGTAACCAAAGCACTATATTTGGTAGCCAGCAGGCAAAAATGGGGAGTTGAAACAAGGCCATTTCATGCCCTGCTGCTATTAACTGGTCAGTGCTGTCAGCTTTTAGTGAGGACCTGATCTTAACAATGCACATGATGTGCTTAACTCTTAAGCATGCCTCTAAGCATTAAGGTCAGGTCTCAAGTAGTGCTGAACCAAGATTAATGTAACCATTTTTTTAGCGTAATCATTGCGTTCCATGCGCTACATAAATAATTATGGCTATCATTTTTGTTCTCACCATTAACATTATAACATTTAAATATCCTACACAGACATATTTTGTGGTGCTTCTATCAGAACTTGAAACAATCAATCTTTTATTTATAAAAAAGAAGGCTAAGCAACTGAAGTACAATTTTGGAATCATGTAAATAGCGCTGGAATTTTGCATAGCTGCTGAACTGCAAATGTTGGCGGTTACAATGGAACCTATATGTAATGCTGACTTGAAAAGTAACTCCAAAGGTAAGCTATTTGTAAATGCTGTTTTGAAAAGTTGTTACCGTCTCTTGGCTTGGGCTACAACTGACAATTACCTTTGGACCAAATTCACTTAAAGTTAAACTAGCAGTTAGTACAGATGATCAAGGTTACGAGCGATTAACCATTTACTTCCTACAGTAGACGGCCGGATTCCATCAGCCTCCATTTGCCTTCTGTGGGACACAGAGGTAATTTCTTAACCAGACAGTGCTCCTGGAAATGTGAAAAACTGAGCTGGTCTCCTAGAATGCATGCCTAGTAAATACCTACAAACCTATAAAAATATAAACCTTACCTTCAGACGGAGAGTGTCTGAGAAATAGTTACTGTTGGGCATCACAGTCACGGAGGGAGGCTACACAAGGTCGCTGCCTCTCAATCCTGCTGTCTGACAACTGACAAGTTGAGGGTTTAGTGAAGACTGATAAATGATGGTAATTGGAGTTGTTACGGAGGTGAAATATGATAGGAGGAAAAGTCATTACAGGAATGCATTTTAAGCAGAGCTCCAAAGTCGCTGGCTGGATTAATGGGAATATTCTGGTTCCAAGTCATCACAAGGTATTGCACACCAGCCCCAACATCAAGGCCAAAGGCTTGACATTGACCCTGGTGCTATACTTCGGGTCTGAACATAACGTCTGGGAAAAATTGGTAAAAGCAACAATGGCATTCAGTACAGATTCCAAGGGTGCAACAGATGTTGAAGTAATTGACGCCAACGTGCACAATGCTGACATCACAGCTTTGTGTGTTGATAAGCAAAAGAATTCAGTATAGGCATCTGCAAGAATGATATCAAGCACTGTGTAGATCAGAGCATGCATATGTACCTTTAAGAAGCATTTCCAGATGTAGCACATGCATATAAATACAGAGCACATGCAGGCAGCAGTGCCATTTTGACAGAACAGCCAGAGTGTTAACATGTATGAGTGTAGCAGTCAGTCTGCTTATAAGTTTAAGTTTGTTACAAAGCCTCATTTCTGGTGTGTGTAATAAAGCTGCTTGAACAGAACCCACAAATGCTAGTCTATTTTATCCTACTTAGAGAAGTGACATGGTTTCAGAAGTGGGATTAGAAGAGCTACTTCTTCGAGCCATGAGGTGCAGAGTTGAACGTTAAGGCAGACTAAGCAGGTTGAGTAAAATGAAGCACAGGCATTTAAACGAAAAAGGGACAGAAATGAGCTAAAGGTAAAGAAAACTGCACAGAAAATGGAGCATTTAT
Organism: Protopterus annectens; assembly: GCF_019279795.1. Taxonomy (NCBI): domain Eukaryota; kingdom Metazoa; phylum Chordata; order Ceratodontiformes; family Protopteridae; genus Protopterus; species Protopterus annectens. Next base: position 521,887,723 of record NC_056725.1, on the reverse strand, counting down.
TGGTCAAACAAGCAGCACTAAAACATATTAAGCAAAAGAAAGGCACAAACCATGTTATTAAACGGAATGTTGAAAAGCATGAAATTTGATAAAACTAACAGAAATACTCATGTGGGGGCTCAATTATCTTTGGTTTGCATAACAAGCATGTTTAAAGTAAAATTGGCACAAGTACACTGAGCATGATGAGAGTAAAAGGGCATAACAAGTACAATAAAAAGGCAAATTAAGCTTAAAGAGCAAGGCAACTGCAAGTTTTTTTAGTAATAGACCATGTCTGGGCACAATCTACTACTTCACAATGACTGGAGCCATTCAAAGCATAACTAGAGCTGTTCAAAGTATCTCAGTGTGCTCAAAGTATTTACAGAGTGTTTCTGAAACTGTGAAAGTTATTTCACAAAGTACAGCCATTTTGAAAGGTGCTCGTGCTGTGTGCAGTTTTACAAAGTGCAATCATCTCAAAGTGCGTCTTATTCTGAGCTTTTCCATTGTGTACAGTTTATTTGCAAGTACAGTCATTTTGAAGTATTTCTTACACTGATGAGGGATTTCTTAAAGTACAGTAATTTCAGCGTACTCTTGTGCTACGGAGACTTATTTAGCAAAGTGAAGTTATTTCAAAGAGTTTGTTGTGCTATAGGGCATAATTTCAAGTCCTGGCATATTTGTGTGTGTATGTTCTTACATACTTTCAAGCACCTTCACTACTGTGTGTTGATATGGCAAAGGCATTTCACAGACCACGTCTACTTGTGTTTGATCATAATATAGCAGAAAATTGGAGAGTATTCGAGCAGGAATATATTTTCATACAAGCAGCTTTTTCTGACAAAGATGTATGTACAAGGACATTCATTTTGCTCAACTTAGCTGGATCAGAAGCCTTTGAAAGAGTGTTCATTTGCGTATGCTCCACAAGTATATGCAGGAGAAGGGGCAAACACAGTCATATTGTGGTACAGGCTGAATCAAGGGAAGACCAAGTGTTTAAAACGTAAACTTAGAGATATGTGCAACCCCTAGACAAATGTTACATAAGAGACCAAAAGCCAGGTGAAACATTTGCAGGTTATATCACCGACTTGAGAAAAAGCTAAAATATGCAGATTTGGTGACTTGAAAGATGAGTTAATTGAAGGACAGGCTTGTGTGTTGTGTTAATAGTGGTGCAGTGAGAAATATTTTGCTTTGTGACGGTGATTTAAAGTTAAGCAAAGCCATAACGACTTGTCAAATCCATGAGTTCACAAAAAGACGCACAAGAATGCTTACAACTGATAAGAGCATGGCTTCAACAGCCTCTACAGCAAATGTAGACAGCATGCAATACGCGGAAAGCAGAAACAGGCCTAAGCACATTGTAGCAGCAACCCCTGTGGTTGTGACAAGGAAAACCCAGAGCTTTCTAGAGAGTTCCAAGACTAGCTTAGTAAAAGGAGCATGCTCAGTACAGTATAAGAGCGAGTCAGCAAAACCCAAGTCTTGTTAACTGCTGTAATTGTGGAGCCAACCATGAGTCTAAAAAGAGAGAAGTGCTTAGCATTTGGTCAGCAATGCCCCAAGTGTAAAAAATGAAACCATCTTCAAAAGTTAAATCAAGCAAGCCTCATTGTTATTGCGAAAGGTCACTCAAAAAGTAGGTTGATCATAAAGAGAGCTGCAACCCTACTTTCTATGTAGATGGTGTATCAGTGGTCACTTTAAAGGTTAATGCAGTAGACTTGCTGGAAAAGAATGAAGTATTTTGTATTGCCTGATCGATGGTAAACCTACAGAACTCAAAGTAGCCAATGACAAAGTGTAATGTAATGGCAGCAGAGACATTTGCTAAAGTGAGACCTGGGGAACAACTTAACTTGGCTTAGCTGAAGTGGCTCTTTTTGCAAATGCAGCTTAGTACTGGTCAATTTGGTCAATTGTGCAAAACTTGCCGCTTATGGAGATAGAGAGATTCAAACCGAAGGCTCAGTAATGCTTTCATGCTATACCGCTGGGAATAGTTACAGCTTGCAATTCTAAATAGTCCAAAGACCTGTGCAGTCATTATTAGGTCTTGGAGTGGGAGAATGAAAACTGCTTTCTTTTCGCAAAGTACATCATGTAAGCGCATGTCCCAGTTTCCAGTTTCAGCTTCAGTGATACTGTTTTCTCAGTGTATGCTGATGTTTTCAACGACAAGCTAGGCAAACTTCCAGTTGTGTACTCCATGAAAGTAGACCCCGTCCAGTGGTCAGACCAGCACGAATACTTCCAATAGCTATGCAGGACAAAGTCAAGGTCCAGTCAGACAAGATGGTGCAGCAAGGTGTGATTTGTCCAGTCACAGAACCAACTGAGTGGGTATCTTCCATGGTAGCTGGTCATAAGAAAAATTCAGATGAAATTAGAATATGCATTGACCCAAGAGATTTGAACAAGGCATTAAAAGACCTCATCATCCTATGTGTACAGTCGAGGAGATTCCAACCCTCATGCCAAATGCCACTGTTTTTAGATGCAGAGTTCATTTTGGCAAGTAATGCTTGATCCCAAATCTTCCCCCATTTGATAGAGATTCCTCCGGATGCCTTTTGGAATAAATTCTGCCAGTGAAGTCTTTCAGCATGCATGGAGCAAATTGTTCAGGCTACCTGTGTACAATAGTAGTTGATTTACTGGTTGGAGATGATGGTGAAGCAGAGCATGACAGAAACCTCAGGAAAGTTCTAGACAGAACGGGCACAAAGTGAATTTAAAGTTCAATCCTCTGCAGTTCAAATTCAGTCTACCAGACATTATTTATGCAGGTTATTTACTTGCCAGCACAGGCTTACGACCAGATCCTTCTAAACAAGCAGCCATTCTTGAGATGCCAGTTCCAGACATTGTTCAAGTCCTATGGTATTTTCTTGGTATGGTTAACTATTTGGGGAAATTTATCCCTGACTTTAGTGAGTTATCAGCACATTTAAGAGAGCCAACACGCAAAAATGTAGCATGGTCATGGTTAGAAAACCAGAGCATTTGATAACCTCAAACAGGAAAGTGCTAATCTGTCTACATTAGGATACTATGATGTCCACAAATCAGTAGTTTTCTTGTGATGCTTCAAAGTTCGGTCTTGGTGCAGTTATTCTTCAAGAGGGCAGACCTGTTGCCTATGCATCTAGAACTCTTACGCAAAATGAGATGAAGGATGCGAGAAGGATCCTTTGGCAATTGTGTTCGCATGTTCGAAGTTCCATGATTATATTTATGGCAGAGCAATCCAGACAAAAACTGACCATCAGCCTCTAGTCACTATTTTAAGAAGCCTATGCATTCCACTCCAGCAAGACTACAAAGAATAATGCTCAAATTGCAAAGGTACAACTTCACAATGGTCTATACAAAAGGCAAACAACTTTATCTGGTTAATACCATATCTAGATCGCTGATACCATATCTAGATCTCCCAGAAATTCCACAGAATAGCTTGATGCAGAGAATTTTGACTTCAATGACATGGAAGTCCTTAATTTTTCTACCACAAGACTAAAAGCTGAGAGATCATACAAAGACTGGTCCAATTTTGCAAAAGCTAAACCACTTCATTAGTGTAGGATAGACATCAAATCAATCCTGCGTACCGCCAGAAATACGACCTTACTTTCCATACAGAGATGAGATGATGATGGAAGATGGTATCATTTTCAAAGGTCCAAAAGTAGTTGTTCCTACTTACATGAATACATTCAGATTTTCCATCTTGGCCACCCAAGTTCCTATTCTGCCAAAAGGGTGAGAGGACTAGTATTTTGGCCTTCTCTAGCAAAAGACATTGATAAAGTGCTTCCTTCTTGTTCAGTGTGCAACAGTACTAAGCCGCATTTGCAAAAAGAGCCACTTCAGCTAAGCCAAATTCCGGAACTACCTTTGTCAACAACAGCAACTGACATATTTGACTGGTACAGTCAACATTACTTTGTGTTCGTAGACTCTTATTCAAACTGGTTTGAGATAGATTTGCTACCTAACCTAACATTCAGTGCTGTTATTACTAAAATGAAATTTCATTTCTCAGTCCAGTGGTTCCCAAACTTTTTTGTCCCATGGCATCCTAAAAATTTTTTAGACCAGCCGTGGCACACAGTATTTTTTTTTGTCAGACAACACTATCAGAACATTTGAAAACTCTTTGGAATAAATATTTTTTTAATAATGGGACTATATAGAAACAATGTAAACAAAAAATGCAACACAACTTTAGATTAACATTACGCATTGAGTCAATACATTTATTTAAAATCACATATCAATTAATGAGATTGATGACTCTGCATACTACATGATAAATGCTCAAGTCTGGCTGGAATTTTTGACAAGCATATTCTCAAATCGACATCTCAAGTCTCTCTGCTTACTTTTTATGGAAGTCAGAGAATGCTTTTCACACAGGTAAGTGGTACAGAAAGAGTACTTCAATGGCTTTTGTTCCAATGTCAGGATGTTCCGCTTCAACTTGAAGCCAAAACTGTGCCAAATTAACTGAGTTAAATTTGAGTTGCAATGCTCTGTCTGTTTCAACATCGATTAACTGTTCCTTCTTTGTTAGTGAAAGACCAGTCAAATTCTTCTGCTGATGAAAAGGGTTCCTAACCCAATCTTTGTCAGATGTATCAAGAGATGGGAAGTAGTGCTGAAGCTGCTGTTTTAGTAAAGCTAAGTGTTCAAGAATCAGGTAGTGTAATACAACTCCTCCAGGATCAGCTCGTGCTGCATTTGGAAACATGTGAATTGAAGTTGTTGTTTCTACTTCCTGTTGCCACAAATCAATTTTGCGTTAAATGCTTCCAGTTTGTTGGTGACGGAAAGAATCTTAGCATCAACACCTTGCATACCTAAATTCACTGAATTCAAGACTTCAAATATGTCAGCAAGGTATGAAACTTTACTGGTCCAGGAGGAATCAGACAGTAACACTGCAAATTCATTGTGTGGTTGAATTTGAAGAAAAAATGTTTTCAATTCAAAGTGAAGTTCGCAAACACGAACTTTCCCCTGGACAGCCATCTGATATCATTATGCAGCAAAACAGTGATATAATCAGAACTCATATCTTTACATAGTTCTGAAAACAGTCAGCTTTTGGCAGGATGCGACTTGATGTAATTAACAATTTGCACCACCGGTATGTAGATCAAATGGCAGTGTTTTACTTACAAGGGCTTCCTGTGAATGAAACAGTGTGTTGTGGTTATGTTTGGATTAGTTGCTTTGCCAAACTCAGGAATCCACGACACATCCTGTTATAGAACTATTTGTGCAAATTGAGGTGCACCATTTCCATAACAATCCATGTTGCTCAAAAAATGTGCATACACACTTAAATATGTCTTCTCCACATGTCTGAATTAGCTCTCTGCAAAACAGAAACTGTTCAATAAGTGACTTTTGATTTTGATATCTTACAAATGCCATTAATTGTGCTTTACCACTGATGTCTGTAGATTCATCGAGTTGGAGAGAGAATCTGCAGAGTTGCAAACACTGTAATTAATATCATCAGACATCATTTAAATTCTTCGTACAACAGTATTGTTGATTGATGATATTTTTGCAATAACTTTCTCTGCCTCATCACCTAACATTGTTTTCACCATCAGCCGACATGCTGGCATTATCAAACTCTCCACAACAGTATGTGGCTTCATGTATTTTGCAACTAATTCTGCCAGTTGAAAGCTGGCAAGTTGTGCTTTGTCACAAACTGGAACTGCTTTTGTAAAAAAATAAACCTATTTCTGTTGAGATTGTAGCAAGTGTCTAAAATAAAGTTGGTGTTTCTTAGCAGCAGCAGGATGTTTGGTTTTTAAATGGCACTGCAGCTTACTGGGAACCATGGCTTCATTTGATAAAAGTTGTGATATAATGCAAGATTGTTGTTGCATGCCCTGTTTCTCAACAAATGTAAAACCATAATTGACATAATTATCTGAATAAAGCCTTGTTTTCTTAACAGCAGAAGCCTTGGCTTTTGGCTGTTCAGCAATCATGCAACTTTCGCTGGTACTCTCATTACAGTCACTACTATCATCTTCAGAAGTGTAATCCACTTGATGCTTTGAGGTAGAGGTCATTGTTACCAAAAAAAAACAATAAGTATTTTATTTATCTTCACCTCCAACAAAGAAGTGTTGCCAGATTGTTAGGTGCAAAACATTATTTGGTTTATATAATGCATTAACACAATGTTTATTTTTTAAACTGTGCCTTTTATACACTGTTTTTCAGATATTCCATCAGCACACCAGCCTGTAGATGTCATGTGTCTTAGTTAATACTAATGGATTTTTCTTGTTGTCTTTATCTTCCTTATATTTACATCTACCTGCCTGTTTATTGTTTACATCTGGCTAAAGAATGCTTGGTTTCTGATTATTTTGTTTGGTCTAGAGGTTGCATATTGTTTACTATGTATAACGTTTACATCACTCATTTTATTTTTCAGTGAATCCATTGACGCATGTATATTGACTTACACCAGGTCCTTCTTAAGTTGCATTTGGCTGAGATTTTGATCTGAATCATGCCATTGGCTATTTATTCTATTGGTATAATCTTAGATTTGAACAAGCTGATTGGCTGTTTGCATCATTCTGGTTTATCATTTTCCATTTGAATCAGAGCATGCATTTTAGTGTGACTTGACATTTTTTGTTATTTTGATGTGCTTGGTTTAATCTATATTAGTATACTTTCATACTTTTATGTGATATTCAAGTTTAGCTTTTAGCTATGTCATTGGTGGCTTTTTACTGCACATTGTTGGTCAGTACAGTTCCATTATTATCACATTACATATATATTTCATTCTTACAAGTATTCATACATTTTTATTGTCTTTTCATTATTCAGTCTTTATTATCTGTTTTTAGTATTTGTGATCAACCTAACACACCATTGAGCCATTGCGTGTGCTCAAGAAGTTTCACTGATTTGCATGCTTTATAGATATTGCTTGGTTTACTTTTCTCCATTTTATGATCGGCTTTAGTATGTTTCATTTTTAAATCATGCCATTGACTTAATGCTGTTTTCAAATTAACTCAGTGTTGGGATCGCTATAAAATTTACTGACATCACTTTATGTATTTTATGGCTCTTACTAGATAAAGTTTTCTACATGTAGCTATTTAAGTGTCGACAGTTGTGATATATGTAAAAAAAATGTCTATCCCATTAAGTTCTTGGTTGGTCTAATTCATCATGTCACATTCTTGTATTATGCCACTGTTTTTCATCCATTTAAATGTTAATTTAGTATATCTTATTCAATTAACATTTATAATGAGAACGATGAAAAAGACGATTTTTGCTTTTGCTTTTTTACACCTTTGGCACCACACCTGGAATGGACGGGTTGCCCCAGGGTGCCACGGCACCCAGTTTGGGAACCAATGTCTCAGTCCATGCTAGTCCACACAAAGTTATTTCTGAAAATGGTTATCATTTTACCAGTCAATTGTTTCAGAGATTTGCTAAACAGTGGGACTTTATGCATATTATTAGCAGTCCTGAATATCCTCAAACAGCCTTGCTGAATGTGCAGTACAGAGTGCAAAGCAATTACTGGAGGTCAAAGAGTGACAATACAGATATCTTTTTGAATTTACTTCATCTCAGAAATATAACCCATGACAACCAACTTTGCTTGCCTGCTCAGAGACACTTTTCTAGGCAAACCAGAACAACCTTGCCTAACAATTCTAGTTTGTTGATGCCTAATGCTAAACGACAGAGCAATCAAAGCCCAACTTTAAGAAATGTTCTTCTCAGAAGTCCAGCTATGACAAAACAAGCAGATGTCTTTGTCCGTTAAAAAAAGGACGGACAATGTAGATGCAAACAGGGAAAGGCTTTGATCGAATTGTTCAAGTTAGAGGTATATGTACTGAGCAGAGAACCTACTTAGTGGAATCTGAAGGTATAAAGTACAGGAGAAACAGCAGACATCTTCCTGCATCAGAAATGATATCACAGCATTGTACCTGTGATACAGGCTCCAGATTTTGGTGCAACCCAATGTTCATACTGAAGAACATGTGACCGTATCCATTCCCATTCCTAATGATGTCCCAGTTGTCCCCAAAGCTGAACATTCCTTGAAGACAGTCCACATTGCTAGATCCAATTCTGACTTTTATGTCATACGATCAAGGTCATATTTCCAGATCTAATGTAAAATACACAGCAACTTGCACATAACTGTATTATATGTGTCTGATTTTATATAATTGCATGTCAAATAACTAGTTCTGTACAACTGCATGCCAAAAGATCATTTCTGTAAACTGCATGTCATTGAATACTGTCACATGAGTGTGGAAGTCAGTCTGCTTATAAGTCTAAGTTTCAGTTACAAAGCCTCATTTCTGATGTGTTAGTGTGCAATAAAGCTGCTTGAACAGAACCCACAAATGTTAGTCTGTTTTATCCTGACCAGACGGGCGACACACTGGAAGGCCACTGAAGGTTTTGGAGCTTAAGGTTTAGAAGGGAAAACACCATCAAGTTCTTATTATGATCAGAACAGACAGAGAAAGTGGTTGTGGACAATCCCTTTTTATTCTTCAAAAAGAGTCACTGCCATCCTGTCGGTCTAAATTATGAATGGCAGAAAGGGAGCAATTCATGGTGTAACAGGTTTGGAATGCATTACTTATGTTGTTTCTCTGTCTGCACCAATACCTGACAAGTTTAACAAACTGCCATTCTGACAAAGTACATAACTTCTTAATGTGAAGTTGTTCAATCTCACCGTTCATTCTTCACTGATGGGTAGCGTCCCTAGCACCCTCTATCTTGGGTGGCTCACGGGAGTATAGTCTTCAGGACCATAGAACCAAAGGAAGCCCTGTCCCTGGAGGCCTTATCCACCTTGTAATGAGTGAAAGGTATGAGGCTTAGACCAAGTGGCTGCAGCACAGATGTTGTCAATGGGCAATTTGGCTTGAAATGCAGAGGAAGTAGAAACTGCTCTGGTTGAATGAGCTTTAATTCTGTGTAGTGAGGGCATATTAGCTGCTGAATAAACACAGGTGATACAATCAGGTAGCCACTTAGAAAGGGTTGTTTTGGCCACTAGTCTACCTTTCCTGGCTTCAGAAAAGGAAACGAATAGTTGGTCTGATTTTCAAAAATCTTTTGTCCTAGCCAAATATCTGAGCGGTCTATGAATGTCTAGTTTGTGCAGCATATACTCTAGTTTGTTGGAATGGTTGGGGAAGAAGACTGGCAATTCAATGACTTGACTGATATTTTTACTTTAGGTAAAAAGGAAGGATTTATCCTGAGAGATACTCTATCAGCATGAAAAATCATATAAGGAGGTGTGATGCACAAGGCTTGAAGCTCTGACGCTCTGCGGGTGGAAGTAATGGCCACTAGAAAAATGGTTTTCCACAACAAATGTAAGAGATCACAAGATGATGCAGGTTCAAACGGGGGAAGAATTATGCGAGATAGCATGAAATTCAGATTCCAGGGGGAATAAGGAGTTTTTTTTACTGGAGGCCTCATGTGAAAGGTCCCTTTAAGAAAAGCCTTGGATAACTTGTGGGCCATAACATTTAGTCAGTCTACTCCCAAGATGGAAATTAGATAGGGCAGCTAACTTGACCCGAATTGTAGCCGCTGCTGCTCCTTCATTAAAGATAACAGTTAAAGAATTCCAATATAGATGTCAAGGGAGCATGAAAAGGATCAATGTTCTGTTTGGAAGCCCAAATGGAAAATCTCTTCCACTTACTACGATATAATCTCCTGGTGGAAGGTTTGAAAGAAGACAAAAGGGTTTACCTTGTGTTATAAGAAAGGTTGTGAAGCCTGGCTATGTGGGGAACTGGAGCAGCCAAGCTGTCAGCTTCAGGGACTGCAATGAAGGGTGGAGATCCCCTGGCGGATGTGTCAGAAGGTCCGGAACTGGGTACAGAATCCATGGATCCTCCAAGAGATGATGATAAAGAAATGGGAACAAAATCTGTCGAGGCCAATGGGGGGCTATAAGAATGATGGTCCTTCCCAGCGACTTTGCTTTCTGTAAAAATCTTGGTATTAGCGGGATTGGAGGAAATGCATATAGGAGACCCGGGGGACAAATCGTGTACGTCTCTCGGGGGTTGTCCCGGAGGGGGAATCAGGGTGAAATAGCTTCTGCATTTAGTGCTGATGTGAATGGCAAAAAGGTCGCAGCAAGGCTGGCCCCATTTGTGGAAAATCCTGTCCGCAATGTCCTGATTGAAGGACCACTCTGGTGGCAACAAAATTGCTCTGCTCAGTTTGTCTGCTATCACGATGGATCTCCCCGGGATGTGCGTTGCCAAAAGAAAACGCCGGGATGACACAGCCCACTGCCAAACTCAGAGCTTCTCGGCAAAGAAGATAAGACTTGGTCCCACCCTGTTTGTTCAAATACCAGACCACTTGACATGCTGTCTGTCTGAATTGCAATTGTCCCTAGAGGAAGAGAGTCCTGAAAGTACTGCAATGCCAGAAGTACTGCTCTTGTCTCTAGAACATTGATATGCAGATGTGATTCTTGATCCATCCATGTGCATTGGGCAGTCTTTTCCTGAAAATGCCCCCCCACCCTATCAGGGAAGCGTCCGTGATCACAGTGGCTACTGGAGGGGGTAGTACACAGGGGTGTAAGCTAGGATTTTCAAATTTGTACTCACAGCTCTCAAACTGCTACCCCCCTCCCCAGCCAAGCTACGGCCATTCTCGTAATTCACGGTTCGCTCTTTTAGTGTCGATGAAGAGGCATTCGCTGTAATGCCTCTTCAGTAATATAATATAAATTCACTCAAACTCGGTTCCTTGAATTGGAAATGAACCTGAAAGTCAGTTCTTTGAAAAATGCAGCATGGTAGTTGGGGTAGAGGATTCATGCTTTTGTTTTCTGTCACTAAGGTACAGGTTTTGATCTCGAGTAAACTACTAACCACCTGCTACCCCTAACTAGGGTATTTCATTCACACACACCCCTACCTACCTCTTAGTGCAAGAAATATGGACAAAGCCTAAAATAAACAGGGACAGATATTAAATAATGCTCTCGTGAACTTAGAAAGTTGCTAGAATAACATGATTTTATTTATTTAACATTTGTTGACCGGGAAAGTCCGACGAGGTTCCACAGATCCTGTTTTCAGTAGAGGCCCGGGGAGGAACGCACCAGAAGCATGTCTTTAGAATGTGGGAGGAAACCAGAGTACCTGGAGGAAACTCACGCGAACACAGGGAGAACATGCAAACTCCACACAGAAGGCACCCCAGCCAAGAATCGAACCAGAGAACCTCTTGCTGTGAGACGACAGCATTAACCACTGCGCCGCCCTTTTGTGGGCTTGTATGATTTGTGCTAGTATGAATTTTTCTAAAGGACATGAAGTCTGAAACTCAAATGTCTGTCATTATTTAGCAACTTCAGCCTTCAATGATTTTCTAGAAAAATCACAAAATTTATGAGGAACAGACAAAAAATATGGGGCAGAAATCTGGACATTCTGCAAAATTTGGACAGTTGAGAGGTATGCTACCTACCCTACCTACCACACACAAATACCTCTCAACCTCTTAGAGCAACAAACTCAAATAAAACTGAGGCAAAGGCCCAAAAATAAGGACATTTTTTAAAATATTGCTCTTATAAACTTAGAAAGATAATAGAATAGTAGTAGGTCTTGCATTAGTACGAATTTTCTGAAAGGTATGAAATCTGAAACTCAAATGTCTGCCATTATTTTCTAACTTCAGTCTTTAACGATTTGCCACTAATTTGCCAGAAAACCACAATTTTATGAAAAATGGACCAAAAATGTGATGCAAAAATATAAAATTGCCAGACAATACAGTTGGGAACCTGTCAAAGTAGGGACACCATTTTAATATGAGCACAGTTAACTTGAGCAGCTGACAAAATTAGAGAATCTACATGCATTTCTGAAATAAAAGTAATGTATAACTCTGATCATTACTGATCATTACAGTTATTTATAAAAGTAAACCCTCCACGTTTTCTTCCAAAATTGCTACTTTGCGGCGAGATTATTACGGGGAGAGCAACATTTTGAGCCAAAATTGGGGACAGTTGAGAGATTTGGATATTCCTAATTCTATAAAGCGATTTATTTGCACATACCTCTCAACCTCTCAATGCAGGAAATCTGGACAAGGCCAAATATATTGGGGGAACATACAAACAGTACTAAAAATTGATATTGTATAAACTTAAGACAGTTGATAGAATATCAGGTCTTGCTTTAGCATACATTTTTCTGAAGATTATGACGTCTGAAACTTAACGTCGGTCATTATTTAGTGACTTCATTCCTAAATGATTTGCCAGAAAAGTTTTATTTTGCATTTTATAGCACGAACACCAATAAATATTTTTATTATTTATTTATTTTACATTTGTTAACCGGGCTAGTCTAGCTGGAGAAAATTCCATTTTCAGTAGAGGCCCGGGGAGAAAAGCTCCACAAAAATTAGTACATAGAGACAAAAAATATTAGTATGCATGTTAATGAAACATTAATAACAAAATTGAACTGATGAACTGCTAAACAAAGCAATGCAGTCTCACAATGAAACTAGACTTAGCATTAAAACTGACATTATGAATGAACGTGAAAGAAAGTTCAGATGGGCGGTTCGTTCAGCTGGTGAGGCTTATGACTAAGGAAATAGCGCTGTTCCTGGATACACGCCTCCTGGAGAAATATGTAAGTTTGAATATTACTCCAAGGGGGCTGCGTATTGATAAACTTCCTGCTACACAATTTTCAGAAGAGGAGTCTGACCTCTTCGAAGAGTGGAAACAGGCTTCTCTATCATGCAGTATTAATTTGCTCCGCATTCTAATAAAACGTAATATGAGAGCCCATGAGAAATTAAAGGCCGAAATTTTGCATCTACAGGACAAGGTGGTGGGGAAGTCCTGTTATAGGATGCATACTTCAAGAGTTAATGAAAAAAATCTGTAAACTGGAAAGTGAGATAATCCAGGGGAAGCGAAGCAAATTAGTACGTGATTTAAAAGACTATGAGACTGGTATATTGTTCTCATGGCAACGAGAGCCTGCACGTAGCAGGTCAAAGGTGAGAAATGGAGGCCAGAGACAACGAAGCATTTCAGTGTCTTCAACAGATAGGAACAATCAAAAAAATGTGACTTTTGCTAGTTCTACATCTGTGACTTCAAATAACACTGAGGTTAACAATGGTGCCTCAGTTTGACCCACTACAGAAGATTCCTTTCAGACGAATAAGTCAAATAAGGGAAGGAATGGAAGGAACGGAAGGAAGGGAAGAAATTGTTTTAAACAATGAACTGGTATGTCAATTTGAAACAGAGACTTTAGTGTGTGTGAATTTATCGAATTTAGAACTTACTCAGGACATGAAAAGTGTTTTGTTAAAAGGTAGTAAATTCATACCAACTTTTTTCCTTCTCTTGCTGAATTGTACTTTGAACTCAAAGCTTTCATGAGAAAGTTATTGCTGAAGGTTTATTTTAAAAGAGAAGATGAGTTTGTTTCTGAAAATGTTGATTCAAATGTTTTTCACAGTACTGTTGATTTAGATGAGAGTCTATTAAATTTGTCTCTGGATGAGTATGATGGAGCAGACTTTTATGAATTGGATGAAGAAGCAGAAAATATTAACATTTACAACACTGGATATGGGAAGTTAGTTGTGCCACATTTAATGAATATTAAGTTTACACCTAACATTAATGTACCTGCCATCTCAGTATTTTTTAAGGTCCTTTTCAAACAAATTGAGACAGCATTTAAAACATTTTGTAAAGAAAAAAGATGCTATAACTTAAGTAAAAATGAATGGAAAGCTTTGAAGGACCTAAAAAAACATAAGACCAATTACATATTTAAATGTGCTGATAAAGGTGGCAACTGGGTTGTCATGAATAAACTGGATTATTGTGAGATGGTTGATAGTATACTCAAAAATGGTGAAGAATATAAGAAGTTGGAAAATGCTCCTACCATGTCATTTAATGATGAGCTATTATTTTTATTGGAAAGAGGTGAATGCTTGGGTTTTTTTGAGCACAAAGATGTTTGTAGATTGTTCATAAAAAAACCCACAATCCCGATTTTATATGCTTTGCCTAAGGTACATAAAAACTTACAAAAACCACCAGGTAGGCCAATAGTTTCGGGGATAGGTTCATTTCTGGATAATGTTAATACTTTTTTGGATTTTCATTTAAAGGCTCATTTATATAAAGTGGTAGCTCATATTTCTAACACTCAGGATCTCATTAATACTATATCTCAAATTGAATGGCATAATGACCATTATTGGGTTACTATAGATGTAAAATCATTGTATACTAATATAGGTACCAGATGGGGGTTGGACTCTATTTTTGATATGTTAGGTGTAGGGCCAAGAACCACCTTTTTAGTGGGCTTATTAGAATTTTGTTTGACTCACAATTATTTTTTCTTTAATAATAATTATTTTTTGCGGGTGAAAAGTACGGCAATGGGGGCGGCTTTTGCGCCCTCATATGCTATTATATACATGGGTTTTTTTGAAAAGACATTCATTTATCCTACCTCTTTTTTTAGGAATAATGTAATATTATATAAGCGTTTTATAGATGATCTTATTTTCATTTGTAAGGGAGATGCAAGTGATTTTTTTGAATTTTTTGAGGTTCTCAATAATAATGAACATCATCTTACTTTCTCTTATGAGTTGAATAGAAAACAGATTAATTTTTTTAGATTTAACATTGTTTGAAGATGGGGAAAACATAGGGTTTAGGCCCTTTAGGAAATCCACTTCAGTTAATATGTTTTTGCATGCGACCAGCATGCACCCAGGTCATTTACTAAAGGCATTACCCTTTTGGTGAATTTAAGAGAATTTATGATCATACCAGTAATAAAAATGAAAAAAATAGTGAATTGAATAAAGTCATGCTGAGGTTAAGTGAAAGGGGTTATAATAAAACACATTTATCAGCATGCAAAAATAAATTACTTGGTAATAATGTAGATGGAAATTATATATTTGTTGGGAATTTTGAATCAAGGTGTGAAGTTTATACCACTGAATGTAATCAAGATAAGCTTTTTTATGTAACCAGGTTTTATGATTTTTCTGAGAAATTGGTTGTATTAGTTAGAAAATACTGGTATATTGTTAGTGATGATGAGTCCATTGGTCACTTGTATCCTAAACATATTACATTTTCTTATAAGAGAGGAAATAATCTTAAAGAATTGTTAAACAATAACCTTGTTGAAAGGAAAGATAATATTACTTTCATTATTTGGCACTTTTCCTTGCAGTTCTTGTAGTATTTGTGATAAGGTCAAGAACCTGAGTGTTATTAATGATATAATTTTTGTTTCTAAATATTATTTCAATTGCAGATCCACAGGGGTGGTTTATATATTGGGTTGTTCATGTAATATGTGGTACATAGGACAGACCAAACGTATGGCCAGAATTCGTATTTTGGAGCATTTAAAAGACATTAGAAATAAAAATTTGAATAGTCCTGTTGCAAAACATTTTCATGAAACACAATGGTTCTTCTAGCTAGTGGTTTAATATTTTGCATACTGGGAAAGCCCTTCCTTAAAATAGGGGATGACATTGTAGTTAAATTATTGGAGTTAGAAACTAGAATGACTTTCAAGTTTCATACTCTAAAGCCTAATGGTATGAATCAGGAACTGGGCAATTGATTATTTATTATATTTCATGTGGAGAATATTCATTCATTATAAATTCATGGTCACTTTAAATTTTGGAAGTTGTTATTTAAATAGTTGATTGTTTAATATATTAATTGAATATGTTAATTGCAGAGTGAGTATATAAGCATTATGTTCACACTCAATTAAATGTGATCCTTGAAGGCGAATTGCCGAGGTACCAGATCGCTGAAAATAAAGGAGAGATACTGGTGAAGTGCTGGCGGTTTGTGTTTTTTCTTGACATTCTTTTGCTGTGAGGTGTTTTTTGAATTAGCATTAAAACTTCTCTGCCCTTGAAACTCACATTCATTGAAACCCACATTCAAAGAAAATACATTTTGCCAGTGGCAGATAAAGACTAACTTTGGGCTGTTTTCAAATCATAGGCCCCTTGCACATGAAACATACACGTGTTCTTTGATACACCTTCCTGATTGTATTAAATTATATTCCTTGTACAATACAGTATAGTTGTTAGAGAGCGTTTTAAATTTATTGTTTTGAACATTTTTCTAGTAAACAATGAAACAAAATGCATGCACCAATAATGACAAAACAGCCCAATTCATAACATTTCCATCATAAAAGTCTACTCAAACTTCTACAGTCCACCAATATCAGTAAATATGCACAATCTCTGAACTAGTAAAAGCCATCTACATAATTCCACATTAAAGAAATCTGCAACTAATGAAGAGGCTGCTGCTAGCAAACAACTTTATATTTCATGGTTTCATCTACAAATAAAGTGCCTGCTCCCCTTGAGGAATAAATTGCCTATGTTGCATTAAAAACAATGATACGCTAGTAATACTGCAATAGGGAATGGATGGCAAACTGATAACAGGTTCATAGTTACTACTAGATATCTTCGCCAAAACGGACTACAGCATCCACCCCGCTTTACAACACAGTACAGTATCAGCAATGCATCTACCTACTGTGGGAGAAGAACCCACAGCCTTCTGCATCAAAAGCAAGTACACTACCTGTTGTGCTATTAACAGTAAAGCAGACTCAGCATAAGCAGCACTAAACTTTAGTTCCCCTGCAGCTCTCAGCTCCTTGTAAAATGTCGACACTCAGCTGTATCTCTTAACTTTGCACCACAGGAAATCTGGAAAAAGCCAACATTTACTGGGGGGGGGGGGTAAAAGCCCAAAAACCAGGGACACATTTTAAACCTTGCTTGTATAATTTTGGAAAGCTGCTAGAATAAAATGCTATGTTATCACCATGCATGTCTTGAACCCAGAACCATATGCAGTACAGTCAGTGCAACATACCACTATGCTAAATCAGCAGTTTGAAACACAGGAAGACAAACTTAATGGCTATCATTTAGATAGCTCTCAACCTCTTAGCACAAAAAACCTGGACAAACAAAGCCAATAATGAGGGAATACAAATTCAGTACTCACTTCACACCTTGGCACAAAAAATCTGGACAAACAACAAAAACAATAATGGGGGAAATACAACTTCAGTTCTTACTTCTCACCATAGCTCACAACCATTAGAAAAGCAAATCTGAACAAAGTTCAGAAATGGTGGTGGTTAGGGACTTTAGGCTCTTCTTACCCTGAAGCAAAGGTACAGGGTTTGAGCCTGAACACCTACAGCCAAGCAGGTGTATGTGGGGGCATTTTCTCACACACACACACACACACACACACACACACACACACACACACACACACACACACACACACACACACACACACACACACACACACACACACAGAGAGTGAACTCATGATTGTGATGCCACTCCTCTTGACAAAATGTACACAGCTGTGTACAGTGCACATACTTCTAGATGCCTGTGTATTTGAAAAGGCTGATAGTGGATTGCTGAAAGAGCTTTCTCATGCAGCCTGATTCCAAAGCATTCGACTGAGTTTTTTTCCAGTTGTTTAAAATTAATATTCCACCCCACTACTGAAAGTATTTTTATTGCTGAAAGCAGGGATCACCATTTCTCACCAGGGAGAAAAATATCCACACAACAACTGTGCAAGAATAAGCCAGGAATCATTTACATTAGTTATTTCAATCCATACCAAAAGTAGTTGACTAAAAAATATGCCTTAAGGACACTTACTGCTAAAAGTAAAACTAAATACAGTTGCATTAACCCTATTGCAAAAGCGGTAATCCAAGCCCTCCTTCCTATAGCTCCATGTTCACACACACACACACACACACACACACACACACACACACACACACACACACACACAATCTGCTCGTGCTTACCTTCCAATTTCCCGCTCGCAGCGATAATCCATTTGCCTTCGTCCACTCGTTCGCTCACTACTGCCCATTTCCCGCTCGCAGCCAGCCAGACATGATGTGAGCTCACTTCTGACAGGTTGGTATTCGCCTTAAAGGAGCAAACACTCCTTCAAAAGTAAGAAATATGTACTTTTTTTTTTTTTTTTTTTTTAAAAAGCTACCCCCTCTTCTAAAAAAGTTGTACTGAAATCAGTACAGTGCATATTCCTCCCGACGTCCCTGGTAGTACAAATGGACGTCCTATTGTGACATGAATCTACGTCAACCACCACTGAAGGTCTCTTGGTTGAGTCCGCTGAGGTCCAAAATGGGTCTCCAGTCCCCTTGTTTTCTTTGGAACCAAAAAGAATCTTGAGCAAGTTCCAAATCCTGTTTGGTCTGCTGGGACTGGCTGGATGACTCTTTCTAGCAACTTGTGGACCTCTATAGTTGCTTGTTCCCTGTGACTGGGTGGAACTTCCGGGATTCTCCTGACGGAAGTGGGAGGAGAGGAGAATGGTATGAAATACCCTCTGGAAACTATACTTTGTACCCATCTGTCTTATGTCCAGCCAGGCTTCTGGGTACAAAGATAAGCGACCCCCAACTGCCTCCAGAGCAGGACAGTCGGGCCTCTGCTCAGAAGCGCTGGTAGGGCTGACCAGAGAAATTATCTCTTGTCACCCTGATGTTGCGGACCCCCTCTGCCACGAGGGCAGAGTCTTCTATTATAACCCCCTCCTCTGCCCCTAGAGGGGTTTCACCACGTGTCCTGAAAGGCTCCTTGGGCTTTTTGGAACCACATCTTCCCTCCCCTTTGGCCCTTGGGATAAGGCCGAGTAGGGGTGGAAAAATGGGACTCCTACGGCAGACAGAGTCTTTCCCTCTTGCTCACACCTGGTCACAGTTTCCTTTACTTTAGGCCCAAAGAGAGACGAGCCATCAAATGGGGTATTCTCCACGGAGGAACAGAGGTGCATCCAGGAGTGTCTACGAAGGGCAACTCCTGTACCTGCCACCCTACTCGTGCCATCAGATGCATACAATATAAGACGCATGGACGAGTTTACAATTGAATTTAGGGTAGCAAGCTGGGTGGCAACTTTGTCGGAAGCACCTGTAGCTACCGTACCCTGAAGAGCATCTCCTAACTCCTTAAGGAGATCTCTCTGCAGTCTGGTAAAACGGGTCAAACAGTTCAGTGATCTAAGTGCGAAAGTCACTGAACTAAACATGCATTTCCCATATCTATCCATAATCCTAGACTCTCTGTTAGGAGAATGGATAGACTAGGATGTGTCAGACATTTCCTTTTTGGTGGCTGCCGCCACCACCATGGCATCAACAGGGACTCCCTTGGTCAAAAAGGACTTC
The DNA here is from genome assembly GCF_019279795.1 of Protopterus annectens. Taxonomy (NCBI): domain Eukaryota; kingdom Metazoa; phylum Chordata; order Ceratodontiformes; family Protopteridae; genus Protopterus; species Protopterus annectens. The sequence continues at coordinate 521,868,302 of NC_056725.1, read as the reverse complement.
TCTATGGGGGCAGAAATTAACTTGTTAGGCCTCCTAGGGACAGGTTCCACAGATTCCGGTTACTCCCATGCCCTACGAGAGACCAGGTCCAAAAGCTCATCATTAGGCGGAGACACCCAAGAGGTGGAAGGCTGAGAACCGAAAGCCTTCAGGAGGGACATCCTCAGTAGGGTTTTTGGAATGCCAATCACCCCTCTGCCTAAGGTTCTCAAGTATTTCTGCAAAGGAGATATCCTCAGAGGGGGATCGGGGGGACCCTTCTGACTCATCTAAGTCAGTGTCAGATGTCAAAGACTCCTGTGGGGAGTCCAGGTGCCTCCTCTTGCACACACACTTTCTAGGAACCTCCTCAGCAGGAACATCCGGGGAAGTCTCAGAAGAGCAGAGAGTGTCCAGTGGGGCTACCGGAGGCTCAGGGTCTCTACACTTGGAGCCGATGGAAACAGAAGTGGACACAGGCGCCTTAGGGGAAGAAGAGACCAATCCTGATGTTGAGTAAGTCTTAGGAGACAAAACTCACCTCATAGCTTCAGAGGCATCATGGCTCCGATGGGAAGGAGTTGAAGGACTCTAAGGAACCTCAAGCCCCTCCCACACCGAGGCCGTGGGCTCTGAGCCCGAGGTAGGAGCAGAGCTCATCAGAGCCGAAGCCCCGAGAGGAAGAGTCGGCACCAAGTCGGTGTGACTACCCTCCCCAGACCCAACAGGAGAATGTCAGCTCCTAGAGTCCCCGGTCGGCGCCAAGGATGTCACAGCAGATGGAACAGACAACACTGGAACAGGTGTCTGCTCCAAGGGCTCTTCAATTATCAGGTCAGCCTCCTCCAGCTCTGAAAGCCCAGTACGACTTGGAGGAGTCGTCAGTTCCGGGGTAATGGTCTTCGGTTCTGACGCTAGGGTCGGAGCAGACAGCAATTTAGCTAGGCCTGGTGCCCTTAACAGCTTCTGTACCAGTCGGTCCATGTCCAGATCAGAAAGACTAACAGATGACCTAGACAAGTGCACCGACTGTGCAGATTGGAGAATAGGAGACTATGGCAACTCTGATACCAGCTCCAGAACAGTGGACCGGATCCGATAAGGGACACACTGCTCCGAGAACTATGGAGCCGATGACCCAGCATCCTCACTTTTCTTAGATTTTTTTGTGGCTTTTGAGTCTCCTCAGGATTGGGAAGAATGAGAGGACTTACTGGCCCCATCCTAGTCACTCAACGCCTCGACAAAAGGGTGTTTTAGTAAACCCCTGTCCACCAATTTTCTCTTCCTTTCTAATGTAACCCTGGAAGAAAAGGAGCGACATATGCTGCATGACTCCTGCAAGTGAAGAGCTCCTAGACAGTATACACATTGCACATGAGTATCAGTACCGGAAATCTTTTGTCCGCAGTCTGGGCATTTTTTGAACCCAGACTTTAGATGCTTTTGTTTTTCCTCAGTCATGTCCAATAACCAAAACCACTACCCACAATTACGAAGCCAAAGGCTAGCTAGTACCGATAGGAACACAGCCACCAATAAACACTGAAACAATGGCCCAAAAGAAAAGGGGGCCACAAATTAGCTAAACAGTATTACGCACTCAAACTAATACTAAAACTCTAATCTAACTACCAATACACACTAGTACTACTAGAAGTAGGCCAACACAAGCCACTATGAAAAACACACCAAATATAGTATTAGCAGGGAAGGGGGCTATAAAAACTATCCTAAAAAGTGAACTATAAGTATATATATTTCTAATAGAAGAAAAGACAGAAAACTTGCGATTTTTTGAATAATATATTAAGATTTAGGCTCAAGCAAGCTGGAACTACCAAGATCCGTGCCGTGGCAAACTAGATCTGAGGTAATTCCAGCAGTGGCATTATGGGATAAGGGGCTGGGGCTCGAGCAACTGGTAAACCTTGAGCTTGCTAACAGCCGTGTCAGAGCAAGGGATCGGCTCCGAACCCATCAGTGAAGAATAAACGGTGAAATTGAACAACTTCACATCTGCCATTCAAGGTTCAGGATCAAAGAGGTGGAGGGGTCCCACTATTTTCTGGCTCAAAAGAGTTGTCTCTAAAAGGTAAGGCTTAACTATTTACCATGACTTTTTTGTGCAAACACATTTTTCCATTTTTGCACATCGGATCAGGGTGCCACATCAACAGCGATAATAACCCAAGAGACAATGGTCATACCACTGGTTGGCTAGCCCTGCCATGGTGGTTCTTCCATACCACACACACATGCACACCTACAGCCAATTTAGAGTGCAAACAATAAAGACGACAGTTAAGTTTAATCTTTTAGAGTAATTTTCTTCTACAGGGACACTTTCCGACCGAATTATCCTTTTTCACTAAAGATGACCAATGCCCACCAAATATGAAAGAATTGGCTATAACACTGAATAAAGATTTAAGTAGTTAGAGAAACTGTGTGTGTGTGTGTGTGTGTGTGTGTGTGTGTGTGTGTGTGTGTGTGTGTGTGTGTGTGTGTGTGTGTCATAGCTCCCAACCGTATCGAATTACTCAGTAAAAAATGAGTTTTAGGGTCCAAATAATGGGGTGCCACGATTCTTGAGTGGCACCCCTTAATTTCAGATTTTTTTCCAGCTTTGTTTTCAAATTAGTTTTCATTTCACGCTTTTGAGCTGACGTCATAATATGCGCAATGACGTCGGCTCAGTCAGCCTGTCGAAATTGAGTTTTGAGCTTCACGGGGATATTTCCGGCTGTTTGAACATGCGGGATCAGCAAGGCAAGGAGAGTTTATGAGAACGGGAGACAAGGAGAGTTGAGTTTTTATTTTCCTGCTAGTGAGAATGGGGGCGAACGGAGTTGCCACTGCTTGGGAAACAAACTGCTGCATGCAGAGCTCAGGTACTGTTTCTCCACCTGAACACATTTACTTCAGCAAGTGTGTGTGTGTGTGTGTGTGTGTGTGTGTGTGTGTGTGTGTGTGTGTGAGAAAATGCCCCCCAACTGAATACATCTGGTGGCTAGAGCTACTCTGGCTCAAACCCTGTACCTTGAGTACAGGTAAAAAAAGGAGCCCAAAGTCCCTAGCCACCACCACTAGTGAATTTATGCCTCATATTTTTCTTCTGTTCCTCATTAAATCTCTGGTTTTCAGGATTTTGGCATTTGAATTTCAGACTTCATATTCTTCAGAAAATAAATGGTAAAACAAAACCTTTCATTCTAGCAATTTTCTAAGTTTATAAGATCAGCATTTGAAATGTGTCCCTAATTTGGGGCTGTATTCCTCCCATTATTGGGCTTTGTCCAGATTTCTTTGTGCTAAGAAATTGACAGCTATGGTGAGAAGTGAGAACTGAACTCACTAAATGATAGCCATTTATTTTCAGTCTTCCTGTCTTTCAGGAAACTGCTGATTTGGCTTAGTGGTATGTCACTGACTGGGATGCACAGGGTCCTGGGTTCAAGTCTTAGAAGTGAAATACATGGTTTTAACACAATATTTTATTCAAGCAACTTTCCAAAAATATACAAGCAATGTTTAAAATTTGTCCCTGGTTTTTGGCCTTTTGCAGCCCCCCCCCCCCACCATGAAAATAAGTGCAAGAAGCTGTGCAAGATGCCTATGGCTTACACTATCACTCCATATTCATATATATATATATATATATATATATATATATATATATATATATATATATATATACATACATACATATACATACACACACACACGTGTGTGTAGAAGTAGTCTTATCATGGAAATGTTCTGAATATGCGAGTTTTGTCATTATTGGTTCATGCATTTTGTTTCATTGCCTACTGGAAAAATGTTCAAACAATAAATTTAAAATGCAATTGTGTGTGGAAGTAGACTTTTATGATGGAAATGTTCTGAACAGGGCAGTTTTGTCATTATTGGTTCATGCATTTTGTTTCATTGCCTACTGGAAAAATGTTTAAACAATAAATTTAAAATGCGCTCTAACTTAAGTCTAACAAGTGGGCTATATTATACAAGGAATATAAATTAATGAAGTCAGGAAGGTGTATCAAAGAATGCATGCATGTTTCTTGTTGTGTGTGCATGGGGCCCTCTAATTTGAAAATAGCCCAAAGGTAATCTTTATCCACCACTGGCCAGATGCATTTCCTTTGGATGTGGTGTGGGTTTCAATGCTGTTTCAATGAATGTGAGTTTCAAGGGCAGATACGTTTTAATGCCAAGTCTATTTTCATTGTGAGACAGTATTGTTTTGTTTAGCAGATATCTATTAGTGTTTGTGCATTATGCTATAAAATGTACAAATAAAATCCAAATAATCATTGTAGAAGTAAAGCAGTATGCACACATTAGTGCTTATGGTAAATAGCACATGAAAAAACACACAAAATGATACCTATAAAGCACTGGATACCTTTGCTGAAACACAAGAAGGTATATATCAAATAGAACAGTAGCAAAGGTCTGGCTCCAGAATATCCAAAAGGCATAAATATTCAGGCAGAATCCAATAACGTTGAGCAGCTCTATTTATTCAGCACTAAGCGCTTTCACAATAGCTTCATCAGGTGCATAGAAATTAAATGAGTAAAATGCACACCTTATATAGTCCCCTATATCACATGACATCAATTTAAACTTAAAGTGCAACATCATTGCAAAAAATACTTGCTACAAAAGCAAATTAAATAAAAATGATTAAAAAAAGGTAAAACATATAAACAAAATGAAACAATACAAATATGTGAATAATTAAAATACACACATAAATCATCTATGCAGGGCTCTCTTTTGTAGAATTGGTTTTAAAGGTACATATTCATTAAGGCCATGTCCAAAATTGGCTCTAAGCCTTACTATCCATTGTGTCTCTTTCTTCAGTTCTAGCTCTAATGTTACCTCCCCTGATAGTGATAAAATTCCTATCTAACCAATAAATTGAAATGTATGATGTATGTCAGTGTTACTAACATGTTTAGCCAAAGCATTCATAGTACTAGATTTCTTTATATGGTATAGATGCTCTCTTATTCTTTCCCTGAGGCTACGGTCTGTTTTACCTACATAAAATTTGTTGCATACACAATAGGCTAAATAAATCACATGTGTAGTGTCACATGAAGCTGAAACCCTGATGATAAAGGTTTCTCCTGTATCAGGATGTTTAAAGACAGTATCTCTCGAAATATATATGCAGTATTTACACTGTCCACATGTTTTTTTACCACCTACTACTTGTAGAGAAGTGGCTTGTTTATTCGTGCAAAGTCTATTTTTCAGTGACTTTTTGTTCCTAAATGAAAACTGAGGTTTAGTGCCTACGTCTCTAATATCTTTATCAATCATTAAAACATCCCAGTGTTCATTAATAACACCTGTATAAAAAGAGAAATCTCTCGTATAATTAAGAGACATTCTAAGCTTATTTTCACTTCTATATTTCACTCTAAGTGATGGACTCGAAAAATAAGGCTTAGCTGTAGTATTTCTTAACTGCCTAACCATTGTTGAATTCTTATTAATCAGACTTGTCTCATAACTTCTTTCTTTTAGATCAACCTCAGTTGTCTGCATTTGCCTCTCATAATCATTGCTATTTACATTCAACCTAGAAGCCCTAAAAAAATGATTTCTAGCAACATTACTAAATACAAATTGGGGATGCATACGCTCCCTGTTTAATAATCGATTGGCATAACATTCCTTTCTATACAACTTGGTAGAGATCTTACCTTGTTCATCCTTATGGACATACACATCTAAGAAATTAATGCCAATCTCTGATACATTTAAAGTGAATTTAAAAAAAAAAAAAATCAATCACTGGAACTATTGACATATATTTTAAATTCGTCCAATTGTTCTGCTGACCCTTTCCAAAGGATAGAGAGGTAATCAACAAATCTCCTATAAAATAAATTGACTACAGGGGCCTGATAATAAATGTTCAGTTTCCCACACTGATATGACTGCATTGGCATAGCTATTAGAGCAGGAACTACCCACAGCTACCCCATGTTTCTGCCTAAAGATCTTATTACCAAAAGTAAAAATGTTATTATTAAGAACCAAACTCAGTAATGTCATAATCAAACTAATATTTGCTTCTGTGAACTCATTATTGGTACTAAGTAGTTTAGTTACATACTTTAAACCAATATCATTGGGTATCACTGTAAATAAGGAAACTACATCTAAAGTAAACAAAAATTGACCACAATAGTTACCAACATTCATATCACAGTATAAATCACATAAAAAATGTTCAGTATCTCTCAAAATTATAGAAGACGTGCTAATCAATTTCCTAAGATGTTTTTCCAGAAAGATAGAAAGGGCTTCAGTACTCCAATTGTGACCTGCAACTATGGGTCTTAAAGGAGGTTTGGTAGGGTGGCTTATGAATTTTAGGATGTCCCTGAATAACAGGTATAGAGGGGAATGATGTATTAAAGTACTTAGCTAAATCACTAGTAATAAGACATGCCATTTCCAGATGTTTAATGGTATTGGAAATATTATTAACCATAATTTCTACTCGAAACTGGGTAATAGTCTCATAAAACATGGTATCACTTAACATATCAAGCATTGCATTGTTATAAGCAATTTCATCCATTACTACAATTTGTCCCCCTTTATCCGCTGGTCTAATTACCAGCTGATCATTACATTCAAGTGCTTGTAAGGCATTAAATTCATTTCTGCTTAAATTGTGCCATTCGTTATACCTTTTAGACTTCCTTCTCCGCTCATATACATTATAGATGTCTGATATACAAATTTGCTCGAAAGCATTAATCAATGCATTTTGTTTTGGAACAAAGGTGCTAGGTCTCTTAAAACAGGTTTCCGATGAGGCCCGACTATCATTAAACATCATTTTTAGAGTTAAATTTCGAGTGAACATCTTTACATCAAATATATCAGTTATAGGCATATTAGTAGCCGGTATAAATGCCAGTCCCTTTTCCAGGACCTTGCGTTAAATTCCGAAAGGCAATAGCTAGATAAATTAAAAACTAGTGTCTTACTTCTTGTATCTGTTGGAAAGCTCTTTTGATAGTGTATTGATTGTCCATTTCCTCGTTCATTTTCCGTTTGTTGCGTGTAGTACTTCTGCCCCTTTGTTGAGTCTTTGGTTGTCTCCCTCTCCTGTTGCTTAATGATCTTTCCCTCATAGGCAAGGGGAACTGTAGACCTAGATTGTTTAAATCTCTTAAAAAAGGATTTAAAGAACTGTCTGAATCGAAGCATGGCGAACATTTAAGCCTTTTGGATATTCTGGAGCCAGACCTTTGCTACTGTTCTGTTTGACTTATGGTAAATAGGGTGAAATAGCCAGGTAATGGGAACATTGGAATGTTTGCAGGGGGACTCTGGTGCTATTATTTTGGTTCTGTTCTTCAGTTTGCGTTTGAAAGTTGGTATCCCACAATTTCACCGGAGTGGGCGGGGTTGTGTTATTATGTATGCAAATTTTTACGTTAATCAGCATACAGATTTTTACCTATTTTTCATGGGCCTTGTCCAGATTTTTGATGTTTCCAGGTTGAGAGGTATGGTGTTGTGTGTGTTTGTTTTGATATAAAGTGACAGCAAGGTCAAAGGGGTGGTCAGCTCAAAGGAGAAAGAATAATTAGTGGAAACATTTACAAAACTTACCTGAGCTACGTGTCATAAAAGGATAAAAACCTAAATATAAGACAAACAAAGTTCATTACATATATTAGGTGCTGGAACAACCTGGCATGCAGGTGGGAATGGGAGGGAGCATGCCTATTTCTGGTGGGAGATTAGTAGTTCCCGGTCACATTTTAAGCAACAACTAGGGAGACATAGGCTTGGTTTCCAAAAAGCCAGTGATGGTAACTTTCAGGGTGAGTGCACGTGTGTGTGTGTAAGCATAAATTAGGATGTGGGCACTTTATGTACGCTCAATGATTCAGTGTTTACATCAACCACCGGGAGTGAGGTTAGGGTTGGGGGTTATGCCTGTACAGCTGCAGTCCAGGGATGATAGCAGGCTGCTGACTAGAGGGGCACCTGTCAGCTAAGGTTTGATGAATATGTTATCCTTAAATCTCAGGCAAAGGATAAGACAGACCAACTCAGCAGATATGTCCAGGCTCCACAGCCACATTCAGGGCTACAAGGATAGGACAACTATGGGTACATGCCTGGAGAAGAGTAAGTCAGACCCATATGAACAAGGTAAAGTGTGCCCACTTTAAAAGCATGAAACTGGATAGTTAAGGTGTAGGTAACAGGGCAGCAAGGCTGCCTGGAAGATATCCCCTCCATACATTTCTTACCTCAGTACTTTGAATATCTGGTTCGTGGAATGGGGCTCAAGTCCTGGAGGAGGGCTGATGGTTAGCAAGAATGGGGACAAAAAAAAACACAATCTGTAATCCTCATGTTTCCTAATTTTTAACTACTGATTAAAATGACCTTTTGGATAAAAAGAAACAGTGCTCACATTTTCTTATGCTTTCTCCCTATCCAATCCCCATGTATCCCCCAGATCTTACATAGCTTCCACAATCATCCAACCCCTAGATCCTACAGCTCTTTCCTTAAAGAATACCCCCAGATATCACACTTTGTTGGATGATCCTCCTGACTTCTCAGGAAGTTGACCTTGCAGTAACTCAGTAAGAGCCCCATAGAGCAAGGGATGCAATGGAGAGTTGCAAGCATGGAGCCAAGAGTCATCATACATGCTCTAGATCAAGGTTTCTAGCTGTAGGAAGTTGCTAGTACAATATCAGGATGTTACTGCTCTCCCACTTTATTTTACCTGAACTGACCTGTGAGATTCATTGTCCCCACCAAAGGCTGCAGAGTTACTGGGTTTCCCAAACCCTCTCTTCCAAGACAGCAGGGTTGCCAACTGGCCATTTCTTGCCATCTCCCACACAGCCAGCCCTACAGCAACCCAAGCCAATTTCCAAACTTGGGCTGGCAATGCTAACTGCCTCCGTCTATGCCACTAGATTGGCCACAGTACTCAAATTTTTTCAAACATTTCTAGTCAATGTGAAAGGCAGTCTGGGGCCATTTTCTATTGTCTCAGCTGAAGTGTGGCTATGAAAAACTGGAGAGAGTAAGCACCACTGTGCAATACGGGATAACATAATGGATTAGTGACAGCTTGGGAAAGTTGTGCTGAGCAGTCCTTATAACTGTTGGCCTTGATCCTGATGTTAATGAGGAAGGATTCTCTTATCAGACAGTGAACAGTTTCCGTTACCTGGACTGCAAGCTCCTTCTATAATGGGGTGTTTTTGACTTATCAGAATTTGGAATGGTGAAAATAATTCATGCTGTAAATATAACTAGTTATTTATTTATTTACATTTGTTTACCAGGAAAGTTTGACTGGGCCAGAAGCCTATTCTCAGCAGCGGCCAGGGGAGAAAAGCTCCACAGAAATATAAGCAATATACAATAATTAGTACAATAGTATACATACAGTAAGATGCAGAATACATATCTTCTAGTTAGTCTATACAAAAGTAATATTCAATACAGTTTTCAAGTAGATACAGGTTCAAAAAGAAAAACATGAGCATTTTAGTGAAGATCACGGAGAAAAAATAAAATTAGTACCGTGTACATATTAAATAATAGTTATGACCAAATGAGATTTCCTTGACATATATTTATGTTTAAGTAGTAGTAAACACAGAGGAGAGGGAGAAAATGAGATAGAGTGGACAGTGTGTTCAGAGAGTTATCAGGTTTGGTGCAGGAGCAATGCCAGTTCTTGGATAGATGTTCAAATAGTAGTAGTTTAAAACTGGTAGATTCAAGTGCGTTTTGGAGGGTGTGGGGTGCAGAGTTCCATAATTTGGCTATTTGATTTGAGAATAGGGCTTTACCGTGAGTGGTTAGCTTTGTTTACTGTGAGAATGTTTCTGTCTGCAGATCTTAGACTTCGTGGGCATGAGTAGGGAACAAGTTCCTTGAGGGATGGGCAACTGTCAGGACGGAAGATGATATTGTATGCAAGTTTAAGTTGGTAGAGATGAAGAAGGTTAGGTAGCTCGAGACAATTTAATTTATGTAAAGCAATACAAGGATGGGTTTCGTGGGAAAGGTTGGCTGCAAAACAGGCTGTTTTGTTGTAGCAAGTTTCCAATTTGGTTAAGTCTGATTTTTTTTTTTTTAAGTTAGTAAGAGGGGAAAAGCATATAGGAGCGAAGAGAGGAGAAAGGCTCTGGATATGGCTAGTCTGGTATCGTCAGTGAGGAATGGCTTGCTTCTATACAGTGAGCCAAGTTTGATGTCAACTTTCTTAATTGTGATAGGTTCATAGGTAGGTACTAGGCTATTGGCTCTAGGGCCTATATAAGCCTACCCAAAAAAGTACCCTGGCTTTCACCACCCAAGAAAAATATTTTCCGGTGCCCCTGTCGAGCAGAGCCACAGAAGTGATCCCTGGGGTGAATTTCCTATTTCCCATCCAATCATCAAGATTTTTCTTGAAGAGTGCTAATGAGGAGCTCCGGTTGACCTAGATAGGTATTCTGTTCCAGAGTATGAGAAGTCTCTGGGACAGGAATCTATCCCTCCAGCATGTTCTATTTATTGCGGTGACAAAATGTAGGTCCCTACAGTGTGTAGTTCGGAGGGATTGGGACTTCTTTAAGTGGAGCATGTCCAACAGCTCTGGGTTTGACATAGCTTTGTATGTTAGGCAAAGATCGCCTCTGAGTAGGCGATATAAAGTTGGAGTTTTTTGAGACAGTCTGCTTAGGGTATCTGAGGCAAGTAATCCTCTTTTTGAGGTATTTCTTTGGCCTCTCCAGTTGTTGATGTCTTGTGAGGTACATACCAAAAAGGGTGCTGTACTCTATAATGTATAATGTACTCTATAATGGGTTGATGATGATGACTGTGCGTTGGTCAAATCTGAGTTTGTTGTAGATTGTCACGCCAAGGAGTTTTGTATGCTCAACTGGTTGGATGACAGAGTATGGTGAAAGGGGGAGGGTGGTCGGTGACTGTTTGCTACTGGTAAATAGCATTAACGGTGTCTTTTTGGGGTTGAGTATTAGTAGTGATTTACTTCGATACTTTTCTACATCATTAAAAGATTGTTGGGCTACTATTTGGAGGGCTGGTAAGGTATCTGCTGAGAGGATTAAAGTTGAATCGTCCGCATACTGAACTACTTTAGCGTGTGCTGCGGATGAGGCTAGATCATTAGAGAATATGGTGAAAAGACGTCTAAGTTATGATTTCTTCATGAAGAAAATTAATTTATTGGACTATGCTGTTTACCGGAAGTTAAACATATTCAGACACTATCATTATACCAGTTGTCTATGCACCAAGGAAGGTTCTATCAGCTTTAAGAATAGTACTGAAATACTGAGCAGAGGAGTGAGCATCAGTGTAATTAAGAAACTGACAACTTAACATTTTCTGGGAGTGTAATGAGTTGGTAGATTTTAAAGATTCCCTGCAAACGTCTCTGTTGGAGATGTTGGGTGAACAAGATGGAGTGACTAGGGAAATGATTTTTTGAGTTATGATACAAACTCAAAATTACCTAGACATAGTAAGGCCTTCCGGAGTCTAATTATGATGGCTGCCAAAAACGCAATTACTAGAAAATGGAAATAAAAGTCTACACCAACTTAACTAGAAGTAGTGGAGATAGTAACAGAGTTAAAACTTCTGGAACTGGGCTCTTTAGAAAAGGGTAGGAGCAAATTACATAGGAAAATGGGAAATGTGGGATCAATACATGCACAGGAGGATTTTAATGAGCTATGTAATGGTTGACAAACAATGACTGGCTATGTTAAAACTGATGTATAATGTTTGCAGCTACAGTTGTATCGGAATAGTTTGGAATGTATAACTGAGATTGTGTTGCTATGGTTTATTGTCATCTATATAAATGTAACATGGCTTATGTCTTATCTGATAATGTAATAAAAATGTTTGTTAAAAAAAAAAGAAAAGAAAACAGCTTACTGACTTGATAAACTGTACGGTTTTACTGTGGTGAAGCCTGACAAAATCTGTATATGACAAAAAACACAAAAATGGGAGGTACTGTAGAAAACTAGTAATCCGAAGCAAGTACCCAGTACACAGCGTCAGTGAAAGGATTTATTGAGCGGCAAGGCAGCAGCAATACAAACAGTGCAATACGTAGTACAATAAACAATCCACGTTTCGTCAGTAACTTCATCAGAAAAACACAGCGAAAACGTAAAGTACCATTTAAATACAAGTACCAAGTTTAAATTAACCAATAAAAGCTGAAAACCTTGCATACATTAATTAAAATCATTCACGTCACATACTAAAATCTGTATATGCCAAGACCCACAATCTCTTAATGCAATAAAGCGGGAACATTGCAACTGTGTGTTATCAGGAGGGTTCTGCCAAGCCAAACAAATTACTTCTCTATACTTAACGGTAACGGGGAATTCGGGGGTAAATTAGTCTTGAAGAGAGTTCCAAACTGCAAATATTGAATACACCTACATGAAGATATAGATTCATCAGACTTTCAATTTATATTTACTAGCACCTGAAGCATTTCAGAGAGCTGCTGCATAGCTGACTGAGGTTCCTGAATGCGCAGTTAATACTAATGAAAACATTAACATGTATGGCCAGAACAAGAGCATGACAATGCTTCACGTGGTTAATAGGGTAAGACAATGTAACATCAAGCAGAACACAGAACTGTAAAAATCAGTTACAGAACTGAGACACATGGGTCACGCTTTAAGTTTTAGACAGCTTGAAATCATATGACCATAAAGTCACAGCTGTAGTGCAAAAGCCACCAAGGGGATAAGCAAGCACTTATGATACATCCAGCTAGAATATATCTTTTAAAGCTCAATATAACTAGGTCAGTAATTAGTACCCATTAATGAAATTAATGGAACAAAATGGTGCACGATACTCAAAGGAAAATAATCTGAATTGCTCGGTTATTATTTTACTTTGGGTGCTTTTGTAAATAATATATGAGTAAACCAATTCCATTATAAGTCAATGCAAGGCAAAATAGAATTTATGCAATAATTTTACAACATATACCAGATACCTGTGCCTAAATTTCAACAGTGTTTAGTGATCAGTAAAGATATGCCAGACAAAGAGCTGCTACCTGTAGCAAATGACTATGAAAAGATTTAACATATCTTGTGAGAAATGAGTACAAGTGGAAAGTGACCACAGTTCTTTATAGAGTCGATTCAAAAAGCTGCTACAAAAGACACCTTCCATGCTGCAAAGAATGTTGCTGGATTTAAAAGAATTCCTTGAAAAGTACTTACAAGTCAGGGATGATGATGCATTTAGCAAATGTTATAAGTTGTTCATACTTGCTACAGCAGCAAAGTTCGCTTGAAAATTAAATGGATTGTACCAGAATCACCAAAGCCAAATAGTATTTTAAAAGTTTTAGAAATTCAACAACAAATTAGATTAAATGATGCAAATGCTTAAAGAAGTTCCTGTGAAAGACTGTAGAACACAAGACTGCTATGACAATAAACAGTGTTATTTTTCATTTTATAAGATTAGTTACACCCAATGCCATGTTTAAAGCAAATACATAAAATAGATAGCAGATAATGGTTAATTAGGTGAGCAAAGAAATTCTGATAGGAATATAAATGTCTCACTCTGGCAACATCTAGTGTAAAGAAAAAAAAACATTATTTTGGCCAGGAACATGTGTGCAAATAGCTCAATCTTAAATCTGTTGACTCAGCGACAAGCCTTCATTGTGACCCAGACAATCTGGGAGTGGAGACTGACCTGGGCACTGGAAGAACTAATAAGGGAAGATGGGAGTGCGTGACTGATGCCAGCTTGCTCATCCATGAGGGTTAAAGGCAGTCCAGTCCACTACAATACAAACAACTACAAAGCAGAGGGGAACACATTACACAATGTACAGACTGGGGACATGCAGCTGGCTCTTTCAATCTCTCTCCATGTGGCAGCCTTCTTGAAGTATCTGCATGCCCAAAGGGGAAGGCTATGCAGGACTTATCTATGAAAGTGCACTTGAGCTACGGGGTGTACTGCTACGGCACAAAATCTCCTAATGGCTGTCTGGATGAAAACCATACCTCAAACAGCTTTTGCTACCTCAAGTGGAAAAAATGGATAGACTACCACAATGTAGGTTATACGGTCAGCAGGCAAAGGGACTAGGAAAAAAAGATATGGAAGGGAGCAGCTGCTACCTTATTCAGCTCCACATATACCATACAGCAAGGCTGGAACAGATCTATTTCAATATTTAGACAATGTACTGCCTAAAATTTCTAGAAACCACAGCACTGACTTATATTAATAAAGATGCAATCAATGCACTTAAACACTGGTATTCCAGATAGGTTTGCATCTTATAATGGATAAGACTTCTAGGACAATGGGAATTTCACTACATTATGTCTAATGACAGCTATGCACAGTTTAATGGTGAAGTTGACTGAGTAGTGCAGATGGTAAAACGTTTAATAAAGAAGTCACAGAGCTTAAGAGTGACTGTTTCGATTCTTCCCAAACACTATTAAAAATAGAGATATTCTACTACACAATAGAACTTCTTCTCTAGCTCAACTACTTTCAACTTGCAATTGAAAAGGATGGATTCCTATATGCACTTTTCTCAACTTCTGAAAATCTACATTAGGTTCAATACAGAGAAACAATACAAATTCTCAACTATAATAAGCTAGATCATATCCATTTCTAAACTGAACAAAAGATTTAAGTGACAATTTGGGATTCTAGCTAGAAACGTCTAGATGCAGTTTTTTGAAACTCTTCGAGTAGCCAAGGTTGCTTTTTGTTCATAAGATAGCAAAGTACTGAAACCTGATACATCTCCTCAGGATGAGCAGGTCTCCAACAGATTTTACATCAAATGTGTCTAAAAGGCTGCAGTGGTTTCAGAAGACTCCAACAATCTCCAGACATCTACAGAGGTGTATGCAATATCAGAGCAATACTCAAGTCGGTGTCCCCCATATCTAGTGTTTGAGATGTGCAAGACTATTTAAAAAATCAGTCTGTTTTCAAAGTTCAAGAACTGAAATGCAGTACTGTGTTCTTGACATTAAAAAGTGCAGAGTAATGTATATTCAGTAAGTATTTCAATCTGTTTGTAATGTTGCTATAGAAAGATCAAAGTTTTAAATCAATGCATTTCAAAAACATCTTTCAGAGCTGTATATCATTTACACTGAAATTGCAAACCAGTTAATATAAGCCTGTATGCCTCAAAAGAAAGCATCACTTTTTTACTTCCGAAAAACAAGATAGGATACATTAGTATGCCTTTACATATCAGTCTCCCTTAGCACTGTTCAGAGTACAGGTTTGGGAATTATGTGGTCTGCTATCCAGTACTCCACTGCACGATACTGAAGTAAACTTAAAGCCGGTACATATATCCTTGTACTAGAGTTGTTCTTTCAGATTTTAGAATGCCAGATATTACGATCACAACAGTGACTGCACTGAACATAAACTTTGTTTTACAGCATTCTGATTATTTTCTTTTACAAAGGATCCACATTAAAGAAATAAACAGTGAATGCACTATCAGTCTGCAAACAGCAGCATCTGGTTTTAAAAGTTAAGGGGAAAAAACGCTGTTCATCATAAACAAAACGTTCCTACAACATGACAATTATAATGGCTTTGACAATTCACTGATTTCCCTTTTCATGTCCCAGATCCACCTATCATGTCTAATCATTGTGGTGGTGAGCAGATTAATAACAGTCATACAAAACAGCAGCTTTCCAGTACAAGATATGGATATGATGATTTAACACGTGCAACTCACTCCAGATTAGGAAGGTTAAGAAGTAAATAGATATCCCTGCAAAGTAATCCAGACAGGATGATACAATGATTAAAAGAAGCTCTCCAAAAACCAATAAGAAAATAGATAAAACAATAAAATAAAAAACTATAGAAGCACAAATACTTTTTGTCTTTTTACTCAAGATGTAGCACACACGTTCACCAAGCTTAGATTTATTTCACTCTAATTACATTCAATAATCAATAGTTCTCTTCCATAATGCAGGCAAAGTGCATATATTCACAGCAGTCGACTTTTTTTTTTTTTAGGTACTTTCTCAGATGCACGTACCCCCCCCCCCCCCAATCCTTAGGTTTCATGTAATGTGAAAACAGAGCTTTCAATGGGCTACAGCTTGTTTTCTACACTTGCAACAGGATCAATAATACACAAATTAGGTTTAGTGTTTTTAATGTTTGCAGGTAAACAGCACTGGCTCCTCTACAGCCATGTTGACAAGTCAAGAATGACAAGGCAAACATCACCTTTGACCTGTGAAGAACATGAAACATTTTCTCTTTTGTTTACACTACAGAACAAAAACATTCTGTTGCAAAAAAAGGAAAGCTAGTATTTACGCAATAGTTTAGAAATTTTAGATGTACTCATTCCAAAATGACCAACACTGCAAAGTGGAAGACCCTTCTTTAGAATATTACTATGACTAAGCACACTTCTGAAAAACAGCAAGCTTAGAGTCACCTCATTTTATATTCTCAAAAGCATAATAGCACATGACACAGCCAACCAATAAAAAAAAACACATCATATTAACAGCTAATTAATCTAAACATAAGTAACAACAATACAATATAAAAACTAACTATATATGCTTGCAGAGCATGTTAGCACACATTTAGAATTAATACTTATGCGTTTCTTCCGGGTACTCCGGTTTCCTCCCACATCCCAAAGACATGCTGTAGGTGGATTGGATACTCTAAAATTGGCCCGAGGTGTGAGTGTATGCCTTCTGTGGAAGGTTGGGCGTCGGGCTGGCAACTCCACACCGTAAAAACTTCACTGCCAATCATGAGCGGACAGGTGATCCGCTGTCGCGACCCCTAATCGGGAAAAGCCGAAAAAAGAAAATTTATGTTCAGAAATAAATTACCTTAAACTTGCTGTGGCAGTCGCGTCTGTTCTGCACATGCAGGTTGTTGTTGTTGTCTTTTGGCTTTTCCCGGTTAGGGGTCGCCACAGCGGAACTCCTGTCCGCTAATGATTGGCAGTAGATTTTTACGTGCCGAGTTGCCAGCCCTGACGCACAACCTTCAACGAAGGTACGCCCATTCACGCAGGTCTCCAGACAGAAGACGCTTTTAGCTGAGAACCGAACGGGACAGCGTCTTACTGTGAGGCGACAGCGCTACCGCAGCACCACCACCGCAGTCTGTTCTGCACATGCATACATGGGCAAATTGCAAACAGTGCTATTCAGAGTGCAGTGTTGTTTACACGTCCAAGCCACTAAACAAAAAGTTGTATGCAAATGAATGGATAATGACATGTAAAACACAAAGTATGTAAATGATGCATTCATGCTATGCCAAATAAGTACTCTTCCTGCCTTTTGCAATTCAGAGCTGCAAAATGCTACATAAATGTACATTTTGCACACAGGTTCTAAAAACACAAAAAATCTATATTCCAGTCACTTTGCATATGGCAAAGATTCTTGCAGTAGCAGCTAGCTTTACTATTTCCCCACTCTGAATTTTTTTTAAATAAGAAACATCTTTATTAAATTATTACTTATGACCCAGGCAATCATACATTCATATAAATGAAAACAAACCATACTGACAATCACAGCTGCAAGCATTTTAGATCACAAAACCTACTGACATAATCCTAGTTGCAAACATTATACATCACTTATATCATTGTTACCCAATCATTGTCACTCAAACATCACATAGCTTATTCAAGTCCGGCCTTCTTTTAATCCTTATTCCACCCCTATATGTATTCTTTTCAAAATTCCCATTTTTTCCTATGTAATTTGTTCCTACCATTTTTTTAAAGATCCCAATCCCAGTTGTTTTATCTCCATGACTATATTCAATACCTCTAGTACAGTTGGTTTAGACTTTGCTTCCCATTTTCTAATAATTGCTTTTTTGGCAGCCATAATAATTAGACACAGCAAGGCCTTACTATGTCTATGCAATTCCGATTCTGTATCATTGTTCAAAAAATAACTTCCCTAGTTACTCTAATTTGCTCACCCAGCATCTGTAACAGATCTGTCTACAGGGAATCTTGAAAATCTGCCAGTTCATTGCACTCTCAGAAAATATGCCCCCAGTTACCCCTCTTCCCCATGCCGCCTCCAACATTTGCTGCCTACCCGAGGAAAAATTCTTTGGAGTCTACTTGGGGTATAAAAATAACTATGTAAACACTTCCATGGAAAGATTCAAAATTTTCTAGATTTTGTTGCATATTTCAGAGACATACATATATCCCCCCATTGTTTCTCTCTGAATTGCTTATCCAATCTCATCTTAATCCTTTCTAACCTTCTCTAATTGATTCTTATAGTTATCATGCAATATTTTAACTTCTCTACTAATTATTCTTTAACAGCAGCTTCTATTCCAGATTCTACTAAAAACTCTACCCGTATTAGTCTTTTGTTTAGGACTCCCCATTTCTTATTTTTTGCCTACCCTAGGATTGAGAGTATAGACAATCTCTAACCTGCAGTCCAAATAGATTCTTGGCCTCTTTCCATTCTACTACCTTCCCCTCCCTAATTATTTGCTGTGCATACCTTAGTTCCTTTGCCAGTATCCTCCAATAAAATTCCAGCCCCCTCTTGTCTACTTGTCTGTATCCTTAACCGTAGTCATTTCCATCTGTAGAATCTCCTTTTTACATTCCCTTGTTGGCTTAGTTCTTAAAATACTTTGCTACTTTATGAATTTAATATCGTATATTACTACTGTTATTTTTCTTGTAGATCTGCATCAAAAATCCCAGTCTCTCCTTGTTTCTTGAGCTCCCCCGTTTCATCACCATCCCTTTCCACTTTGAATTATAGGTTTCTGCCTGTGCTATGTACAGCAGCCTTAACTGTGCAGCTCTGAAATACCCCTTTCAAATTGGGTAATCCCAATCTGCCTTATTCTATTGGAAGAATCAACTTATCCCACCTGACTCTAGACATCTTCCCTTCCCAAATAAAATCCTTCAGCTCTTTATTAATTGCTATCCACAACTTTTTTTCTGGTTGATAACAATATGCCTGACTTGTCTAACACTAAAGGGACTAAACATTTTAACTGTTTGTATCTTACTATCCATACAAAAAGGCTTCCAATTTCTCAGTTTTTCTATTATCCTTTGTTTAGTCTCTTCCCACATATCCTTTACTGTCACACTGGAATACTTTTTAATCCATACTCCCAAACACTTCTTTTATCATGTCCCCATAAATATGGATATTGCCGAACAAAGCCGTATGTGGGTACATAATTGACCACTACTGCCTTTAACTTCATTAATTTTGTATCCAGAAAAGATATGAAACAGTCTCAAAATGTTCCACAACACTAATGTCTTTTCTAGTTTTGTCAGGTATAAAATAATATGATCTGCAAACAGAGCCAGCTTTTCTTGACTATCATACCAATTATATTCCTGAATTTGAGTCCCTTAAATTCTTTGCCAATGGTTCTCAATATAATGCAAACAACAAGGGGAGAGAGGACACACCCCTGCCTGGTTGCTCTGCTCAAGCTGAAATCATCTGAGGGGGCCCCACCTACTTTAAATTTTTATCTCCGATTCCTATATATCCTCCTAATCAACTTTATAATTTTAATAAAGGGATTGCAAAAACTTCCATTCCCCTGCTCATTAGGTTCAAGCTTACTCTATCAAATGCTTTCTCTGCATCAAGACCCACCAGCAACAGTGGTATTTTCTTACATTCTTCTTCCCCTGGATCATCAATTTTCTGTTATTGTTCTTAAATATTTGCCTTCCCTCAACAAAACCACACTTATCCGTATCAATTTTGGCATCACTTTTGCCATTCTTTTAGCCTTTATTGGTATTGAGATGGTCTGTATAAAGCTTGATCAGATGGATCTTCACCCAAGTTATCACTGCTTTCTTCCAGGATGCTGGTACTCTTCTTCTTAAAATACCGTTAAGCAAAACCTTCCAGATCTTTTATCAGTTTTCCCATCCTAGCTTTCAAACTTCCACAGGATTGCCACCTATTCCTGGGACTTTCCTGTTGAGGAGTTAAAAATGGTGATAAATAACCAATCCACTCCTATCCTGTTAGCAATTGAGCCTCATTTACCTCTAATCTTGGCATATTTAATTCTTCCATAAACATTTCCACTCGTATCTGTTCTTTATTTCCATATTTATCTGTTCTTTATTTCCATATTTCTCTGCTTTATACAGGTTTTCATAGAATTTCCGAAATATTTCTAAAACTTCTACAGGATCTCGTTACCTTCCTTATTATAGGCACCTTAAGTTTGGCAACAGCCTTTTCTACTTTTCTGTTCCTGAAGTCATTGAGCTAAAAGTTTTTGTCCTTTAGAGCTATTATCAAAAACAGTTGCTTAACAGCAATCATTCTAAACTCATGCTCTTTCTCTTGTTCTGAGAGACTCCCCCTATTCTGAAATACTTTTAACAGGTCAGTCCCTTTAATAATTCTTGCTACCTCTTCACCATGTCTCCCTTTCTTTTATTTTCAACCATTTTTAAACTCCACTTAAATTTTATCCCACTCTTTCGCAAAAAAGGAAGCTTTCATTTCACTACTCAGTAGCTATGTTTTCAGAAGGAATTTCTATCTTCTCTAACAGCTCCTGAAGAATTTCTGCTATCCTTTCCTTAAATTCCTCTCTTTTCAACAGATAGGTGGGAAAGCACCAGTGTTTCATTTTTATTTCATTAACTTTTGTTCTTACTTTAATTATTATCGATGCAGGATCTGAAATAATTACTGGGTGCATATCAAGACCTTCAATTAA
Organism: Protopterus annectens; assembly: GCF_019279795.1. NCBI lineage: Eukaryota > Metazoa > Chordata > Ceratodontiformes > Protopteridae > Protopterus > Protopterus annectens. The sequence continues at coordinate 521,847,440 of NC_056725.1, read as the reverse complement.
ATTGTACATGCTCCAGTGCAAAGTAAAATTCTGTCTAGCTTAGTCCAGTTTTTGTATCTTGAAGAACTATACGTAAATTCACTCCAAACTCCAAGTTTTGAATTCATATCTTCCATGCCAAATATTTTCATAAATTTCTTCAAAAGTCTATCTTCTTTGTTATACTTTCCCTTCTGGGCCCCCCAGACAAATCTTCACTGCTGTAAATCAAATTCCAGTCCCCACTTTTAAGTAATGCTCCTTGCTGAAAGCTGGTTATTTCTCCCGGAATTTTCTTAAGCTCCATTACAGCAGTATTAGCTGGAATATAAATACATGTCAATGTAATCCTCCTCCCTTGCTAGTAGCCCCTTAGTATTACAAATCTACCATTATATTTTGCATCCTAGTCCATCACTACTGGAGCTCCTCTTGCAATTAATATAAGTACTCCTCTCTTCCTTTGTCCCACGTTTTTTGCTGAATAACCATCCTGAAAACCTTCTGTTTTTTTTTTAAACAAGAAACATCTTTATTAAACTATCATGTTATATGACACAGGCAATTTTTCGTTTATATAAATGGAAATAAACCACAGTGACAATCTCAGTTGCAAACATTATACATTACAAACCGTGCCGACAACTGTAGCGGCAAATATTACGCATTCCTTCTAATATATCTAGTCACTGTCGGGCAACCATTATATAGCTCATTTAGATGCCTTCTTTTAAACCACGTTCCTCTGCTGCATGTATTGATCTCACATTTTCCATTTTTTCCAAAGTAATTTGGTCCTATCCTTTTATAAAAATCTCAATTCCAGTCATTTTCTCTGTTACTATCTTCGCTACTTCTAGTAAAGTTGGTTTACACTTGGATTTCCATTTTCTAGTAAATGCTTTTTTGGCAGCCATCATAATTGGGCACAGAAAGGTCTTACTATGTCTATGCAATTCTGATTCTGTATCACAGCTCAGATAAAATCATTTCCCTAGTTAGTTACTCTAATTTGCTCACCCAGCATCTCCAACAGAGCAGTCTACAGGGAATCTTGAAAGTCTGCCAACTCGTACTCCCAAAAAATATGTCCCCAGTTACCTCCTTTCCCATCACACCTCCAACATTTGCTGTCTACCCGAGGGAAAATTCTTTTGGGAGTCTACTTGGGATATAAAAATACCTATGTAAACACTTCCAAGGAAAGATCCTACATCATCTAGATTTTATTGCACATTTTGGGAGGCATACATGTATCCCCCTATTGTTTCTTTGTGAGTTGCTTATCTAGTCGCTCCTCCAAACCCTTCCTAACCTCCTCTCATTTATTCTTATAGTTATCATGCAGCATTTTATATGCTCTACTAAGTATTCCTTTCTTAACGTTAACTTTTCTTCTAGTTTCTATTAAAAACTCAAGAAGTGCTGGTCTTTCGTTTAGGGACCCCCTCCATTTCTCTTTCCTATACTCTGATATCAATCCTTGATAAGGAAGACAATCTCTAACATGCAATCCAAACAGGTTTGTGGCGTCTTCCCATTCTACTACATTTCCTTCTCTAGTTATTTGTTCCCAATACCTTGCTTCTTTTGCCAGTTTTCTCAAATGTATTCCAGCCCCCTCTTGTCTGTCTGTATCCCTAATTGCAGGATCTCTTTTCTCCATTCCTGTGTTGGCTTAGTTCTTAGAAAACTTTCTGCTACTTTATGAATATAATATTATGTATAATTATTGTTCTCCTTAAAGGTCTGCATCTAAAATCCCAATCTCTCCTTGTTTCCCGAGTTTCCTCCCTGTTTCATCATCTCCTCTTTCCACTTTGAATTATATTTTTCTGCTTGTGTTATGTATAGGAGCCGTAACTGTTGCTCTGAAATTCCTCTTCAACTCTAGTAATCCCAGTCCTCCCTGTTGTACTGGAACAATAAGCTTATCCCACTTGACTCTTGCCATCTACCCCTCCCAAATAAAATCATTCAGCTCTTTATTACTATCCATAACTTCTCCTCTGGTTGATAAAAATATGTCTGACCTGTGTACAAGACTAAAGGGAGTAAAAACATTTCAACTGCTTGTATCTTATTATCTATATCCATAAAAAAGAGCTTCCATTTTCTCAGTTTTTATATTTCCTTTTTAGTCTCCTCTGCCGATCCTTAGCTGCCAAACCAGTTTGTGTGCATCTTTCAGCTTTTCCCAGTTAGGGGTCGCCACAGCGGAACTCCGGTCTGCTAATGATTGGCAGTAGATTTTTTACGTGCCGAGTTTGCCAGCTCTGACGCACAACCTTCAACGAAGGTACGCCCATTCACACATGTATCCACACAGAAGACGCTCTAGCTGAGAATCAAACTGCACAACGTCTTGCTATGAGGCGACAACGCTATCGCAGCTGCCAAGCCAGTATCATTTTTAATTCATACTCCTAAATACTTCATTTTATCATATCTTCATAAGTATGGATATTGCTGAACCAATTTGTATGTGGGTACATAATTTACAGCTATTGCCTTTGTTTTAGCTTCATTAACTATGCATCCCGAAAAGATCTGAAAAGGTCTCAAAATGTTCCACAACACTGTAATGTCCTTTTCTGGTTTTGTCAGGTCTAAAACAATATGATATGCAAATAAAGCCAGCTTTTCTTGACTATCATACCAATTATATCCTTGAATTTCTGAGTCCTTTGCATGATATTTAGAACCACTGCAAAGAAAATAAACAACAAAGGGAAGAGAGACACCCCTTGCCTGGTTTCTCTGCTCAAGCAGAAATTATCAGAGAGGACCCCATCCACTTTTATTTTCACCTTTGATCCCTTATACATCCTCCTAATCAACTTTATAATTTTATCAGGGAATGTAAATGCTTCCATCACTGTGCTCAAACTCCCAGCTTACTTTGTCAAATGTTTTCTCTGCACTAAGACCCACCACCAACAGTGATATTTTCTTACATTCTGCTTCTCTCTGGATCATCACTGTTTTGTTAATGAAGTCATATCTTTGCCTCCCCTCCACAAAACCATATTGATCCATATCTATCAATTTTGGCATCACTTTTGCCATTCTTTTAGCCATTATAGACAACAATCTATAATCATGATTTAGTACTGAAATAGGCCTGTATGAAGCTGGATCTGATGGATCTTGACCCTCTTTAGATATTAAAAGCTACTAATGCTTTCTTCCAGGATGTTGGTACTTCTCCTCCTCTTCAAATACTGTTAAACAAAACCTTCCACATCTTTTATCAGTTTTTCCCTCATAGATTCCAAACTTCCACAGGAATACCATTTATTCCTGGGGACTTTCCTGTAGATTGGTTATATATCAATTTTTATCTCATCTCCTCCTATCCTAGAAGTTAGTAATTGAGCCTCACCTACCTCTAAACTTAGCATATTTAATACTTCTGTAAACTTTTTCAAATTTCTCTGCTATATACAGACTTTCAAAGAATTCTGAAATATTTCTAATACCACTACAGGCTCTCTTGTTACTTTCCTTTATACAGTCTCCCTAACCTTGGCAACAGCCCCTTTCTACTTTCTGTTGCCGGAGTCATTGTGCTAAAAATTGTTGTGCTCTACTGTTATCAAAGAACAGTTGCCTAACAGCAGTCTTTCTAAACTCTTGCATATTATCGAGGTAACCCCTTATTTTCTGGTTAGCATTCTGCAGTTGATCCTCTTCTTGTTCTGCGAGGTTCCCCCTATTTTGCAATACTTTGTCAGTCCCTCTATAAATAATTCTTGCTACTTCTTAACCACGGCTCGCGTTCTTTCATTTCCACCTTATTTTTAAACTCCACGTTAATTTTATCCCACTCCCTAGCTGTATTTTATAAGACATTTCTCTCCAACAGCTCCTGAAGAATTTCCGCTACCTATTGCTTAAATTCCTCAGTATCTCATTTTTATTTCATTACCCTTTGTTTCTATTTTAATTATTATTGGTGCATGATCTGAAATAGTTACTTGGATATCAAGACCCATACCTTCAATTAAAGGCACATGTTCCTGTGAAATGTAAATTCTGTCGAGCCTAGCCCAGTTTGAGTAATATGCAAATTCAATCTGAATTATTACTGAAATCTCATCTTCCACGCCAAATGCTTACATAAATATGTTCAAAGATCTACACTCTTTTGTTATACTTTCCCTTCTGGGACCCCCAACACATCTTTACTGTTGCAAATCACATTCCAGTCCCCACCTACAAGTAATATTCCTTGCTGAAAACGGATTTCTCCCAGCATTTTCTTAAACTCCATTACAGCTGTTTTAGGTGGAACATAAACACATGCCTGCGTAATCCTCCTTCCTTGCCAGTAGCCCCTTAGTATAACAAATATACCAATATCTTTTTTATCCTCTATTGGAGCTCCTCTTGTAATTAATACAGGTACTCATCTTTCTTTGTCCCAGGTATTCCACTGAAAAACCACTCTGAAAACCTTTCTTCATCAAATTCACATATTTAGTTCTTTCCAAGTGTGCTTCCTGTAGCACAGCTATTGGCACTCTACACTTTTAATAAAGTTCACTACTTCTGCTTTTTTGTATTTATTTGTGAAATCATTGAAATTTAAATACATTACGGAAAGAATCATTGTATTAAAAAGTTATTATTCCCACCTTTACAGCTTTTTTGTTAATTGTCTAGATCCAGGTTTTGTGTTGCATGCATACACTGTTTGGCAGGTTGAACTTTTGTACAGTTTTTATCTCGTCATATCCATTTGAGCCAATGTCACATTTTACAAAAAGTTTTGTTTTATTGAAAGTTCTCAAACTGATAAACATACCCCCAATAGCCCCCAAAACCTATTAGTTTAATAACATTCTTAATACTAACGCATAAAACTATGTTCATCTTCAAATATTCAAGTTTTACCCTCTTAACAGGAACAAATGTCCCAAACTGACACCCACACTCATAGACTTGAGTTAACCTAAAAGGAAAGGTTATCCATGCTAAGATGCATGGTGCAGCCTGTGCTTCTATTAATGTTCTTTGGTTCGGTCTTATAACTCTCCCAGCTGGGAAAAAATCTGAATGCTTAGAGTTAATAATCTCGGAGCTAACTTCTCTTTTTTTCCCCTAGCCAGTTTCTCTTTATAATATTCAATCTGATAAATTGAAAAAAAACATGGTCTCAATTTGTTATAAAAAAGCCGACCATGTTTTTTTTCAATTTACTTGATTTCTCTTAAAACTTACAAGATCAAGTTAAGGGCCTTAATCCAGTTTTTGTCCCATGCAAGAATGTGAAAAAGCACATTAATTTTTATACTGTCATGTTCTTTTAACCAGATTATTTTTACATTGCACTGCCTACATTTTTTAAAACCGAACAAGGAGAGAGAGAAGAGAGAAAGAAAAAAACAAGACAAAAGGAGCACCCGTTTACAAAAGTATCCCAATTACACAAAAACAAACGACAAAACTACTTTACAGCATGCAAAGAAAATTGTACACTATAAAAACTGCAGTATTAAGAAAAAATTGTTTTACTCAAGTCAGCTTTCTCCCTCTTCCTCTCCCCCAAAGTATTTTTCTGAATATTAAGGACATGAAGTAGGGCATATACTTTAGAGTGCCCCACAAGTCCAAAAAACTCAATTTCCAAATACAGGCTTTTTTCCTGTTAATCTCCATCTCCTAAATCCTGTCTTAGCTTTCATTTTCAATGTATTCTTGATTCTTCTAGTAAAGTCTTGTGTTTTTTACATTCTCTCCAGCATTTTCCATTGAAACATTGGAAAAGTTTCAACTGGCACCGTTTCTCTGTGGTCTATTACCAGATGAACAAAAAGCAAGACTCTCCTCCTGTTTCACAGCTCACTTTTTGTTGGACAAACTTTTGACAGCTGGGTACAGCATTTTTAGTTTCACGTCTGCTTCTCAACATTCTCTGAATAGTGGAATAGGTTTATTCCTCTTCTATCTGGTGTACAATGAGCAATCATTCTCCACAAACCCTCTGCTGTCTCCCATTTTTAGCACTTTGCTCTTCTGCCACAGTTTTAACTGAATAAACTCTTTCTGATGGTAGGACTGCATCTTCAATACTAAAGGTCTAGCTACTTTCACATGGCCAGGTTTGGAGCAATGTGATGTGCTCTTCCAAATAACATCTCCTGCTGTGCAGCACCACTTCAGCTGCTTATTTGCGCTTTCATAAAATTAATACAATCTGTTCCTTCTGGCTTCTGTGGTACAACTGAAAATCTCAGGTTTTCCCTACATGCTCTGTCCTCTAATTCTATTAGTTTTTGAAACATCTCTTCTTGAGTAGTCTCATTCAGCCAGCCTTTTCTTTTTTTCAACCTCTGATTTTTTACAGTTTCTCTCATCTGAATATCTGTTTAAAGCTTCTTCCATTTTTTTCCAGCCTTTTGGTGCTTGATTTGATATACTCCATCAGTTTCATTTACTTTAACCACATCTGTGTGCAGTTGTCTTGCACTTTCCTCTAGGTTACTGGAAGTCATGTCAGGACCTTGGCACTGCTTCTTGCTGAACAGCTACAGTACTTTTCCCAGTCACATGCTTTTTCCTCACTTTTTGTTTCCTTCAGGTCCACCATATGTCTTTTTTCCTGGCATCCAGGCAGTGCGCACTTACTAGTCAATTACTTACCCAGAAAACAAACGTCCACTGGTCTTCTCTGCTGAGATTCTGTTTTCACACTGGATGAGCTAGAATTAAGCTGTTACTCAATGTGCAGCCATCTTGGAAGTCCCTCTGAAATTCTTTTTTGTCATGGTACCACAACCTGTTGCAATCAGCAGTGCTCATTTTCCACAGTGTAAGCATTACCAACAATACAAACAAAAAAAAAAGTAATCTCTGTGGTATACCTGAAGTCTCAAACAACCCACTTAACAAGCATTGTACACCTAGCACATCACAGTTTTGAAGAACAGGAGGTCTCTTGCTGGTTTTATGTGGATAGGGACAAAAGCATGGCTGTGGTGAACTTGTTACAGTCCACAAACTAGGACTGGAGGAATGGATGGCTCGTCTATCCCCAAGTATGCCAAGGTATGTATACTTTTCACTATTCTTGCACAGGGACCTTTGGCAGACAGAATAAGGACGCACTGGATCTTTGGCCTTGATGATTCTGCAGCAGTTCCAAGACAGTATTCTAGCCCACAAGGATAGGCATATCTATTTTCCATAAACTCCACAAACACCACAACAGTGAGCTACCCCCAATGCATGCTTTTTACAAGCAGACTCGTTTTCTTGAGGTGTTTGGTGCAACAGACTGCATCCACAGGGCACCTAACTACTCCATGCGGAAAAAGGTAATGCAACTGTAAAGGCCATCTTTCCATCATCTTCTAGGTACTGTGTGATACCTGTGGGTATATTATGGAGGTTTCAGCATCTTACCAGACCCAGTACCCATAATTCCCATACTTGATACACAAGTTGACTGCATCGCCAAATTCCTACATAGATGGACAAAACATGGAAAATTAGCACACAAGTGTAGCACGTCAAACATCTGCATAGGTAATTGTGCAACAGTGAAAAAGATGCAATGCAAAACATCCCAGTCTCGATGTCTCCCCCTCCTTACATTTTTCAGGTGATGCAGGTTGTACACTTAAACCTTGGCTTATGACACCAGGTTGGAACCACAAGGAAGAATGTTACAACACTGCCCTGTCACAGACCTGCACAGTCACTAAGCAAATGTTTGGCCCATTTAAAGCCAGTTTCTGCTGTCTTGAGCAGTATGGGGCAGGTGCTATTCAGTATGACCTTGCTGTTGCATGCAGAATATTTACTACCTGCTACAATCTGAACAATTTGATTCCATGTCAATCCACTACTTAAGTGTCACCATCACTGCCAGTGGGGCCCTCAACCAGTCAAACAGTTCCTTCCACTTGCCTATCTTTGGGAGGGGGGGGTGCTGCTGCTGCTGGTCAACAGAAGGTAAGTACATGGTATATGGCACTGCAAGTTGAGCAACAACATCTAGTTCACAACTATAGCCTTTATGAGCACTATGTGACAGTGTGAAGTTTTAAACATAAAACTTGGTGCATACAATGTAAACTGTAGAATATGCTGTTCAGTGCATGGCTGACTCGCACTGTGTGCAGTAGACATTCCACCACTCATTATACCAAACGAACAATTTATATGGTTAGAGCAGTTACCATTTGCACAGCAGTCCTTGGATAGAGGCACAGAGTGCTATGCACACCAGCAGGGGATTGCATACCTCTTGACCTGCAGACATAGAAAACAGGAACAAATGCCCTTGAAAAACAGGAACATCCAAATAAAAATCTGGACATTAATTACCATAAAACAAGAAGTTATGTACTCACCATAACGTTCGATGTATGTAGTCCATCTCACCTTACATTCTTACCCCTGGGTTCAGCTCCGACTCGGCCATACCCTAGCTTGAAGTCTTCAATTGACTCGTGGCTAAGAGGTATCCCATCATGCAACAGGCCCATTCCCCAGATCTTGTTTGCTGCAAGCACACACATACTGAGAAGAACAACCCCCCCCCAACCGAAAGGACCACTGACACCTAGAGACTATACCTTCAGGTCCTCAAGGAGGGAGTAGGAGGGGGGTTAGTAAGAATACAAGGCGAGATGGACTACATACATTGAACGTTATGGTGAGTACATAACTTCTTGATGTTATATAGTCCAATCTCGCCTTCATTCTTACCCCTGGGACAGCGTCCCTAGGACCTTGACCTTGGGTGGCTCAGTGAAAAGTTCTCTTGAGCACTGTGGAGCCAAAGGAAGACCTGCCTCTAGAGACCAGATCTAATTTGTAGTGACTAATAAAAGTATGAGACAAACCCCATGTTGCTGCAGGACAAATATCATCCATTAACATCCTAGCCTGAAATGCAGTAGAGGTAGCCACAGATCGTGTAGAATGAGCCTTCACTTGAAAGGGTAATTCTTTACCATTGGAACCATAAATAAATGAGATGCAATTGGAGATCCAATGAGACAAGGTTACTTTAGAGACAGGAACCCAAGTCTAATGTCTGAAAACGAGACAAACAGTTGACCTGATTTCCTGAAATCTTTTCTTCTATGTAACTAGAAATGCAATTGTCTATGAACGTCTAGCTGATGAAACTTAAATTCTGCCTTGTTAGAAAATTCAGGAAAAAACACAGGCAACTCAATGGATTGGTTGATATTGACAACAGAAGCAACCTTTGGAATAAAAGAAGGACTGGTTCTTAAGAAGACCCTGTCTTTGTGAAACACCAAATAAGATGGCTTAATCGAAAAAGCTTGGAGCTCAGAGACCCGCCTAGCGGAAGTTATGGCTACCAACAATACTGTTTTCCATGACAAGAATTTTAGGTCACACGTAGCTGCGGGCTCAAAGGGAGCCAAAGTAAGCTTCTGTAAAACAAAATTGAAGTCCCATGGCATTACTGGAGCAAAGACTAGAGGTCGGAGTAACATTGTCCCTTTGAGAAAGGCCCTGCAAAGCCTATGAGCTATAAGGTTGGGCTCATTAGCAACGTGAAAGATAGAAATTGCTGCCAACTGTACTTTAAGGGCTGCTGCAGCTGATCCCTGACTGAACAGTTGAGAAAGAAATTCCAATATTGCCGAAATAGGAGCTGTACAAGGATCAATATGTCCTTCGTGCACCCAAATGGAGAAGCTCTTCCACTTACTGGAATAAATCTTCCTAGTAGAAGTCTTGTGGAAAGACCGAATGTGGACCACTTCCACGGAAAAATCATGAAACCTAACTAGGGACAGAACTGGAGCAGTCAAGCTGTCAACCTGATGGTCTGGATGGAGGGATTGAACTGTCCTGACATACGAGTCAGCAGATCTGGACCTGGGCCCAGAATCCAGGGATCGTCCATTAGATATGGTTGAAGGAAGGGAAACCAAATTTGACGAGACCAGTGTGGGGCAATCAGGATCATTTTGCTTCCCAAGGACTGTGCTTTCTGAATTACCTTTGATATCAGAGGAAACGGTGGAAAGGCATAGAGAAGACTGGAGGGCCAATCGTGAAGCAGAGCATCCCTGGGTATCTCCACCTCCAGGGGGATAAGGGTGAAGTAGCTGTTGCATTTTGCATTGAGGGGGCTGGCAAATAGATTGCAGCAATGCTGACCTCTCATCTGCGGAATATCTTCTCCATAACATATTTGTTCAGGGACCAGTCGTGAGGCATTAGGATAGCTTGGCTCAGCCTGTCGGCAATCACGTTGGACTTTCCCGGTATATGCTTTGCAACTAGAAAGCATTGGGAAGACACCGTCCACTGCCAAACTCGAAGTGCCTCTCTGCAAAGGGGGTATAATTTGGTTCCTCCCTGCTTGTTCAGATACCACACCACTGACATGTTGTCCGAGTGGATTGCAATTGTCCCTAGAGAGAGAAAGTTCTGAAGTGCTTGCAATGCTAATAGCACTGCTCTCATCTCAAAGACATTGATATGCAAATGGGTGTCCTGATCCTGCCACGTGCCTTGGACTGTCCTGCAGAGATAATGCCCCCCCACCCGATCTGGAAGGTATCCGTGGGTCACAGTGGCAACTGGAGAAGATGGTACAAAAGGCTTGCCCACGTTGAGATTGCTAGCCTCAAGCCAACAGCATAGATCCTGCTTGCACGTGTCCGTAATCAGAATAAAATGGGAGAGTGGAAGATACTGTAGTGACCATTGGGTGAAGCAGCCACTGAAGAACCCTCATGTGTAGTCTGGCAAGGGGAACTAACATGATTGTGGCAGCCATGGTCCCCAATAACTTGAAGACCACTTTTGTCTTGACCTTCCTCAATGGTAGTAAGGCGTAGACCTGCTGTTGTAGAGCCTGAATTCTCTCTTCTGGTAAGAAGGCCCTCATGAGCACTGTATCTAGTTCAGAGCTGATAAAAGCGACAAGCTGCGAGGGCAACAAGGCAGATTTTTCCCAATTTAGAGTAATTCCTAACCTTTGGCACAGTGTAATGGTGGCGTCCCTGGTCTGTAACAGTAGATGCTTGGTGGTGGCAGAAAGGAGCCAGTCGTCCAGGTACGGAAACACTTGGAATCCCGGATGTCTCAAGTGAGCCATTACCACTGCCATGCATTTGGTGAACACCCTGAGGGATGTGGTGAGACCAAAGGACAGGGTGCGAAACTGAAAATGACTAGCTCCCAGCCGGAAGCGGAGATGACTTCTCGATGCCCTGTCCATCTTGATATGGTAGTAAGCATCTTTGAGGTCGATGGAGCACATCCACACATCTTTCCCTAACAGAGGAAGTATCGACTGTAAGGTGACCATGCGGAACTTGGACTTTTGTACATGTAGGTTCAATCGGCTGAGATCCAAGATGGGTCTCAGGTCCCTGTTCTTTTCGGCACCAAAAAAAATCTGGAGTAAGTCCCTAGTCCTACTTGGTCTGCGGGGACAGGCTGGATGGCTCTCTCTGAAAGCAACTTTTTTATTTCTAAAGCTGCAGAATCCCTTTGACCGGGTGGAACGTCTGGAATTCTCTTGGTTGGCAGGGGAGGAGAAGAGAATATGATAACTTCTGGAAATTATCTTTAAAACCCACTTGCCTTGGGTGACGTTTTGCCAGGCTTCTGGGAATAAAGAAATGTGACCCCCAACCGGCTCCAGAGGTGCACAGTCGGACCTCCTTTCAGGAATGCTGGTAGGGAGAACGGCAAATGGAATCACGGTCCCCTTGGTTACGTGGGCCTCCTCTGCCTCTAGGGCAGTGTCTACCCGAATTTCCACCTCCTCCCCTGCCTTTGGAGGGGGAATCACTTTGTGCGCTTTTCCCACCCTTCTGGCCCTTGAGGGTAAGGTCTAGAAGGCATGGAAAAACAGACTCCCATGGCAGACATGGTTTTTCCTTCCGGCTCGTACATAGTGAGAGTATCCTTCTTGTTTCCGAACAACGATGAACCATCAAATGAGGCGTTGGTGAACGTAGACTTGAAGGCCTCCATGAAGTTACACAGGCGCATCCAGGAGTGTCTCTGGAACTCGCTGCCCTGCTCACTCCATCGGCTGCATATGAGATCAGCCTCATGGAGGAGTTGGTAAGAGAATTTAGGGTAGACATCTGTTCATTGACCTTCTGTGCTACGGCATCAGAAACGTTACCCTGTAGAGAATCTCCTAACCCTTTTATATCTCTCTGGAGCCTTGTAAAATGCGTCAAGTAGTTCACTGACAGCAGAGTAAAGGCCGCTGAGGTAAACACATGATTCCCATACCTGTCCATGGCCCGGGACTCCTTGTTAGGCAGACGGACGGTAGATGAGGTTTCAGCAAGTTCCTTCTTGGTGGCTGCTGCCACTAACATGGCATCTACTGGAACACCTTTCATCAGATATTCCTTGCCTGTTGGAGTAGACAAAACCTTACTGGGTCTCCTAGGGACCGGTTCCACAGTGTCAGGAGTTTCCCACACCTTTCGACAGATGAGATCTAATAGCTCATCAAAAGGGGGGACACCCAAGAGGCGGAAGGTTAAGACCTGAAAGCCTTCAGGAACACAGACTCCTCATCAGAAGAGGGTTTGTAGGGCCAGCCACCTCTCTGTTCAAAATCTCCAGGATATCTGAAAAAGAGATATCTTCAGAAGATTACTTGGGGAAACCCTCTGACTCCTTGAGGTCAGTGTCCGACGTGACAGACTCATCCGGGGAGTCAACGTGCTTCCTCTTACACATTCTTTCCAGCGGGCTCCTCAGGCAAAAACTTAAGGTCAGAAAGTTGGGGACCACTCATGGAGGTATCCTGAGGCCTTGGGTCTCCGCTGTCCATAGATAGAGGGTGATCTGAAACTGATACCGATGCCATAGAAAGCAGGGTGTCAGTGCCATAGGATGCAGCTGATGACCTGGCCAACACGCTCCTCATAACCTCGAAGGCTGATCTCCCCGGCTCCGAAGGTCGAATAACTGTAGAGGTAGTAGCCCTCGGCACCAAGGAGATTAGGTCCGAAGCAGATGTCAGGTCCAAGCTCACCCAAGCCGAAGTACCAAGAGGAAGGCTCGGAACCAATGAAGATCAATCTGAGCCCCCCTCCCAGGTTCGACTGGGGAACTGTGGACCCTCGACCCAGTGGACGTTACAGACGGGGACGAAGCGGAAATCGGAACATAGAGGCCAGGTGAAGCTACTGGAACCGATCTAACGACACCCAACGGAACAGACAGAGGGCCGAGAAAGGCTCGGAGGAGGAACAACAAAAGATGAAGGGGTCATGGTCTCTGGAGCAGACTGGGTCAGAGTCGAAATCAATTTGGCCAGCACCGATGACTGAAGCAGTTTCTTCACGACTAACATCATCCTAATCGGAAAGGGACCTGGAGGATACAGTTGGAGATCTGTATCTCCCTACAGAGGGAGACAGACATGAAAGAGAACCCGGTCGAACAACTGGAGACCAGCTCCGAACCGAAATATCCGTGACCAGCTCCGAAAGGCTGAGAGCCGATACAGACTTAAGTCAATACACCACCTTCTGTCGGCACTGAAGTCAATGGAGCCGAAGAAAGAGAAGCTGTTCTAACAACTTTCACTGGCGGCTCCTAAGAAACAGACTGAGCCAGAGAGCGCTTCTTAGCAGTCTTTTTGTCCTTTTTAGCTGGAGAGGATATGGTACTGGAAGACTTAGCCAAGTCTTCCTCGAAGGAGTGTTTAAGCAGTCCTTTCAGGATGAACTTGTTCTTCCTCTCCTGTTGCACGTGGGTACTGAAGAAATTACAAAACAAGCAGGACTCTTGGAGGTGAACAGTCCAAGCACTGCACACACACACACACACACACACACACACACACACACACACACACACACACACACACACACACACACACACACACACACACACACACACACTGCCCATCAGTCAAAGACATTTTATTGTTGCATTCAATACACTTCTTAAAGCCCGAAGGCCTGTGTTCCTTAGAATCCTTAAACATGCTGTATAAGGAGTACACGCACACAGACAAGACCACACATACACACAAAAAAACCTAACTGAACCCTGCACGGGAAACTAGAGCCTCAACCTAAAACGGCCTAGTAACCAACTGGAACACAAAAACTACAGGGAGGACTAGGTCCTCTAATTTAAACAGGCCTAGCCCAGGGAAAATAAAGACAGGATAACACCACTATCAAATGACAAAGACACCACAAAGTTGCAAGTAACAGAAGCACAGCTCAAAGAGACCACACTGAAAACAATGGGGAGGACTAGGTCCTCTAACTGAAATGGGCCTAGCCCGTGGGAAGAAAGGGAGTGGACATGATACCAAAAAATGGCCAACGAAAAGCCCACACAACCAGCCTAGAGACAGAGAGACCGTAGCTATGAAAATAGCCTTTTTAGATCAATAATATCCAAAAACTTTAGAAAAAAGTATACTTAGCCACGGCCAAAAGTGAGACCACGTCCGAGCGTAACAAGCAGCAAACGAGATCTGGGGAATGGGCCTGTTGCATGATGGGATACCTCTTAGCCATGAGCCAATTGAAGACTTCAAGCTATAGTATGGCCAAGTCGGAGTAGAGGTTCGGCTCCAAACCCAGGGGTAAGAATGAAGGCGAGACTGGACTACATAACATCTTGAATTACAAATAGCATAAAACTCTTCCCACTTTCAGGAGGGGATGGAGGATTTGGGATGTGCAGCTCACATCTGGAACATGTCACACAATGTTTGGCAGGCTTGATGTGAACAAGAATCGGTGAAGTCATGGGAGTTACAAGATGGCTGCACACTGAGTAGCAGCTTGTTTTTAGCTCTCCCAGTGTGAAAACTAACTCAACAGAGAAGGCCACTAGACGTGTTTATGGGTGAATTTCAGTAACTGGCTAGTAAGCACACTGCTTGGATGCCAGGAATAAAGAAATACAAAAGACCTGGAAAAAAAATCAGCTACAGAAAGTTAGGAAGAAACACTGACTAGGGAGAGTTCTGCAGCTGTTCAGCAAAAAGTCATGCAACCTACAGACATGACCTCCAATAACCTACAGGATGACATAAGACAACTGCATACAGACCTGGTTAAAATACACAAAACACTGAGAGTATATCAACACAAATAAAAGGCTGGAACAAATGGAAGAAGCTTTAAACAGATATTCAGATGAGATGATAAAGCTGCAAAAATTAGAGGTTGAAATGAAGAAAAGATTGGCTGAATATGAGACTGCTCAGGAAGACAGGTTTCAAAACATAAAACAATTAGAGGACAGAGCACGTAGGGAAAACTTGAGATTTTCAGCTATACCAGAGAAGGTGGAAGGAACAGACTGCATTAAATTTATGAAAGCACAAATGCAACTGAACTGATGTTCCAGAGCGGGACTTACTTGTTGAATGGGCACATCATGTGTACACTCCAAATCTAGCTACAAGAAAGCAATCTAGATCTTTTAATAGTAAGGACGCAATCCTAAAAGCAGAAAGAATCGATTTTGTCAAAACTATAGCAGAAGGACAAAATACTAAAAGCAGGTGAGAGCAATGTGTTTGTGGAGAATGATTACTCGTACACCAGGCAAAAGAGAAGTGAATTCATCCCTTTATTCGAGAATGCAGAGATGCAGGTGTGAGATTCAAAATGCTGTATCTAGCAGTCTTCATCAAAAATTATTTTGCCCCTCCAGGGAAGAATACTTTGAAGTGCATGCTAAGGAGGAAATACAAAAGTTTGTCCAACAAAAACGGAGCTGTGAAAAAGGAGATTTGCCATCTCACTCCTCTGGTAATAAAGACCACAGAGAGACTGCATCTGTGAAACCTTTTCCAGTATTTCAACAGAAAATGTTGGAGAGAAGGAAAAAAGCACAAGGGTTGACCAGAAGAATCGAGAATACGTTGGAAATGAAGCAGAGACAGGATTTGGGTGCTGGAGAAAGTCATATAATCAGTAACAATGTGGGATTACATAGCATTAATTATATTTATGGAATATGACAGCAAGAAAATCTGGAGACACCGGACTTCTTCAAAACTTGTTTGCTGAGTGGGGGACTCAAGTAAATGGCTTACTTTATATGTCAATGTTCGGAAAAATGCTTTGAGGAGGGGAAGAGAGTGGAAAATGCTAACTGCAAGTAAAGAAAACACTTTCTTAATAGTACTGTATATGTGTTGCACGGTTTTCTTTGCATGCTATTTTTGGGTGTAATGGGAATTGTAAACAGGTGTTTTTATTTTTCTCCCCTCTTCTCTTTCTTCTTGTGCAGTTTTCAGAAACAAAGGCAATGTAATGATTAACAAAAAAAAGGAAAAAGGGAACTTGGTTAAGGGGGCATGACAGAGTTCAATTTAATGTGCTTTTTTTATTCTTGCATGGGGAAATGACTGATTAAGGACCTTTGTTTTAAAACAGAGCAAGTAATAAATGAAGAAAGACTACTAAATACTGTATTTTTTTCTAGCACTTGCAAACATGTATACCAAGTAAAATTTCCCCAGCTGCAGTTCATGCCTCCATGGAGACAATCTGATAAAGATAAACTGGAAACAAGCACCTGTATTGTAGTCCGCTGAAGACTTCACCAAGCTTGTAAAAATTCAATGAATTTAATAACACAATCAGAATGAAATGAACGAAAATAGCATGTATCTAGCCCCTCGGCTACCATTAGCCTTTAAAGAGTAAAGAGGTTACTCTTTAAAGGCTAATGGTAGCAGAGGCACTAGAGACCTACTATTTTCGTTCATTTCATTGTGATTATGTTATTACATTCATTGAATTTTTACAAGCTTGGTGAAGTCTTTCTTCAGTGGACTACAATACAGGTGCTGTTGTCTCTGGAGTGAGTTGTGGTCAAATTTTATTCGTGCATAGAGTGTTTTTTTAGAAACTGGAAACAGTCTAGTGGAAGGGGACTGGGTGAGGGGAAAGAAGAAAGAACAAAAATTGGGAAGGACATCATTTTCTCTGAAAACAATCAGGGGTTTTCCCAGGTGTGACAGCTTTAAAGATAATACAATGGGGATATTAATATAAACAGGTGCTTTTGTTTCTTCTTGTTCACCCTTCTCTCTTTTTCTTTGTCCAGTTTTGAGAAATGTAGGCACTGCATTGAAAAAAGAATGACGAGGGGAGGAGGTGGGGGGAGAATGGAAGGGTCTGGTTAAGAGAGTATGACAAAAGAAAAATCAGTGTGCTTTTCCCCATGCTTACACAGGGAGATGACTGGGTAAAAACCCTAGGTGTTATCCAGTAACAAGTTTATTACAAAGCATGTCAATGAAAAAACACTGAATATTGTAAGGCTTTTTTTTAATAAACAAGCTACCCTTAGCAGTTTTGTGTCTGGTTTGCATGTCACTAGAAGACAATTTGATTAAAAAAAAAAAAGGCTTGGAGAAAGTGTTTACTGAAAGCATTCAAGTGTTTTCTCAATTGTGAGTGTGATATAGATATAAAAAATAAAACAGCACTTACCAATAGTACAAATATAATAGGGAGAATCTCTCTGAACAAGAAAAGGAGCAACTGCAGAATGCTAAACAGAAAATAAGGGATTATCTCGATAATATGCATGAATTTATAAAGACTGCTGTTAAGCAACTGTTTTTTTGATGATAATTCTACAGTACAAAGACTTCTAGCACAACAACTGGGGTAACAAAGTGGAAAGGGCAGTCACCAAGCTTAGGGAGCCTATATCAAGGAAGATTAATAAGAGACCCTGTAGAAGTATTACGAATATTTAGAAAACGTTATGAAAATTTGGATAAAGCAGATAAGTATGGAAATCAAGAAAAAGTATAAATGGAAATGTTTATGGAAAAATTAAATATGCCAATGCTAACGACAGATGAGGCTCAATTACTAACAGTGACAATAGGAAGAGATAAGATAAAATGGCTATGTACAACCAATCTAGTCCCCAGGATTAGATGGTATTCCTGTGGAAGACTGGAAGTTGGGAGGGAAAAAACTGATAAGATCAGGAAGGTTTTGTTTAACAGCATGTGAAGTGGAAAAGAAGTACCAGCATCCTGGAAGAAGGCGGTGGTAACGGTAATGCCTAAAGAGGGTACAAATCCATCGGATCCAGCTTCATACAGTCCCATTTCAATATTTAACCATTACTATAAAGTGTTTATGCCTATAACGGCTAAAAGAATGGCAAAATTGATGGATATGGATCAGCATGGTTTTGTGAAGGGGAGGCAAACATTTGACAATATTAACAGAACATTGATGATCCAGAGTGAAGCAGAATGTAAGAAAGTGCCACTTTTATTGGTGGGTCTTGATGCAGGAAAAGCATTTAACAGAGTAGACTGGGATTTCATGAGCAGGGTAATGGAAACATTTGCATTCCCCGATACAATAATAAGGTTGATTAGAAGAATATATGAGGGATTGAAGGTGCGAATTAAAGTGGGTGGGGTCTTCTACAATAATTTCAGCTTGAGTACATAAACCAGACAGGGTTGTCCGCTTTCCCCTTTGTTTGCATTATATTTAGAACCATTAGCAAAGAAGATAAGGGACTCAGAAATTTAAGGATATAATTGGTATGGTAGTCAGGAAAAGCTGGCTCTATTTGCAGATGATATTTTATACATGACAAAACCAGAAAGAAAGAGACATTACAGTGTTGTGGAACATTTTAAGATAGTTTCAGATCTTTTCGGGATACAAAATTAAGGAAGCTAAAATGGCAATAGTGGTAAATTATGTACTCACACACGAACTGGTCCAACAATATACATATTTATGGGGACATGATAAAATGAAGTATTTAGGAGTATGGATTAGAAATTACTCTGTGGTGGCAGCTAAGGATATGTGTGAAGAGACTAAACAGAAGATGATATAAAAATTCAGAAACATTTAGTTATGTACTTACCATAACTTTAGATGTTTGGGATCCATCTCGCCTACATTCTGTACTGATGGGCTTGGAGCCGATCCCTCGGCTCCGACTCGGCACGCTTATGCTATAGAGCGAGGCCTCTTATTGGCTGAGCTATTTTTTATCCCAGGATGCACCACCACTAATCCCCCAGATCTTGTTTGTCCGCATTCATGCACACATGCACAACTTGTTTATATAACATTGTTAGATGTTTCAAGATGAAACAACAGGATTCGGACCTTCTGATATCCTCTGATCTCCAAGGAAGGAGGAAGGAGGGTGGGTTATTAGGAATGTGAGATGGATCCCAAACATCTAAAGTTATGGTAAGAACATAACTAAAAGATGTTATGTGATCCTATCTCGCCTACATTCTGTACTGATGGGACAGCGTCTCTAGCACCTAAATCCTGGGTGGCTATTGGAAAACACTCCTGAGCACTGTGGAACCAAATGAAGCTCGTCCTCTAGATGCCACATCCAATTTGTAGTGGGAAATGAAAGTGTGCGGGGAAGACCATGTAGCCGCAGCACAAATGTCACTAATGGCAAGCTTAGAATGAAATGCTATCGAAGTAGCCATAGCCCTTGTAGAATGAGCTTTGACAGAGGTGGTAAGCTCTTTGTTAGAATAAGAATAAGCTTGAGTAACACAGTCCCTGATCCATTTGGCAATAGTGACCTTTGTGACAGCTTTGCCCAATTTATTGTCTGCAAAGGATACAAACAACTGATCTGTTTTCCTTGTTTGTTTGGTCCTGTCTAAGTAAAACGCAACTGCCTGTGGACATCTAGTGTGTGGAATATGAATTCCGCTTTGTTAGAATATTTTGGAAAAAGACTGGAAGTTCTAACGATTGTTGTAAGCAGAAACTGGAACAAACTTTAGGGACAAAGGAAGGATTTGGCCTGAGAGATACTCTGTCTTTGTGAAAAACCAAGTACGGGGGTTTTACTGACAAAGCTTGAAGCTCTGAAACTCTTCTGGCAGAAGTAATCGCCACCAGAAAAGCAGTCTTCCATGATAGAAATTTTAGATCACATGTAGCTGCCGGTTCAAAGGGGGAGGAAGTTAAGGCGCGTAACACCACATTGAGATCCCATGGAGGTGCAGGATGAGAAATCGGAGGTCTTAACAGAGCAGCACCTTTCAAGAAGGTCTTACACAATCTGTTGCTCATTAAAGGTGGGTTTATAGATTCGTGAAAATTGGAAATCGCTGCCAATTGGACCTTGATGGTAGAGACTGAAGAGCCTTGATTGAAAAGAGAAGTTAAAAATTTTAGTACTTCTGCCACGGGAATAGAAATGGGATCCAGGCCCCGGAGTTGAGCCCAAATAGCAAATCTTTTCCATTTGCTAGAATACAGTTTCTTAGTAGCAGACTTATGGGCCGAAGATAATGTGTACAACCTCTGGATCCAAAGTATGACTCCTGACTATAGTCGGAAGAGGAGGAGCCAAGCCGTCAATTTTAAGGTGTGCAGGGACTGGTGGAATAGTCCCGACTGATGAACCAAAAGGTCTGGGATCTGATCCAGGAACCATGGACCTTCCAGAGCATATTTCCGAAGATAGGGAAACCATACTTGACGAGGCCAGTAAGGAGCAACTAAGATCATTTTGCTCCCCAAGAGATGCCTTTTGGATCACCCTGGGAAGGAGAGGAACTGGGGAAGGCATAAAGCAAGCCGGTGGGCCAAGGACGGCTAGTGCGTCCATGGGGCTCTTCCCGAGCCGGGTTAGGGAGAAGAATGTTTTGCACTTCGCATTTAGTGGAGTCGTGAAGAGGTCGCAACACGGAACTCCCCATCTGCTGAAAATCTGACTTGCAACTGTCATGTTCAGAGACCATTCGTGAGGAGAGAGGATGGTTCTGCTCAGTCTGTCGGCTATCACATTGGACTTGCCCGGGATATGAGTAGCCACTAAAAAGCGTTCGGTCGAGACTGCCCATTCCCAGACTCTCATGGCCTCTCTGCAAAGAGGATAGGATCTGGTCCCTCCCTGTTTGTTCAGGTACCAGACAACTGACATGTTGTCTGAGTGAACGGCAATTACGCCCCGAGGGAGGTAATCGTGGAGGGCTTGGAGGGACAGAAGCACCGCCCTCATTTCTAGGATGTTGATATGAAGTAGGGTCTCTTCTGGGTGCCATTTGCCTTAGACTGACCTGCCCAGGGAATGCCCCCCCCCACCCCATCTGGGAGGCGTCCATGGTCAAAGTGGCCGCAAGAGGAGGTGGAACAAAGGGTCGTCCCTGATCCAAATTGGAGGGCACTAGCCACCAGCGAAGGTCCCGTTTGCATGTTTCCGTGATCCATATGAGGTGACAGAGGGAGTTCCTGAAAGGACCACTGAGCTGAAAGAAGCCACTGGAGAATTCTCATGTGCAGCCTTGCCAAGGGGACTAGAAGAACCGTGGCGGACATGGATCCCAATAGCTGCAGGACCATTCTGGCTGGGGCTTTGGACCTGGGAAGTAAGGCTCGAACTTGAGTCTGTATGGTTTGAATTCTGTCTGTAGGTAGATAGACCCGCATTTGGTTTGAGTCTATCTCTACCCCTATGAATCTTATTCGTTGAGATGGCAGCAACACAGACTTTGGCCAATTGAAGGTGATTCCAAGGGAGTTGCCCAGTGATATAGTGGCTTGTAGGCTCCGCAGTAGTAGATGCTTGGAGGTGGCAGTTAGGAGCCAGTCGTCTAGATACGGAAACACCTGGAATCCTAGACTTCTCAGGTGAGCAGTCACGACTGCCAAGCACTTGGTGAACACCCTGGGGGCTGTGGTGAGACCAAAGGGCAGCACGCGGAACTGAAAATGACTGCCTCCTAGGCTGAAGCGCAGATGTCTCCTGGATGCTTGATGTACCATGATATGGTAATAAGCGTCCTTGAGATCTATGGAGCACATCCAAACACCTTTCTCCAGCAATGGGAGAATGGTTTGTAGGGTGACCATTCGGAACTTGGACTTTCTGACTGAACGGTTTAGAATGCTGAGGTCCAAAATGGGCCTCAAGTCCCCGGTCTTTTTTGGCACCAAAAACAATCTTGAGTAAGTCCCTAATCCGATCTGGTCTGCGGGGACCGGTTGGATGACTCCTTTTTGCAGCAGCTTTGAAACTTCTGAGGCTGCAGTATCCCGTTGACTGGGTGGCGGGTCCGGGATTTTCCTGGACTGAGGTAGGGAGTGAGAGAAAGGGATGGTGTAACCTCCGGCGATAATTCAAAGCACCCATCGGTCCTGAGTGATATCTTCCCAGGCTTTTAGGTGCTTCGAGAAACGACCCCCGACTGGCTCCGGAGCTGCACAAATCGGGCAAACCCTCAGGGACTGTGAAAGGCTGAAGAGCCAAGAAAGGACTCGCGGTCTCCAGTGTTGCGAGGGCCTCTGCCGCCTCTGGGACGGCGTCTTCCGGAAGAATTTCCCCCTCCCCTGCCTCTGGAAGGGGGATCCTCCTGCTGAGAGGGGTAAGGCTTCTGAGATCTACGGAACCACATTTTCCCTCCTCTTTTAGCCTTGGGATAAGGCCGAAAGGGAGTGGAAAAATCGTGCCCCTACGGCAGTCAGAGTCTTACCCTCCTGTTCGCAGCGGGTCAGTGTGTCCTTTACCTTGGGTCCAAACAGAGGACCCATCAAAGGGGGCGTCGGCAAAGGAAGACTTAAAGGCCTCCGCGAAATGACACAGGCGGAGCCAGGCTTGTCTCCATAGAGCAATGCCTGTACCCGCCGCTCTACTCGCCCCTTCGGCCGCATAAGAAATGAGCCTCATGGAAGAGTTTGAAATGGACGACAATGTAGCCAGCTGAGAGCCAACCGTCTGGGGCCAGCTCCTCAGGCAGGTTACCCAAGATGGTATCGGATAGTTCCTTAATCAGATCCCTCTGAAATCTAGTAAAGTGCGTAAGGTAGTTCAAGGACCTTAATGTAAAGACCGCTGAACTTAGGATGCGCTTTCCGTACCGATCCATGCTCCTAGACTCCTTATTAGGAGGATGGACGGACGTCAAAGCCTCTGCTACATCTTGCTGGGTTAGCAGATGCCACCACCAAAGCATCTACAGCCACACCTTTGGTTAGAAATTCTTTTTCAGGGGGTGCCGAGAGGAACTTATTCGGACGAGCAGGCACCGGTTCCACAGAGTCTGGGTGTTCCCATGCCCTTCGACAGATCAAATCCAAGAGCTCGTCGAAGGGCGGAGACACCCAGGAGGCGGAGGGCTGAGCCCCGAAGGCCTTAAGGAACACCGACTCATCAGCAGAAGGGGGTTTGGAATGCCAGCCACCTAATTGTTTAAGGGCTTCCAGGATGTCTGCAAGAGAGACATCATCCGAGGACAACTTAGGGGACCCCTCTGCATCATCGAGATCAGTGTCTGATGTAAGAGACTCATCTGGGGAGTCAACGTGCTTCCTCTTGCACGATCTTTTCCTGGGGGGTTCTTCCGAAGAGGCTTCAGAAGGACCTCCAGGAGGGGGGGAAACCCCAGTGGGGGTAACCTCAGGCCCCGGGGCTCCGCTGTCTACGGACAGGGGGACTGCCAAAGACCCAGTCTCGGTATGCAGGGAAGGAGCTGGGGAGACCTTGGAGGTAGCCAAAGATGATTTGGCTAACGCACTCCTCATAGCCCTGAAGGCGGGACCACCAGAATCCTGGGAGGGTCCCACCTCCGTGGCCACGACAGTAGACGGCCCTCCCGCCGCCGACGCACCAAGAGGGAGACTTGGGACCAAAAACATCAATCCCGAAGCATCCCCCCCGGGGCCGACGGAAGAAGTTAGTGTACTGAACTCCGACCCAAGAGCCGGAGTAAGGGTCGGGCCCGACCCTAAAACCTCCACCGGTTCCACCAGCACCGGCTCCAACGGTGCCGAGGCTGTTGGAAGAGGAACCAAAGTAGGGAGGTGGACCATCGGCTCCAAAGCCGAATGGGCTGGAGCCGAAACTAGCTTTTGGAACACCGGAGACTGGAAGAGTCTAAGGAGCACCCTGTCGATGTCCGAATCAGACATCTTGGATGACCTGGACGATATCGATCGGGTCCGAACCGATTTCTCCATCGGCTCCAAAGGACTAGGGGACCGGCTCCGAATGGATTCTACCACTATCGGCTCCGAGAGAGATGTCAAGGCAATTTCCCTCGGTGCCGATAAGGACTTCGGCTCTGAAAGGGAAGAGTCTGAGCCGGCAACCCTCATCGGCTCCAATATCAGTGGAGCCGATGAAGGTGACCCGCCTCTCGATGCCCCAGTCCTCGGCTCCGAAACCAGAGGGGTCGAGGCTGGAGGCATCGAGGCAGACCGTTCCGCCCTCGGCTCCGAAGTCCGTGGAGCCGATGGAGAAGTCTGCCTAGGTTTTTTGGCAGTCGGTTTGAAGGAGAGGATGACGAAGATAAAGCTTCCTCGAAGGATGGCTTGATTAACCCCTTAAGGATTAATTTGTTTTTCCTCTCCTGGAGGACCCTTGATGAGAAGGCGTGCCACACGCTACATGATTCTTGTAGGTGCTTGGTGCCTAAGCAATAGACGCACGAGGAGTGGTCGTCCGTTACGGACATCTTATAACCACACCTCGTGCACTTTTTAAACCCGGAGGGTCTATGCTCTTTGGACATACTAATTTAGAAAACAGTACCTGTCTAAAGAGAAATACAACAAAACTTAATTAAAAACAAAAACAAAAAGAATAAAGTTTTTTTTTTTTTTTTTTTTACACACAATACAGTGAACAAACACAGAGAAAGAGAGAGAGTCAAGACCCTCTAACTTAAACGGGTACTTGACCCAGGAAAGAAACACTAATAGCAAAAAGCAACATGGGAAGGCCCCTCTAACTAAAACGGGAAACCTTCCCTGGCGAAAAAAACACGAATTTCTCAACAAAACTGTTCAATACACACTCGTACGACAACAATAGCTGTTAAAACAGCTTTTGGGTTCAAAGTAAGCAAATTTCTGACAGGAAAAAGCCTAAATAAATAGTACTTAGCCCAGCCAAGTTGAGACCACGTCTAAGCTTGTAAGCGGCAAACGAGATCTGGGGGATTAGTGGTGGTGCATCCTGGGATAAAAAATAGCTCAGCCAATAAGAGGCCTCGCTCTATAGCATAAGCGTGCCGAGTCGGAGCCGAGGGATCGGCTCCGAGCCCATCAGTACAGAATGTAGGCGAGATAGGATCACATAACATCTGGAAGTTTTAACAAATGGATGCTAAGATGCAAGCCATTAAAATATTTTTAGTCCCTTTAGTATTATACACAGGTCAGGCATACTTTTATCAAACAGAGGAGAAGTTGTGGATAGCAATTAAAAAAATAAGTTGAAGGATTTTATCTGGGAAGTGAAGACAGCAAGGGTCAAGTGGGATAAATGGATTCTACCAATAGAACAAGGTGGACTAAGATTACCTAATTTGAGGGGGTATTTTAGAGAAACACAGTTAAGGCTCTTATACATAGCACAAGCAGAAAACTATAATTCAAAGTGGAAAGGAATGATGCTGACACAGGAAGGAAGCTCAAGAAATAAGGAAAGGTTGGAATTTTGGATGCAGACTCCTAACAACCAAAATCATACAGAGTATTATATTCATAAAATAGCAGGGAGTATTCTACAAACCAAACCAGCATGAGAATGGAGAAAAGAGATTTTACTGATAGGGTTCGACTGTGGTCAGGGATACAGATAATAGGCAAGAGGAGGCTGGAATTTATTGGAGAATACTGGGAAAGGAAAAGGTATTGGGAGCAAATAACTAGAAAGGGAAAAGTAACAGAATGGTAATAGGCAAAGAATTTATTTGGACTGCAGGTTAGAGATTGCCTTCCCCATCAAGGATTGATATCAGAGTATAGGCAAAGAGAAAGAAATAGGGGGCTCCTAAATGAAAGACCAGCACTGGTAGAGTTTTTAACAGAATCTAGAACAGAAGTTGCCATTGAAAAGGGAATTAGTAAAGCATATAAAATATTGCATGATAATTATAAGAATCAAGTAGAAGAGCTTAGAAAGGATTGGGAAGAGACTGGATAAGCAATTCACACAAACAATAGGGGGATACATGTATACTTCCCAAATACGCAACAAAGTCTAGAAAATTTAGTATCTTTGCATAGGTATTTCTATACTCCAAGTAGACTCCAAAGAATTTCCTCAGGTGGATAAGCAAATGTTGGAGGTGCAACGGACAAGAAAGAGGTAGCTGGGAATGTATTTTTGGAAGTGTGATGAGCTGGCAGACTTTTGGGATTCCCTGCAGACCGCTCTGTCAGAGATACTGGGTCAGCAGACTGGACTGACTGGGGAGAAGATTCTTTTGAGTTATGCTACAGAACTGGAATTGCTTACACATAGTAAAGTCTTACTGAATCTAATTATGGTGGCTGCCAAAAAAGCAACTACTAAAAAAAGGAAATCAAAGTCTAGACCAATTTTACTGGAAGTAGTGAATATAGTAACAGATAAAACAACTGGAACTGGGATCTTTAGAAAAGGGAAGGAGAAACTACATAGGAAAAAAAATGGGAATTGCGGAACAATATATGCACAGCAGGAACGATGTTTAAGAGGTCCGGATTTGAATGCGTTACATAATGCTTAACTAACAATGACTGGATGGTTTATAACTGCTGCATAATGTTTACATCTACAGTTGTTTCAATGGGGTCTGTGCTGTAAATTTTAACTAAAGTGATGACAACCTCTCTCTATATATATATATATATATATATATATATATATATATATATATATATATATATATACACACACACACTTTTTTTCATTTATATAAATTTAAGATTGCCTTTGTCATGTGTGTATATTTAATAAAGTTTGGAATTAAAAAAAAAAGAATGGGTGAGGTCATGAGATCATGACACAGAGCTACTAGAAATTGCATGGCATATGTGGCACTGCTGAGACCCCCTCACTGTGATTAGATGGCAGTACGTGAGCAGGACCTGAACTGCAGCATCATTCCAAATGCTGTGGAAGTCAGATGCTGTCCAAATCTTTGACTCTGGAGGCTTCCACATCCAGGGATGTGCAGCTGACAGGGCCATCCATGCTGCACATCAAACGACCTCCAAACATGTGGACTAGACCTCTGGCTCGTTCAACTGTGTCTGGTAAGTCATCAAAAGTGTGTGGACACAGGCAGGCAAGGATGGTGTATGAGCAACTTTACTCTGTAGGAAAACCATTGTGACATTGTCCCTGGCCTCCCATCATTTCCATATACTGTTGAATACCTTAACACATATCTCACAACACTCTTCCTATTTCTACTGGACTCTTAGTAGCCTATATCTGAACAATGTCCCATCACAGTTGCTGCTGTACAGACAAAGATTGTCTGACTCAAAAGCTAGCTGTGGTCAACGAGTTCTTCTGGCACCACAGTAAACAGACTACACTATGGGTATTCCAAACTTCAACACGGTCCTGTCTTCTTCCAAAAGTTTGACATGCACATCCAACAGCAGGGGCTTCTTGGGGACTTCCACACCATCTGATAAATGCATGCACCTATGGTGCACAACCTGTGGCCCAGCATCGGCACTGTTGGAGCCATCAAACAGATGTGGGGGTGTAGTCCCTGTCTTTATACTTTGTGACTACATGCCACTATTCTCAGACTGGATCATGAGAATGACAGTAATGGCAATGTATATACACGTACATTAAGTAGTATAGGAAAACTGAAGGAAAATGGTAAATATCATTGGATGTGTGTGTGTCTTCAAGAACCATTGATAATCCTGATGTACCAAGTAGGACACACAGCTGAAGCACAACATTCAAATGCTGAATACAAACTGGACTACTGTCCCAATGTCACACCACAAACTCAACACACTGACCTGCAATACTAGCTATGGGGACACATGGTAGGCAGACCAAACTGTCAGTATCCACACCATCTTTTATAGTATCTATGCTATCCTCATCACCAAAAGATATCAAATACTGGGGCTTTGTCCAGTGGCATTACGATCAATGGCATTCTGTCGGACTTAACCCTATCACAGGATAATATGGCTTTTGCTCTCTTCAAACATCGTGCCAATGTCCGGTTCCATCCCCCAATGGCATGTCTGCCAGTACATCCTTCTGCATTTTAGCATGCTTTGCCCACCTAGGACCCACTTACCGAACAGGCATCAGCCCTACATCTTAAGTGCATGAAAATTTGACTTTCCTCTGGTGTGAAGTTAAAATCCCTGCATGTTTTTTCCCTGCTGCTGTAACATGTTGACGCTAGGAGTTATACAGTGGTCATTATTACTTGTAGGGCTGCCGTGTAACACTTTGAACACAATCTACACCTTATCCTTCTTGACTATGCCAAGCAGTACTATGCAATTCTATACAGCTTTGCTTACCAACAGTGGTTTGTGTGTGTGTCTGTCTACTTCTGAGTCTGAGCAGTGCATTATAAGACATGCATTATCAGTACAGTACCTTAGACCTCCAGAAGACCACAACGATCCATATGCAAAAGGTTAAGATTCAAAATGGAAACAGATGTTGATGAAGTGGGGGAGGGCAATATGTGTCACTACACTGTATTATGGTTGGGGGGGGGTCTTAATAGATTCAATCATGTCAGTGTACACAGTGATCCTATGCATATTTATTGGCAGCTGCCTGTAACACCAACAAACATTTGTTAAATTGTTAAAAGTATACACTGCAAATATTCTTAAGGTTCAGACTGATGAATAAGACAGCTAGAAATAGGATGAACAGCATACATCTTGCCGGTAATGTGGCTGTACCTTCTACATCCATCCTATATTCAGAAACTGTTCTGTACACATTCACCTTCACCTACTTTTGATTTATTTTTTGCTTTTAATTTTTGTCTTTTTTTCAATAGAAATTGTGGAAAACAAACATCTGAACAGAAAATAGTGTTTATGCCATTCCAGTTGATTTAGGTCAGTTTGGAAAGTTTATAATCAAAACAAGCCATTCTGGCAAAAAAATCTATGAATTGCAGTATTGCCCACATGGCACAATAAGTAACATCAGTTTGCACATGTATGAACAAACATTTTCTTCCATGAGCACATGTCTGTAACTCATGCAGTATTGTCTGTGCTTGACATAACTCTGCAGCTACTTGAACTTCCTGCAAAGGCACTGTGAGCTGCAAGGATGGCTTTTGTAAATACATACACACATAGGTATAGCATTTAGCTAGTGTCTGACAAAAGATTAAAAAATATATATATATATATATATATATATATATATATATATATATATATATATATATATATATATATATATATATACACACACACAAACACACACACACACACACACACACACACACACACACACACACACGCCTTTTAAACACCTTTATTAAACTGCCACCCAAGACAGAGGTAAAGAAACATTAATAGGAAACTAACCATGTTAACTTTTTTCCATTTACATACATTATACACCAGACATTTTTTCTTCCCTGTAACTATCATTCTAACATTACATAAATTCTTGAATTCCTGCCTTCCCTTGAATACCATTCCTCCCGAATATTATTCTTCATTTACTGTTCCCAGTTTCTACTTCTATGCAATTTGCTCCTTCGTTTTCTAAAGATCCCTCTTTCAGTTCTTGTATCAGTTCTTGTATCTCTTAGAATAGTCAAATACAAATACAGTTGATTTAGACTTGGATTTCCATTTTCTACTAATTGCTTTTTTTTTTGACAGCCAACAGAATAACTTAATTAGGCCTTACTAGGTCTAGGCAATTCAGATCCTGTGTCCCAACTCAAACAAATCTTTTTAGTTACAACAAGCTGATACCCAATATTTCAGACAAAGGAATATGTAGGGAATTTTTAAAATCTTCCAATTCATTACACTCCCTAAACATAAGTTCCCAGCTATTTTCTTCCCAATCACAACACCAACTTTTGCCATCTATCTGAGGAAAAATTCTCTGGAGTCTGCTTGGGGTATAACACTAATACAAACACTTCCAAGCAAAGATGCTAAACCTTCTGGACTTTGTTACATATTTGGAAGCCATACATATGTCCTTCCATTGTTTTCCTGTAAACTGCTTTTATGTCTCTCTTTCCAGTCTTTTCTAACCTTTTCTGATTAGTTATGCAATATTTTACATGCTCTACTAATTAGACAATTTTTTTAACAGCAGCTTCTGTTCTAGACTCGTGTAAAAACTCTACCATAGCAGGATTTTCACTTAAGACTCCCCATCCTTTTCTCTTTGCCTCTATTCTGATATGTCCCTGGCAGGGAAGGCAGTCTCTAGTCAGCAGTCCAAAAATCTTCTTGGCCTCATCCCACTCTATTACCTCTCCCTCTCTAGTTACTTGCTCCCAACACCTTGGTTCCTTTGCCAGTTTTCCCCAGAAAAGTCTAGCCCCTTTTTGCCCATTTTCTGTACTCCTACTTACAGTCATCCTTACTGGCAAAATCTCCTTTCTTGTGTTGGCTTACTTTTTAGAATACTTTCTGCTACTTTATCAATATAATATTCAGTATGGTTGGTTATTCTCTTTAAAGATGTGCAACCAAAATCACACTTTCTCGATTCAACATCTCTTTCCATTTTGAATAATAACCTTTTGCATAAGGACTGTTGTAGTTTTCTGGAGTTATGCATACAAGTCTAACAGTATATCTGTAAAATATCCCTTCAAATCAAGAAATTCTAAACTACCTTGTCCTACTGGAAGGATCAACTTATCCCACTTAAATCTTGCCCTCTTCCTCTCCAAGATAAAGTCATTCAACTCTAACTACTGTCCACAACTTCTTCTCTGGTTGATAAAAATGTGCCTGACCATATATAAAACTAAATGGACTAAAAACATTTTCATTACTTGTATCTCACTATCCATAAACAGGTGCTTCCAGTTTCTTAGTTTTTGTATCATCTTTTTAGTCTCTTCCCACATCCTTAATTCCCATAGCAGTAGCTTTTTCAATCCATACTCCTAAATATGTAAGCTTACTATGTACCCAAAAATATGGGTATTGCTGAACCAATTCATGTGTAGGTACTTAAATTGCAACTATAGCCCTCATTTCATCTTCATTCATTTTATATACTGAAAAAAATGTTTAAACTGTCTCAAAATGTTCCACAACACTGAGAAGTCATTTTCTGGATGTATCGGGTACAAAATACCATCTGCAAATAAAGTCATCTTTTTTGATTACCATACCAATTATATCTTTGCATTTCTTAATACCTTATTTTCTTCCTCAGTGGCTCTAAATATATAGCAAATAAAAGGAAAGAGGACACCCCTGCCTGGTTCCTCTGTTCAAACAACTTTTCAGACAGTAACTCTCCAACTTTAATTGTCTCTGGTCTTTCACAGATCCTTCTAATTAACCTTACTATTTTATCAGGGAATGCAAACGCTTCCATTGCCCTACGCAAAATTACAGCTAACTCTACCAAAGGCTTTTTCTGCATCAAGAGCCACTAACAGCAGCAGCATTCGCTTATACTCTGCTTCCCTCTGAATCGTCATTGTTCTAGTAACATTTTCAAATGTTTGCCTCCACTCCACACAGCTACACCAATCCATATCTATTAAGTTTGGCAACACCTTTTCCATTCTTTTAGCTAGTATAGAGAAACACTTTACAATCATGGTTTAAATCAGAAATGGGTCTATTTGAATCTGGGTCTGACGGGTCTTTACTGTCTGTAGGTAATGTGGCCACCACAGCTTTCTTCCACTATACTGGTGCTTTCTCTCCTTTTAAAATGCTGTTTACTAAGATCTTCCAGATCTTTGCAACTTTCCTCCCTTCTAACTTCCAAGCTTCCATAGCAACACCACTTGTTCATGAAGACATCCCTGAAGATTGCTTATAAATCACTGCTTTTATCTTCTCTCCTCCTATTTTCACTGTTTTTTGAGCTTCATTAACCTCTCACTTTGGCAAGTCTTCCATAAACATCTCTTTTTGTGCTCTTTCTTTATTTCTACATTTCTCTGCATAATAAACATTTTCATAAAATTTCTAAACTATTTCTAATACCTTTTTACTTTGTTACCCAAGTCGTTGTGCAAAAAAGCTTTATTTCTGGAGTTATCAAAAATGGTTTCTTAACAGCAATCTTTCTAAACTCATATCTTATCCAGATACTCCCTTGTTTTCTCTGCATTTGTGTCATTTTTTTATTCTATGAGATTACCCTTATTCTGTAATATTTTAAACTTTGAAAGGCCCTCTAAGTAAGGTCCATTACCTCCTAAACTCCTCTCTTTTAGTTCTACACTTTTTTTTTTTTTTTTTTTTTTTTTTTAAACAAAGTTATGTACTTACCATAATATTCCATCTGTGCTGTCCATTTTCATTCTTCCTCAACTGTTGGGTTCTGATCCGATCCTCTGATCGAACTCAGTAGTTACATTAGCTCGTGGCAACAAAAAAGTTAGAGCTCCTCCTTTACCCATAGTGCACCAAACCACTAACATTCCTCAGATATTGTTTGCTGGATAACATCAAACAGGAAGTACTAATATCATATTCCTGACAGAAGAAACTACACCTGGAGCTCAATATGCAGTAATGTCTTTATCAGCTCTCATTCTTCCAGAAATCAACTGTGAAAAAAGGTTGGGGGTTGGTGAGTTGGAAGTTGAGGAAGAATCAAAATGGACAACACAGATGGACTGCTAAGATAAGTACATAACTATCTGATTCTGTCAATATTCATTCATTCCTCAACTGTTGGGACAGAGTCCCCATCTGCCTAAAACTCCGGGTGGACTCTAAGGAAGGATATTTCTGAGAACAGTTGAGCTAAAGGTTGCTCTTCCCCTAGAGACCAGATCCAGTTTGTAATGAGTGATAAAGGTATGAGGATTGGCACAGGCTGCAGCTGCACATATGTCATCCACAGAAGCCCTAGATAGAAAGACTGACGAAGCTGCCATAGACCTAGTTTTCTAGTTCAGGAAATTAAGATAACATTTTGCGGCTGGTTCAAAGAGGGAATGAAATAAGCCTGCAGCACCTAATTTTAATCCAATGGGTCTTTATTGGGGGAGGAGTCTCAGCAGGCGAGTGCCTCTCAAAAAGGCCTTACAAAGTTTAGATGAACCAGGGAAGAATTCTCAAGTACAACATAAAAGTTAAAGGTTGGGTTGCTGCTAATTGATCTAATAGTTAAGGAGCTAGCTCCTTCACTAAAAATCATTGCTAAAAATTCAAGAACATTTCATACAGGCGCTAAGAAGGGATCAATAGGTTTCTGATGAGCCTAAAAACAAATCTTTTTCCATTTACTTCTGTAAACTTTTCTTAAAGAGGTTTTATGGGAAGATAAAAGTATATGCTGGCTATTAAAGGAAGTGGAGAAACCATGCTGTTAGCTTGAAGTTTGAGATCTCTGGATGAATCAAGCCTGTCAGGTGAAGCAGGAGGTCTGGAATCCAAACTGGGTAAAAGTAAATGAGGCCAAAGGAAGGGGAAACAAATCTGCAGAGGCCAGTAAGGTGCAATGAGGATGACTTTGCATTTCAACCGGGCAGCTTTCTGCAGAAATCTGGTAATTAGGGGAGTTGGTGGATAGAGCTTTGCTGAGTTGGGTTATAGCATCTGGAAGCTAGAAAACCATAAAAGTCTTGCACTCTTCCTTCAGGAGCTAATAAATCATTCTCTGGCTGCAATCAAAACTATAAGATACAATCTTTATGGCCTAAATTAAGTAATTTAATTTTACTATTTTTCAAAGTTAGCTGAACTGAGATAAACTTCTTCTCTCCCAGTATCTGCTGTTAAAACATATACATTTAATCAGTTACAAAACAGTCAGGACCCTTGTTGGTACATTTTTAACATATGCAGCTTTACAAATACATTTTTCAACACATGCATCTGTACAAGTCAGTTTGCTATACAAATGATATACAGTTCTTTACAAAATTCCAGCTAGCTGTGCATCCACTGCCCACTTCTCCTGGTACAGCTGGCAATACCCGACATTTTCACACTAACATCCACTGAAGAATTCTCATGCGAAACCTTACTAGAGGTACCTCTTGCATGCCTGAGTGATTCTTATTTGGGCTGAGGTGTTGGTAAAGAATTGACCATTGCATTGCTAACTGACATTCCATCTCTGGGCTAGTAATCAAGCAGCCTGAATCCTCACCACTGACACTTAGAGGCATTCACCTGGAATAAAATAGGTAACAGTTTCAGATGCAGGTCTCTGCAAGCACAGTTTCCCTTAAGAGCACACAGAGAACACACAGTCTGGGGTCTAGATTTCTCTCTCCCCCTCATTCCAGGTCCCCAACAATACTCCCCACTGGCACAGCTGTGGAGTGGAGTCCTCAGCAGAGTGCCCAAGCCAAGTCTTCCAGCCCCCTCCCTGTGAAACCAGTGCTTTGTGTCCCTGCTCCAAGCAGCTGACACACACTCACTCAGATTTGATTTGCACACGCACACACACCTACGAATGGCTGGCAAAGATTTACTAGGTATGCCCCCTTCTTCCCAGACTATAAGGTAGTTACTGCCACCAGACACTGCAAAGCAACCTAATCTAAGGCTCTTACAAGAGTACCCAAGTATACTGAGTGAAATGTTGGCATATTCTCTAAAGGACCATCCACAATGAAAAGTTTAAATATATTTAATAATGAAAATACAGGATATCAATTTACAATAAACACCAGAATTATCACAGGAAATATTAAAACAGATGGAGATTCATACAGATACAGAAAAACAGTACTTAACTAATCTCACTATATTTTCCTGACTGATCTAAAGAATTACTATTCCCTGGTCTGTTACTAGAGAAAGGCAATATGAAGCAGGTGAGGGGTCCTCCTTCATCAGGTTCCAAGAACACACAGCTCTGGGATTTCTCTCTCATCTGGTATTAAAAACATCACTTTTGTTGTAGATTACAGAATGACATCACATACATCTGGTCATCTGACTTCTGGTTCCCATGCTACCCCTATTGCTAGAAACCGTAAGAGAATTTAGCACAGATGTGTTACCATGCACACAGACAGAGCTTTGCTGAGATGTGTTATAGCATCTGGAAGCTAGAAAATCATAAAAGTCTTGCACTCTTCCTTCAGGAGCTAATAAACCATTCTCTGGCACAGACATTTTTCTCTGGCTGCAATCAAAACTATAAGATACAATCTTTATGGCCTAAATAAAGTAATTTAAATTTTACTATTTTTCAAAGTTAGCTGGACTGAGATTAAATTTCTTCTGTCCCAGTATCTGCTGTTAAAACATATACATTTAAACAGTTACAAAACAATCGGGACCCACCCACTGTTGGTACATTTTTAACATAAGCAGCTTTACAAATACATTTTTCAACATATGCATCTGTACAAGTCAGTTTGCTATACAAGTGACATACAGTTCTTTACAAAATTCCAGCTAGCTGTGCATCCACTGCCTCACTTCTCCTGGTACAGCTGGCAATACCTGACATCTTCACACTAACACCCACTGAAGAATTCTCATGCAAAACCTTGCTAGAGGAACTAGGACTACAGCCGCTGACACAACCTGCACTCTTGTGAGAAAAAGAGAAGCTGTCACCAATACTGTGTTTCAAACTGCTTCTATATATTCCAATGTTTGACACGGTTCTACACAAAACTTGTTGCAATTTATGGTTATCCTCAGACAGCAGCAAATCTGGAGTACCTGATTTCTTGCTCTTATTGGTAGATGCCTGGTCGGGGCAGTAATGAGCCAGTCATCCAAATATGGAAACACTCTGAATACCTGCCGTCTCATGTGAGCTGCTACCACTGCCATGCATTTGGTGAACACCCAGGGGGCTATGGTTAGGCCAAAGGGCAGTGCTCTGAACTGGTAATGACTGGATTCCAGCCGGAAGTGTAAACACCTTCTGGATCATCTGTTCATTTTTGTGTGACAGATCTTCAGGATGCATACTTATCAAGCACATCCGGTTGTCCTTGTCCAGAAAGGGCAGAATGGACTGAACCATGATCATCAGAAATTTTGTGTTTCTAGCCGATTTGTTCAAGTTGCCAAGATCCGAAATTGGTCTTCAGTTCCTGGTTTTCTTTGGTACTAAAAAGAATCTTGTGTAAGTTCCGGATTTTATCTTGTCTGGTGGAACCTCTTGGTTGACTCTTTTCTAGCAGCTTTTGTATTTCTATTGCTGCTGCTTTCCTCTGACTGGGTGAAACAATGGGAAAGTTTGATACAGAAAGAGGTCGAAGGGAAAAGGGGAATATAACCTCTGGATAGAAGCCTCTGCACCCAAGTATCATTTGTGATGTCTAGCCAGGCTCTCTGGTGCAGGGATAATTGACCCCAGATTGCCTCCAGAGGGGGACAACAGGGCCTCCTTTCAGGAGTGCTTGTAGAGTCTATCAGAGAAGGAATCTCTGGACCCCTGGTTCTGCGGGTCTCTGTCGTCCATTCAAGTTCCCCCTCTGCCCCTGAGAGAACCATCTCCACATGGATCTTGGAAAGGATCCTGGGACTTTCTGAACCACATTTTTCGACCACCTCGGTAAATTCCTAGAAAAGGATCTTTGAAGGGTCCAAAATCGTACTTCCACTGCAGAGAGTGTCTTTCCATCTTTCTCGCACCTGGACTGTGTATCTAACTTTAGGGCCAAACAACGAACTACCATCAAAGGGTACACTGATGAACAAGGACTTGAAGGGCACTGCAAAATCACATGTCATGCCTCCTGCTGGAAGTGCCTGAACCTGCCAATCTTGAGGCACCTTCACCTGCATGCAAGATAAGCCTCAATGACAAATTCGAAATAGATTGTAGGGTAGCCAACTGTGAGGCCACAGAAGTTTGAGTCTCAGCAGTAGTGGTCCTCAAAAAGGGAATTTGAGAGTTCCTTTATAAAGTCCCTTTGTAGTCTTGGAAAGTGCCAGGTAGTTCAATGATCTGAGGGCAAAAGTCACTGAAGCATACACATGCTTCCCAAATCTGTGCAACACCCTAGACTCCCTGTCAGGGGGACGAACAGAAGAACTCTGCTCAGCAAGTTCCTTCTTGGTGGAGCCAGAATCCGATCTGATCTTTTGGGGATTAGCTCAACTGTGTCAGGCTCCTTCCACGCCAGCCTAGAGTTCAAGTCAATAAGCTCATTGGTGGGCAGAGTTAACCAGGCGGTAGATGGGCCAGCTTCAAATGGCTCCAGGAATAACAATTCCTATAGAAAAGGGTTATCCGAGGACCAACCACCCCCTCTGCTTAAGGATTTCAAGAGTGTCTCCAAATGAGAAGTCTTCAGGTGGTGATCTCAGGGACCCTTTCCCCTTCATCAAAGTCAGTATCTTTGGTGACAGACTCTCAGAGTCCAAGTGACTCCTCTTGCACTTACTCTTCCTAGGGACTTCCTTGGTGGGATGCTCCAGTAAAAATTGGAAGAGATTGTAATGCCCTGCTGGGTAGCCTGTAGACTGAGCTGGCTGTCCCTGTTGCATAGAATGATGAGGCTCAAGGCGCAGAGGGAACTGGGATGCAGAGGGAAAAACTTGGGGGGGGGGGCATCCACCTTGCTGAAGAGAGAAAACTCTCTCCACCACCTCAGAAGCAGAATGCCCCAAGGAGAAAGCAGCCAAAAGAGCAGAAAGCCCACAGTTCTGTCCCATTGGCTCCATCTGTCCCAAGGGCATTCCACCCGAGGTGGAGGTTGGAGCAGAGCTGTCCAGTGCCAAGGTTCCGAGGGGCAGAGATGGCTCCAACAACTTTGGAGTTGACTCTAATGCCTCAGATCTGACAGGGATGCTAGATCTCAGACAGTCATCCAACTCTGAAACCGTCAGAGCCAGAGCACTTAGAGACTTCCTCTGATCCAAAGGTACGAACATCTTCGGACCCAATCCAGATGGTCCCAGCATACTTGGAACCAGTGGCTCTGAAACGGATGGATGGACTGGTGAAGGAGTTGAGAGGTGGAGTAGTTGGAAATAGGGCTTCCTGACCCAAAGGGGTAGGAGCCAGGAAAACTCCCATTGGCATCTGCACAGAGAGAAATTTCCTCCTCATTCTGTCCACATCAGCTTCAGTCAGATTTCTGGAAGAAACAGAGGAAGCTATGGATGGGAGACTTGAGTGCCAGCTTTCCATAAAATGAGAAGGTACTCGGAAAGGTGCCAGATCTATACTGGGTGAATATCTGGTTCTTGATACAGGCCTCGGATCTGAAGAGATTGGATCTGAGAAGGCCGTTGTCAGATCTGATGCTAGTAGAATAGTAACAGCCTTCTGATCCAATTTTTTTCTTTAGTGGCTCTATGAATGAAGGAGTCAGAACATAGCGGAAGGCTCATTAGTCTTTGATCTGGAGAGCTGAGCTCCAGTAATAGCCTCAGAGAAAGATGTAGGGAGTAACCCTTTCAAAATAAGCTTACTTTTTTTGTCCTCAATGGTATGCGGATTAAAGTTTTTAAAGATCAGACAAGTCTCACTGAAGACAATCCAGGCTCAAACAATAAACGCATGCCAACTGAGCCTTGGACAATGGCAACTTGTGCCTGAACTTTTAGCACTTCTTAAAGCCAGAAGGGCCTTTTTCTGACATTTTAAACTAGATTATTAAGACGAGGAATAAGACAATTTTTTTTCTTTTTAAAATAGTAGAAAAGAACAAAGAATTACACTAAAGTGTGTAAAGGGAGGAAAAATTAACAATTACCGATAATGGTAAAGGACTACACAGAGTGCTAGAAAAAAAACAGAGGCTTTATAGTATAGGAAATGACAAATTACTATAGAAAAATAGAAAACTGAAAAGGTTTATTATATCCAATTGTTCGAGAGCTCAAGGAGTTCACTTCTAATCATGAAAATGTCAAATAAGATCTGAGGTATGGTAGGGGTTTGGTGCATTATGGGAAGGGAGGAGCTCAAGAGCTTTTCAGTGGTCACAAGTTAAAGTAATGGCTAAGTCAGATCAGAGGATCAGATCCAAACCCAACAGTTGAGGAATGAATGAAAATTGACAACGTCAGATCTCTATTCATTTTTATCCCACTCACTAACTATTCCTTCTGAAGAAATTCCTACATTTCCACTACCCATTACTTAAATTCCTTTCTTTTTAATAAGTAGGTAAGGAAAGTGTCAATGCCTCATTTTTACTTTGTTACCCTGCATTTTTATTTTGTTTATTGGGGCATAATCTGAAGCAGTTATAGGATGAGACTCAAAGCTTTCAATTAAACCACATGTTCCTGTCAAATGTAAGTTTTACCTAGTCTAGCACAGTTATTGTACCTTGGGGAATATGTAAATTCTGTCAGCGTGCCTACTACTGAATTCACATTTTCCATTCCAAATATTTTCATAAATTTCTTAAGAAATCCATCTTGTTGCATTATATTTTCCATTCTAGGTCTCCCTGATACACAATCACTGTTGCAAATTAAGTTCCAGTCCCCACCTATAACTAATATTCCCACTAAAAGCTGATTATTTCTCTCAAAATATTCTTAATCTCCATAACAGCTTTTTGTAGAATATAAATGTACATCAGTATAACCCTTATTCCTCACCAAAGGCTCCTTACTACCACAAATCTACCATTACTGTCTTTTTTCCTCCTCTATCACTATTGGAGCCACTCTAGCAAACTCTATCTTTTTTCTTTGCCCTGATTTTCTGCTGAACATCAATCCTAAAATCCTCTGTCAAATTCATATGCTCATTTCTTTCCAAATGTGTCTACTGCAGCACCATTTGCACTCTGCATTTCTTAATACAATACTCTCTCATTTTTGTCTATACCTGCAAGGCCATTTATGCTCCAGGATGATGCAGATAGTGTAACCATTATGCTAAATAGCTGTTCCCAATACATGTCAGTTTTTTAATGTGTATTTTCAACTTTTGTGTTTTACATGTATATATTACTGTACAAAAGCTTAGGCTGCCAAACAATGTTTTATTTCCATTTGAAACTATGTCACATTTTTCAAGGCTTTTTGTTTTAAAGAAAACCCTTAAACAACTAAATATAGTTTCTAAACAACCCAGAGTAAACACACAAAACTATGTACATCTTCAAAAATGAAGCTGAACCTTCCAAACAGGAAATGCCCCAAATCGACAGCTGCACTCACAGACATTACTTATCCCAAAATAAAAAGTTGCAGACTCACCATAACATTCCATCTGTGTTGCCCATTTTCATTCTTCAACTGTTGGGTTCAGATCAGACTCTGCTGCTTCTTCCAGATTGAAGAATTCTTGAACTCTTGAGCTCCTACCTTTACCCATAATGCCCTACCAACCTAACATAGCTCAGGATCCAGTTTGCTGCCAACATGACTAACAGAGCAGTGGAAAATAAGAAAAGAAGGGAAACGGGAAATCAAACAAGGAACCAATGTTCCTTCAATACTCCAATTTCTCCAGGAGTAGAGCAAGGCCAGGGTAGGTGGGTGGGAAGACGTGGAAGAATGAAAATTGACAACACAGATGCAAAATTATGGGGAGTACATAACTTTCTATTCTGATGTTATCCATTTTCATTCATTCCTGAACTGTTGAGACAGAGTCCCCAGCTACCTAAATCCCAGGAGAATTCTAAGGAAGGATATTCCGAAGCACCGCTGAGCCAAAGGCTGCTTTTGCCCCTAGAAACCAGATCTAACTTGTAATGAGCAATAAAGTTATGAGGATTAGTCCAAGTTGCAGCTGCCGAAATATCATCCAAGAAAGTTCTGATGAGTTTGCCATAGAGCAAATGGAGTGGGCTCTGGATGGTTTTGGTAAAGATGAGCCTATTTTTTTTGATAAACAAATGCAAAACAAATCTGTTAACCACTTGGCCAGAGTAACTTTTGATACTGGTTTGCCTAGTTTTGAATCAGAAAAGGAACCAAAAATTGCTCAGACATTCTTGGATCCTTAGTCCTGTGAAAGTAGAAATGTAACTATCAGTGCACATATAACAAATGTAACAAATACTCATCTTTGTTCGAAAATTTGGAAAGAACACTGGAAGATTAATGATCTCACTAATAGACTCAGAAGCCATGTTTGGTAAAAAGGATGGACTAGTCCATACAGAAATCCTATCCTTTTGAAAAACTAAGTAAGGAGGCTTAGCGGACAATGCTTGAAGTTGAGACACTCTTCTGGTAGATGTAATAGCAACTAAAACAGTTCTCCAGGTCAAAAAGTTTAGTTAATAGTTGAGGAACTAGCACTTTCACTGAAAATCGTGGCTAAAAAGTCAAGTACATTTGAAATCAGTGCTGAAAAGGGACCCAGGTTTTTGCTTAGAGCCCAAAGAACAAACCTTTTCCAGTTACTCTTGTAAATCTTTATGGTGAAAACTTTATGGGAAGATAATAGAATGTGATGGATGGGGGGGGGGGGGCTAGGCTGTCTAGTGAACAACAGAAGTGGAAAAAACATGTGGTCATCTTGAGGCCTGTTAAGTCTGGGCAAGTCATGCCTGTAAGATGAAAGAGGTCTGGAGTTGGATCAAGGCCAGTAAGGGGCAATGAGGATAACTGTGCTCTTCAATCCAGATGCTTTCTATAAAAACTTGGGAAAGAGGGTTAACAGGGGTCCAAGCAGGAAGCAGAGCACCTCTCTGACTCCCCCAGTGGAGGGATCAGGGCAAATAACCTGCTGCATATGTTGCAGAGAGGAGATGCAAATAGATCACAGCATGGTTGGCCCCATTGCCTGAATATTCTCTACACCATGCTGACATTGAGAGATCACTCAAAAGGCAGCAAAATAAACTTGCTTAACTTGTCTGCAATCATGTTATCTTTCCCAGGGATGTGTATTGCCATCAGAAAGAGACTGGATGAGACTGCCCACTGCCATACTCTCATAGCTTCTCAACAAAGAGTAAGATTTGGTTCCCCATGTTTGCTGATTTACTAGACTACTGACATACTATTTGGATCACAGTAGTCCCAAATTGGGAGAGAGCCATAAAAGGCTTGAAACGCTAAGAGGACAGCTCTCCTCTCCAGCATATCTTCAGAAGACCATGTGCCTTAGACTGTCCTTTCCAAGAAATGCCTTCTCCGTCTAAGCTGAGTGACATCCATGGTCACTGTAGCCTTGGGTTCAGGGAGAACAAAAGACTGCATTCGTGGAGTTGGAGTGGATCCACCACAGAAAGTATTTTTTGTACGCTTGAGTGATTTTGAGTGGTATGGGTAATGGGTGTTGCAGAACAGACCACTGAGTGGTGAGTGCCCACTGAAGGATTCTCATATGGAACCTGGCAAGTGGTACAAGGTTGACTGTCATTGCCATGTATCCCAAGGCTTTAAGTAGCAGTCGTGCAGGAAGGTAAGAAGTTTGAATTTCTTTTTTTTCCTCCAATAAATATCTTTATTAAATTATCACGACATAGGCAATCTTACATTTATATAAATGAAAAACAAACCTTGACACCACTTTAGTAAAGTTTGAATTTCTTTTTTTTTCTTCCAATAAATATCTTTATTAAATTATCACGACATAGGCAATCTTACATTTATATAAATGAAAAACAAACCTTGACACCACTTTAGTTGGAGACATTATACATCACAGACACCAACGAAACAGCTGTAGTTGCAAATGTTATACATCACTTATAATCTATCTAGTCGTTGTCAGTTGAGCATCATATGGCTCATTCAAATCCTGCCTCCTAAATCTCATTCCTTCTCTGCATATATGGTTCCCACAATTTCCATTTTTACTAAGTAGTTTGCTCCTTCCCCTTTCTAAAGATCCCAATTCCAGTTGTTTTACCTGTTACTATATTCACGTCTTCCAACAAAGTTGATCTAGACTTTGATTTCCATTTTCTAGTTGATTAATTATGGTGGCTGCCAAAAAAGCAGACTCGGCAAGGCTTTACTATGTCTAGGCAATTCTGATTCTGTATCATAGCTCAAAGAAATCATCTCCTCAGTCAATACAATCCACTCATCCAGCATCTTCGACAGCAGTCTGCATGGAATCCCTAAAGTCTGTCAGCTCACTACACTCCCAAAAATGTTCCCAGCCACCTCTTCCCTGCCGGTCACATCTCCAACATTTGCTATCCACCTAAGAAAAAATTCTTTGGAGTCTACTTGGGGTATAAACATACCTATGTAAACATTAACAGGCAAAGATCCTAAATCGTCTAGACTTTGCAGCAATCTTGGCGATACACATCAACTGGTTATTCAATCTCTCTTCCCAATCTTTCTAAGCTCAGATTGATTCTTACAGTTACCATGCAATATTTTATATGCTCTAATTACTCCTTTTTTAACAGCAGCTTCTCTTCTAGATTCTATTAAAAACTCTACCAGCGCTGCTCTTTCATTTAAGAGACCCCTATTTCTTTCCCTTTGCCTATACTCGGATATCAATCCT
Source organism: Protopterus annectens (assembly GCF_019279795.1). Classification (NCBI taxonomy): domain Eukaryota; kingdom Metazoa; phylum Chordata; order Ceratodontiformes; family Protopteridae; genus Protopterus; species Protopterus annectens. The sequence goes on along the minus strand of NC_056725.1, from coordinate 521,804,159 downwards.
TGATAGGGAAGGCAATCTCTAACCTGCAGTCCAAATAAATTCTTGGCCTCTTTCCATTCTATTACCTTTCTTTTTCGGAATTTTGAATTTTATTGATCTGGAATTGAATGGTGTCTATTCAAGGTCAAAGAAGAGAAGCCATTTGGCTGACTGTATTCAGATGAGCACCAATGATTCTGAACTGTGAGTTGGTATGAGTTGAGATTTGTTGTAACTGACTGATATTCCCAGATGGGAGCACAGCTGGAGTAAGTAATCTCTTGCTTGAATTAGTTGATGCCTGGTTGGTGCAGTCAGGAGCCAAACGTATAAATATGGAAACACCCAGCATCCTAGCAGGCTCTGGTGAGCTGCTATGACTGCCACACATTTGGTGAACACCCTGGGGCTGCGATGAGACTAAAGAGTAGTGCTCTGACATAGTAATGACCGACTCTTATCCAGAAGGGTAAGCATCTTGTGGAGCGCCTGCTCATTTTGATGTAGTAGTACACATCCTGAAGATTTATTGAGCACATCCAGTTGTCCTGGTGCAGAAATGGTAAAATAGACTGAACTGTGACCATAAGGAACTTTGTATATGGAGCAGACAGAAACATCCAAAACTGGTGTCAGGTTCCCCCTGCAGTCTTTGGCACCAAAAGAATCTTGAATAGGTTCTGAATCCTTTCTGGTCTGGGAGGAACCTCTCAGATGACTTTTTTCTAGCAGCTCTTTTACCTCTAGAAAATCTGCTTCCCTCTTATTAGGTGGAATATCGGGGATCTTCTTTGGAACTGCTGAACAGGATTGGGAAAATTATGCAATATAACCTCTATATTATCCTCCACACCCATAAATGTTTTGTGATATCCAGTCGGGCTCCCTGGTGCACGGATCGACAACTTCCAACTGCCTCCACAGATGGACAGTTAGGCCTCCATTCAGAAGTGCTGATAGGATCTGTCTGAGAAAGAATCTCTAAATCCCTAGTTATGCGGACCACCTCTGCCACAGGGACAACTTCCATCAGAGATCCCACACTCTTATCTCCCCATGATTCCTAAAAGGGACCCTGTAATTTCTTGAGACACCTCTTTCTACCACCTTGCTAGTTCCTAGAAAATGACCTTTGAGGAGTAGAAAAACATACGCCTACAGAAGACAGGGTCTTCTCTTCTAGTTCGCACCTGGAGTGAGTCTTTTACATTGGGACCAAACAGCAAGATTCTGTCAAAAGGTACACTGATGAAAAAAAAATTAATGGTCCCACAAAATCACACAAGTACATCTAGGCATGCCTTCTAATGGAAATTCCTGAATGCTCTGCCTATGAGGTACCTTCCACAGCTTGATGACTAACCTCATGAAAAATCAGATATCGATTAAGAAACAGTATTCCCCCTCCTTGGAGGACATGGATTCCAAAAGAGATTTGGTAAGCCCCTTGGACAAATCTCTTAGAAGTCTGGTAAAATGTGCCAAATAATTCAGTGACCTTAAAGCGAAGGTCGCAGAAGCCCAGACATGCTTTCCAAACCTGTTCAGCACACTAGACTCCCTGTTAGGGAGATGGACAGAGAACTCTGTTCTGCTACTTGCTTTCTTGTGGCTGCCACAACAACCATGGCATCACACAGCCCTCCTTTACTCCAGTGTAGACTACTCCTTGGTGGTGTGAGGACTTTGTCTGGTCCCTTGGGAATAGGATCGACAGTGACCTGTTCCTTCTACGTCCACCCAATAGACTAGATCTACTAGCTCATCGGCAGGGGGAGATATCCAAGAGGTAGATGGGAAAGACCCAAAAGCCTCCAGAAACGGATTCCTCTTGGGAAGGGTTTTCCTAAGACAAACCACCTCTTTGCTTAAGGAGTTCCAAGATGTCTCCAAAGGAGACTTCATCAGGTGAAGAATCTGGGGGAACCCTTCCCCTACATCAAAGTCAGTGTCTTCAGTGACATACACACCTCTGGGAAGTCTAGGTACCTCCTTTTGCTTGTTCTCTTCCAAGGGACCTTCTTGGTGGGATGCTCCAGGGAGTTAGCGGAAGACAACAATACCCTAATGGGTGAGGGATGGAGACTAGCTCGGACTGGCTGTCCAGATGGAAGGGATGAATGAGGCTGAGGACACAAAACAGTGTGAGACAAGGAACTCTGATCCAAAGGAAAGGTCTATTCTCTGGACACAAACTCTCTCCATTACTTTGAAAGCAGAGCACCTAGAGGAAGCAGAAACCGATGGATCTGACAATGGGCACTCTCAGATTGTCGCCTCCCATCATCCCAAAGGCAACCCACAGGAGGAGGGAGTCGAAACCGAACTATTTCATGCCAAGGCTCCACAGGGAAGAGACTGCTCCAACATCTTGAGTCGATGCCTACACTTCTGCTCAGTCATCCAGTTCTGAAACAATGATCTTCAGATCAGAGGAAGACATTCCCAGGGGTTTTGGATTTGACGGCTCGGACACCAAAGGATGGATCTGAGAAGGAGAAAGTAATGGTGGTGCAGCTGAACAGAGGTTCTCAAGACCTGATATGGTTAGAGCCAAAAGAACTCCCATTCAAATCTACATCCTAAGGAATTTCCTCATCATCCTATACAGTTGAGGAGGGTCTAGAATGTCTTCTGAGTGACTGTTCGAGAAAAGATGTCAATCAAGAAGAGATGCTCTCCACAGTCAGAGCCAGTTTGTGGAGCCAAGGAGATTTTTCCAGGCAAAGCTTTGGCTCTGAAGGGGTCAAATCCAGCTTTTTCAAAAGTTTTGCAAGCGGCTCCAACAAAGGAGCCGAAGTCACACTATCCAGAGACCTTTTATGAGTCTCCTTACGAAGAGACTCGCCCTTTTTATCAAGAGTTTTAGGGATTTGATCCCCAGCAGCCAAAGGAGAGGATATGAAAGGTGAAAGACCCCTTAAAATAAGCTTATTAATTTCTATCAATTAATGCTCACATTCTACCTCCAAATGTTTTGGACCCAAACAGTATACACATTCCCTGTCGGCATCACAGTTTGTAATATTGTGCTCATACGAAATTTTGTACAGCCAGAACATTTATCTGACATTTTTCTATCAGAAAACAAGCAATAAAGCAAGAAAAAGAGTTGATAGGATATATATTTTTAAATGCAGGTATATAGAAAAGGAAAAGACTGCCAAGCAATGGTATTCAATGGAACTATAAAAGTACAAGGAGGAAAAGAAAAGACCACCAACAATGGAACTGGGAGGTGCTCAAGCAGTACAAGGAAAGGTGGTTGTTAGAAAAGAAACATAGATGAAATGACAAAAGGGTACCAGGGAGGAATATAGAAATGGATGCCCGGATGTATTAAGGTGATAAAGAAACTAAACTCACAGTACAAGAAGAAATCAGCTAAGACGACTTGTGCTCGAGCATTGGCAATCCACATCTGTTCACAGTGGCGGCAAACGAGATCTGATGTATGTCAGGTTGGTGGGGCATTATCAGTAAAGGGAGGAGCTTGAGAGTCCAAGAATCCTATGATCTGGAAGAAGCAGTACAGTCGGATCAGTACCCAACGGTTGAGGAATTAATGAAAATGGATGTTAGACTTAAGGTTGCACATGCTAAAGCACACACTGTTATAACCACTTATACTGATTCTTGTTCTTTTCTTATCTCTAGTCCTCTCCCAGATGTGAAAAACAGCTTGTATGCTTTCAGAAAATATTAACTTTTAGCCCCAAGAAAAATGTGCACTGCCCATCTTTAAATAAAACCAAACTGCACTATGTTCTATTAAAGTATTAAGGCTGCTAAAGAGGCTGCCATCTCTTATTCGCTTACCATGATTTTAAAGTTCATTTTTCACTGAACTGCCATTATACCTTTAAATTCTGCATTCACTCAAAGAACGCTCACAACTCTCAAGATTAGTTACTTGCATCTGCAGACAGCTTGTCTCCATGTCTCAGTAGCTCAGTTTTCTAAATGCTGTGTATGAAGTACACTGTTGCCACACACAGACCAAGGTTCGAATCCAGTGCGATGTACATCTAAATTTTAGAGTTATCAGTCACAATGTTTACAGATGTTCTCTCCACAGGAACTACAGGTAAATGGGTGAGGTAGTCCATATAATGAGTTTATTCAGTGGGAGGGTGGCTTAATGGCCAAGGTGTTTGCCTTACAAACACAAGGTGCAGGGTTTGAGTCTCACAAGGGATAATTGGCTAGGCTTAAAATGGCTCGCAAAGGCAGTTAGGTTAGTACTAAACTATGAACCTATGTAATAGTAGTCAGCAATTAATCTTTGTAAATTTCACTCAAAACAGAATGCACAGTTGCTTTCAACTGCAAACTTTGGACTTCTACTGAGGATTTGCTAATGGAAAAAAAAACATGCCAATATCTTTGCAGGTGTAAGCAACTTGGCATTTTCACAACTTTCATCAATTTGTCTTGTTTTTCAAGCCCTACATGCTTAAAGCTTATGCCATGGGTGTCAATTTAGACATTCACCTTTGAGAAAATATTTTAATTCTACATATCTTGTAGTCAAAAGCACTCTTATAACACACCACCACCACCCCAGCAACACAAGATTACAGCACATTAACGTTAAACTTACTTTTTTCCTTTTCAAAGCAGCTTTGTGTTACCTTTGTTACAAAAATCTTCACAGCATTTTCAGTACTTTGTTTTCTGGCAGGTGAACCACTTTCTTTGCTCAACTGCCCATTTTAAGTTTTATACATCAGGGTCCTCCTACTGACAAATCATGGTTACGTATTCTTTTTATATTTTCCAGATACTGACAATGTTGCAATTCACACCCATGCCTGACCTTTTAAGAAGAAAAGTCAATGTATCCAAATCTTAATCAGGATATTGCCTTGGTTACATCTTTCTGGTGATTGATCCTAGATCATTATTATCTTTATTATTGTCAAACTCATTAAACAAAGGGTACAATCCAGAACCAAATCATTCTTTTTATAAATAGACATTCTTTTTTTACCTGTAGTGTGCCCCCTTTCCTTGATTTGTTTTACTCTGTTAATGTCTAGTTTATTGCTTCACAATTGCCTTCCCTTTTCCATAGACCTTCATGCTACATTTTCTTCCTCATTTACTCTCTGTTCTACTTTTGCCATTGCTTCCTACCAAATAATTAATTCCTTTTTAGGACATTTATTCATTTTTTCTACTGATTTTAACTCTGATTACTTATTTATATCATCCATTCCATTTCTTTCCGCGGGATTTTTTTTTTTTTTTTTGCTACCAATCATACTAACGTTACTAGATCAAGGTCTAATCTTGCTACTGTCAGAGGTTCTTACATAGCTTGGGAGGATGCAGCTGGATCTGGTGTCCAATTTAACTGCAATATTACCTTCACTAATTCCCAGAGGTTAGTATGGGACCTTTGTAAATGTGTGCAACTCATGTACATATCTCTACTGGCTTACATCTCCACCACGTATCCCTGACCCGGTTAACATTCTTCATAATCTTGCTGGACTGTAAAAATATTTGTGTACGCATTTCTAGCCAAAAGTCCTAAACTTCCAGTCTCTTGTTATTTTGTTCTACATATCTCACCCCAATGATCCCTTAAATTACTTATTTCAAGATGCCCTTCCCAGTCTTTAATCCTTTCTTGCTGCGCTTTCCTCATCTACCTTCTCAATGCTGCACTTATTCTACTTGCTATTTTTTCTCAAGTTGCATTTATCATTCTCGCTTAACCAGACGTTGTATAAATCTTGGTGGTTATTTGTATTCCCTCTGCGTCTTTTTATCATATTCTTTAAAGTTTGAATTAACATCTTTTAATATAACCAGTCAGTGCCTTTCATTTGATACAGTTGCTTGAGCTCTACCCAATTCATATTTTCCCCAACTTTCCTTAACTGCTCCCAGATGTTTACTGATCCCCTCCCATAGGAACATGCCCATCCGAGGTCATTCCGAGCATACAGACCTGTTTGGTTTAATCCTATTGGGTAGAACTCCATTGCCCACCAATCATTTGCTCCAGTCCTAATCCATTTATTGGTTAGGTTTCTTAGCGGATTCCAATATTCCGATTTTATTGCCCTATCTGTTGGCTTTCCTCAATATGCTACACAATCACTTTTTTTTTTGCTTCCATCCATATTAATAATTCTTTCCAATCTGCTCTGTATTTATCATTTTTCAATTGACAGATTAGTTTTATGCGTCACCTTATAAAATATTCTTCTATTTCTAGTACTCCTCTACAATCACCATCCTGAGGTTCCACCACACATCCCCATGTTACCCTTGGTTTCTTTTTATTCCATATACAGCCTTTAATAAGGTTGTTAAAGTCTTTCCATGTCTGTGCTCCCAAGGTGTACAGAAAAGATTGGCCCAAATATAGTACCAAGAGGGACCACAAACATTTTTAATGCCTGTATTCTCATATCCAAGTCCAAAGTTATAGTTTCCCATTTCTTTACTAATCCTTTAATTTTGCTAAGCATCTCATTGCAAGTTTCTACTGGGGAGCCTCTTAACTGCTTAGCCAACCAAATCCCCAAATATTTTAGTTTGATATGCTTGCATAAATTTGGGAAAGTCTGCACTTGTTGCATAGGTGGTACCTAACTCACTGCTATTGCTTTTTATCTTAATTTTGTATCCTGCCACCTTGGTAAATTCTTATTTTGAACAGCTTATAAATATCCCTGCCCAAATAAGTTAACATTAATATAACATCATCCGCAAACATGGCCATTTTGTACTGTCTTCTCCCTCCTGCCCAACCCTATATACCAGACTGCCCAATTATTTATGTTAGCGGTTCTAGATATAAATGCAAATAGTAGGGGGAAGAGAGAGAGGACACCCATGTTAAGTGTCTCTATCTGTATTTTTCCATTACTCTGACATTGATTTTTATTCTAGCTTCCAAGTCAGCATACATATTAAGTGTATTAAACATTTGGGGAATCCCATAATGAACACATTTTCGATAAGATATTTCAAATCTACTCTGTGAAAGGCTTTTTCTGCATCCAAACGTATTGGAAGTTGCTTTTGCTGCTGTTCTAATATCTGATGCATTTGATTTACCAGATGTATGTTGTAAAACATTTGTCAGCCTTTAATGAACCCTGCTTGGTCGTGACTTATTAGGTTTGGTGATATTTTTTGCCAGCCTCTCTGGTATACCTGCAAATACCTTACAGTCATGGTTTAATATAGCTATTGGTTTACATGACTCTGGATTCAATAAATTCATTTCTTCCTTGGGTATAACTGGTAACAGCTTGTTTCCATGTGTTAGATATTGCTTGCGGCTCCATTATTTGGTTACACAAGATGTGTACTAATACTGTATCACCATCTCACCTGCTGTTTTCCATATTTGTATAGGAATAATATCCCACCCTGGTATTTTTTTTCCTTTGCTTGTTTCTCTCTCTGTGGATTTCTCTCTTCTATTGCCCTAAGAATCTCCTCTCCTATTTCAATAATTCTTTTCATTTCATCTTCTATGAAACTTTCAAACATCTCTTCCCAGTTTTCACTCTCCCCTTGAATGTCGTACTGCTCCCCATAATATTTTCGAAAGGCTTTCCTTATAGCTTCTGAATCTCGAGTTCTCTCTCCAGTTTTCAACTTCTAATTTTATTTATTCATCTTTCTGTTTTTTGTCAACCTCAAAGCTCATACTTTTTGAAATCTTGGGGAATTCGTAATATATATTTGGTTTGAGTGCTGCTCATGTTTTCTTCAGTGCCAATTCCTGCTGCTCAAGCAAATTCCTTTCTAGTTTCTGCAACTCTTCTATTTGAGAAAAAGAAAAATGATTTGGTTCCACACAGCAGTGAAAATCAATATGTAATTTATTGTAGTAAGGTAAGCGCTTTCTCGGAATAACATCTGCTTCATCAGACCAACAAAGATAGAACAACAGTTACATTTTTACATTTTAGTGTTTAAAAATGTAACTGTTATTCTATCTGTGTTGGTTTGATGAAGCGGATGTTATTCCGAGAAAGTGCTCACCTTACTTTAATAAAGGACATATTGATTTTCACTGCTGTGTGGAACCAAATAATTTTTCTTTTTCCTGTATTCTCTGGTTTTTGCATCCAATTCCTTATTTGGCTCAAGGACAGTTTTCCTCTGGTACTTCTATTTGAGTTAGCTTCCCACTTTTTCTGGAGGTCTCCTCTATCTGCTAATTTCCGCTTCTGCCACAGTCTCATCCTTTCCCACTCTTCTTGTTCTACTATTCTCAGTTTACACTTCAAGCAGTTTTTCAAGCACTGTCCCAAAGTTCTAGGCCTTTTTTCCACATTCAAGCTCAGATTTGCTTTTCCCTCTTGTAGGAAGTTTAACAATTTCCCACTTTCCCTTGGTGATCCCACCAGCCTGCTCCTGTCTTCCAGTGCCTTCCCATTTCTACTACTTTGGGTCTTTTGATCTTAATTTCCACTGGCGAGTGATCTAACAGTAGTAATGGGATGGGTACTTGTACTGTGTACTAAACTCCTATGCTCTGCAGATACATAAATTCTATCTAGCCTTGCCTTTTATGCCTGGATGAGTAAAAAGTAAATTCTTTATTCAGTGCTTCTCCTGTAGCATGCCAGCAAAATGTTTAAGTAAGCTTCTTTAAGACTATCTTATCTGTTGTTGGGTGCATCCTTCTAGGGCGCTTGTTTTCTATAAAGCTACAGTCCCCTGCAACTTATTAGTACACCCTGCTGTGCCTCTACTATCCCTTGTATTTTCCTCTTACAACTTTTAGGAGGGAGGAGGGATGTCGACACTAGCTAATGTTACTCTACTACTGCCTCAGTATCCCCGCAAAAATAAAAATCTACTTTATCTCTGATAATTTCTTTAATTTCCAAACCTGAATTACTCCTTATTAGTCCTCTCTTTCAACCATCCCATGTTTCTAATCAATAACCCAGCTCTTTCTTCTGCAGTACATGTGCTGTTTCTTCATTTGACAAATGTTTTACTTGGAGTGCTACACTAATATTTCACTGCCTTACACTGTTAAATACTTCTTGTCTCTATTCTGTCTACTTTTCCATTTACATTCCAGCTCAAAATTTGAAGTGTCATGTTTCATGTACTCTGGTAATATTCTACCTTTATCCCCTTACGTTTGCTTTCAGCTCACTGTGTAATCGACCAATTCGTTATGTGACGTTATGCTTTCCTTGATATGTAGTAATTAACTAAATTTATTTTTGATTTCCCTCCTTGATTTATAATATTTGATATTTTATTATGCTGCCGTCTCTTTCAATTTCCCATTTGCATCATTAAAACTTAATTCCCAGAAAATAAACATTGCTCTAATTATATACAAATACTTCAAACTTCCTGTCATATCCCACAATGGGTATTCAAGCATATGTTCTTATGGTGCTTTCTCTGTTCTACCACTCTGTCCACAAGTTGCTCCTCCCTACAGTGGGGCCTCCCCTTTTCACATCTCACCAATGTTCATCGATAATGTGTGGGTTTAATATCAGAACTGCATATTGTCAGTTATTTTAAATTTTTATATACATTTTATTTTACAGATAAACATGAATGTTAATTCTAGTCTTCATGTCCATTCAAATGGCTTGATAACTTGCAATAATGTCAGTTCTGTTGTTCTATTCATTATGGGTTATCGGTCCTTCCGCACCATCCAACCATAAACCATTCTAGTTGGAGTTGTTTTCCATTACGTCCTCTGCTCACTTTCTGCACCTCTACCTCTTTACGGATAGAGGTATTTTATCAACTGTGCATTGGCCAACCTTTGGTTAACCTTCCAGTGAGTCAAGTTTCTCACTGCTCTTCCATTTCTACTCTTTCTTCATTAATGTCTTGGAAGGTGTCCGTCACCCTTTTCAGGAACTTCTCCATCTCTCTTTTCCAGAAAAGGGTTTCATGGGCCAGTGTTGTCTCTCACACTCTACCTTTCTTTCAACTTGCATTCCTTGGTTTTGCATTATTTCTTCAGTTGGGGACATGGTACACTGCTTAAACCCCTCTAGCACCTCCTCCACTCAATCAGATTCCACAAACGTTTAGACTCTATGGAAAAAAATATTCTAAATGCTGCTGGATATATCAATTTAAAAACATAGCCCAAGCCTCTGCACAGTTTAAAATATGGTATCAACTTGGTCCTCTTCATTCTGGTATGTGCTGAGAAGTCTTTGGTAGCAAACATTCTATTAGCACAATTCTTAGGATTGTCTTTTTTACATAGTCCTCCCGGTATGAGCTCTTTCAGTCGGTATGTTTGCAGTTTGACCACTATAAGGCATGGGAATTGCCTTCTCTCTCCTAATGGCATGTACATCCTGCGAGCCCTTTCTATCCTAATTTCCTCTGCTGGAATGCCAGTCCAGTTTTGCAAATGTTCATTTACTTATTTAATTTTATTAGCATTTGTTTACTGGGAAAGTCCACTGGGCCAAGACAGCCCATTTTCAGTGAAGGCCCGGACAGAAAAGCTCCAATTATGCATTCTTTACACTTGTCCCCTCTGCTCCTTCTGGTATGTTCATAAAAAGTACAGTTGTGTACACTTACCATAAATGTAGATGTTAGAGTGTATTCACTGTTGCTGTCATCACATTTGGGTTATCTGCTTGCAGGTAGCCCTCAGTCAGCCTGATTAACAGTCTTGGGTCCTGCATCGGTTGCATACCCCTGACGACCTGACATCATGGAAGAAGGGACAGCAACTGACGCAGGACCCAAGACTTTGTTAATCAGGCCGACTGAGAGCTACCTGCAAGCAGATAACCCAAATGTAATGACTGCAACAGTGAAACACTAAGATCATCACAGATTTTCCCTCCATTCCCTATCTCCCAATTGTATCAGCTTAGCATGTAAAGCTTCTAGCCATGTTTCTGTTGTCTCCATCCCTTTTCAAATTTCTGAATGTCGTTAGAATGCTCACTTAATGCCCCTTCCATTTCCTGCATCTTAAAATCATTTCTTTTCATATAGTCCCATCAGGGTTTCTCTCATTTTGACCATTTCTTCATAATATTTGTCTATTTCCCCTCCAAGGTCAACATCTGTACTACTGGGGCCTTCTCACCTCAAGGAAGGGGGACTAATATGCATCCACAGGAGCCATGCAAGTCTTGCTTGTTCGATTTCATCACTTTTTAGTTTTACCCTAACACTTCTGCCAAGTCTTGTCATCCAAACATTCTTTTTCCACTATTTCTGTTCGCCCATGTGGGGAGCGAAATTCATCTACTTCCTATCTGGTGTGAGCCATACTGGAAGTCAGCAGTCTACTCACTTTTGTCCAGTCTTTCTTCTAGTTATACTGTATAGCCTGTATTTCTTACAAAAAAAAACTTGTTTACTTTAATATCTTTAACATACAGTAGCCACTGAAGAGACTCCCCCACATTGAAATAACCCTGACTACACACACTTAAGACTGCTTTATTATATATGGCATGCAGCTTATGTCACAGGCTCATAAGAAGTTATTAGGCTAATGGACCTAGGGCCCTTACAAGCCTAGCCAAGTTCTACCCTCATTTCCACAATCAGCACCTATTGCCCTTGTCCAAGATGGACACAGATGGAACCCCCGGGGTGAATTTACTGTTACCCATCCAATGGTCCAGACTGCTTTTGAAGAGGGCCAATGAGATGATTTGTTTGACATGAAGTACGAGTCTGGTCCAAGGGTGTGGTAACCTCTGACAGACAAATATGTTCCTCCTACAGGTTCTGTTAATGTGATGTACCAGGTTAAGGGGTCTTTAGAGTGAGTAACCTAATTTGACTTGCGGATATGAAGCATTTTCAATAAAGCAGGGTCAGAGGGCGCTTTACATTCAAGACAGCGATCACCTCTGAGTAGTCTGTATGAAACAGCTTAAAGTGACAGTGATTTCATACAATTCACATAGGACAGATGCTGAAGACCTTGCATTTTCCTTGAGGAACCTTTGTGGTCTCTCTAATAGCTGCAAGTGCTTGGAAAGGTACATAACCAAAAGGGGTGTTTTACTCAATTACTGGCCTGATGAGGGAAGAGTACAAGGAGGATCAACTTTTGTTCTGGAAGCAATGCCCTTACTTAAAAGATGAGTTGTATAGAATGCCCTTCTTACCTCTGTGGAGACATGGTGATTAAAGGTAAGGCTGAAGTCAACAAATACTAATAAGAAAAACTGTTTCACTGTTACCCCCCCCCCCATAGTGTTTTTCTAAACATTAATGACAAAGTAGTTTATATGCTTTACAGTCCACCTACATGTTTAACAAAGTCATTACTGACAAAAGTAAGTTACAAAGTCCTTTACTAACGCTATCAACCATAACCGTAACAACACTAATCTATCATCTTCTATCTTCATAGATATTTCAAAAGCTTTCGACATGGTTAATCATAAACTCCTTCTGCATATACCAAAATCTCTTTCAATTCATCCTTCTTCCTTATCCTGGTTTACATCTTACCTAGAAAACCATCAGCAGGCAGTACTTTGGAACAACTCATTATCTAATCTCCTTCCTATCGCTTTAGGTGTACCTCAAGGGTCTATCCTTGGCCCACTCCTATTTTCTATACTTATTAACGACCTCCAGTCAGCTATTCCAAACACTACTTGCATACAATCTGCAGACGATTCCACTATAATCTGCACTGCTTCAGACTGAACTCCTGTCACTTACCCAAAAAGCTTTTTCCACTGTTGAACACTGGTTCTCTGACCGTTGCCTACTCCTCAACCCCAAGAAAACAAAGTTGCTATTGTTCTCACCTACCCACAAATCAAGCTCTCTTAATTTCTCTATTACTTCCTCTGATAACACTCTGATTTCTCCTGATGCTACTACAAAACTACTCGGAATAACTATTGACAACAATCTCAATTTTGATTCTCATATAAACAACACAATAAAAGTAATAAACAAAAAGATTGGTTCCCTTTATAGAATCAAACCATTCCTTACACCTGAAGCTCGGACCACCTTAGCTAGTTTTCACCTTATCTCTACCCTTCTATATGCTTCCCCTATTTATACCAATCTCTCTAAAAATAACCTCAAGAAAATTGCTACATCTTACCATAATATATTGCTCGATTTGCCACAGGATCCCTCTTCAGAACCCATCACTGTCATAACCTAAAACAACTAGGCTGGCTTGAACTTCTTAACAGGCTCATTTATCAACAGCTCTTAACTGCTCACAAAATTCTATATCAGCCTTCTAAAACACCAATTCTCTCTAACCTCATTACGCCTTATAATAAGTTGAAACACCTACGCTCTTCAAACAAACTACTGGTTAATATTACCATACCCAATAACTCTGCAGGTGACGGCCTTTTTTCTAACTCTGTTGGAAAAATGTGGAACAAACTGCCATCTGATATCTCATCTTTGTTTAGTCTTCCACTCTAAAAAAACAGCTGAACACACATCTCAATAAACACTGGCTTTGTTCCTGTAACAAACCAGATTAACCTTTCTTTTTTCCTTTCCTCCTTAATTCCTCCTCACACAACATCCTATAGACATATGTAAAAAAAAAAAAAAAAAAAAAAAAAAAATTTAAATATTTTAATTATTTTCTTTTTCACCTTTTTCCATATTATATACTTATATATAGCAAATATCTACTAAACTTTGTTTATGTAATTTCCTGCTATGACTATGCCTGTCTGCATGTATATCTCATGTTCTGACTCAACGTGTTAATACTTTTTACCTTGTATTGACTGCTTCTGTGAATTACTTGTAATATCGTTGGAGCTTTTCTCCCCGGACCTCCACTGAAAATGGACATATATCCAGCTGGACTAGCCCGGTCAACAAATGTAAAATAAATAAATAAAATAAATTAAAAGTCCAGTCTTTCTCAGACATTTTCTTGCAAAGCCATATCTCACAAATGTGATGGATGCTTTATAGTCTCCCACATATTCACTAATTTCAGTGTTGCTGGTCTTCTTCCTGTTTATCTCCATCTCCCAACACAAGACTCCGATTCAAGTATAAGGTACTCCTGATCTTCTAGTCAACTCCTGTGCTTTTTCAGTCTCACAAGCATTTTCCTTTGGAACACTGGAAAAAGGTTTCACTGGCAGAAGTCTATTAGCTTTGTTGTCAGGAGAATGAGAAGCAGAGTCTACTTCTGTTTGCTGGAAAAGTTTTTTTTTTTTTGTTGGATACACATTTTTATTTCTTCCTTGGCCTGTTCTGCATCAAAAATGTCTTTGACCCTCTAGGAAAAGTATTCTGAAGAAAGCCGGATACAACATTTTGAATCTCACACCAGCTTCTCAACATTCCCTGACTGTTGGGATAAATTTGCCTGTGTACAGTGAATAATAATTTTCTACACACTGCTGTCACTAATTTTAAAAAACTTTTTGATTCTGCCACAGTTTTGCTAGGATAAACTCTCAGTAAAGATGTAATCATAACAGGTAATACAGGTCTTTGCTGCTCTCTCGTGGCCTGGTTTGGAACATACTCTCAGCAAGCCCTTTCAATTAACAAATCCTGCCATGGAATACTAGTCCAGCTGCTTGTGTGATGAAGACAGCCTGTTCCTTCCAATTTCTCTGGTACAGCAGAAAAATCTCAGATTTTCTCCGGCATTCTTTCTTTTAATTCTATCACTTTTTGAAACAGCTGCTCTTGAGAAGTCTCAGCCTTTTCTTCACTTCATCCCCTGATTTTTGAAGTTTTATCAGTTCATTTGAATAACTATGCCAAGCTTTATTTTCCAGCCTTTTGTATTTGAGTTGATATACTCCTTCAGTGTTTCACTTAAATAAGCAAATGTACTCAGGGGTGATTAAAATATGTATTTTTCTCTAAATTACTGGAAGCCATCTCTTATATCAAAGCTGAAGCCTGAACTGCTTTTTGCTGAACAGCTGCAGGATTCTTCCAAGGCAGTGTTCTCTCTTCACCTTTTCTAGTTGATTCTAGTTCAGGTTCTCTTTGCTGGCATCCAGGCAGTATACTTATTAGCCATTAACAGAATTTTACTCAAGTTGACAAGATCACTGGCTCTTATTTCTCAGTTCTTTTTCATACAGAGAGCTGAAATTATGCTGTTTATCAGTGTGCAGCCATCTTGGAAGTGAAGATCAAAAGATTTTTGATACCTCTACACCACAAGGTACACAGAAAGGTTAGAAGCTGCCCAGAGTGGAATATATAAAAACATGGATGTGAAGACCAACCTGGCAGATGACCAGTGACCAGAGCCAGGCAACTGGCAACCTTATCACCACAGACATGATGACCTAAGGAGGCAGCAAATGCACAAGTTTGCCCAGTGGGAGGACAAAGATCACAATGCATGTCTGGAGTCCTTCAGTAAGCATCTTTACTTTTGCAGTCACTATTCCACTTCCATACTTATAAGATGGCTCTCTCATTGTTGCTGCAGTTTCCTTTTCAACTTCATGCTATGTAACGGAGCATTCTATACTGCTGCTACTGTTTCATGCTGTGGCTGCTTATATACATTGTATTGCAATTATATTTAAAATTGATTTTTCAAGCTGTCATTACTGTACTTTACATTTTTATATGATGCATCCCTCTGCATGTTTATATATGCAGCAGAGTAATCATCTACTGTGCATAATCTACTTTATGCACATTTGTCAGTGTGCATGTATGTAATGGTACAGCCACTGCTGGCCAACAAGCTTAATGGCATACACAGGACTTTTACTGGATGGGCTGCCTTAAATGTACAAGGTGTTTATGGGTATACTGTTATGGTTTACACTTCAGAATGTGAACCACACCATTATGCCCATTAACATCCTTGTGGTTGTGACAGGACATTTACAATATCTTGTCAGCTACTTTTTTCTTATCACATACAAAATGCCACTGCTAACAGTGCCTTTGTCCAGCATGGAATGAGAATGAAACTAACAAGAGCATCTATTTATTACAAGAGGCTGGGGTGCCTGCCCGCCCCCACAACAATATATCCTTTCATTCCTCAGTTTTCAATACATCATTTATAAATTTACATTATATTAATGGTTGCTTTTTTCTATTTTTGTCTCCCTCTGCAGGTCCAGAAAAGCCTAGGGCATCTCTGCTGCATCCTGCAAAAACTCTACTCATGCTCTGCATTTTGGAACTTCCTTGTCCTGGAGAAGTACTGGTACCTCTCTAGCAGGCAGCCCAGAATGTGCACCCCTGTCTGAGAAGATACAACTTTAGGCAGTGGTGGAGGCTGCAGTGGACTGAATGCAAAAGAGGCAGTGGGATCCACTATCAACACTTCCTGCAGCACATTTAAAACTTGTTGAACCAGCAGGCTCCATACACTGAGCCACCAGAGACTAGTTTAACATCAACATCAGGGTCTGTCCATGCTCAAAACGTTGGCAGGATCCTGATAACTAGTCTCTGGAAGTTTGGTCATGCACCTACCCCGTGTCCCCCACTTCCAACACTTATCCTTCCCTACATCCTTCCCTTTCTTCTCATGTGTTGTAGAAAAACAGGGGTCTAGCTCCACCTAAAAAAAACTGATGTACCTTCCTCCATCTCCTTCAGCTCATTTATTTAAGTTATCCTTTGGAGTTTCCTTTGCTTTCTCTTCCCCTTATTTTACTATCCCCCACCTTTCACTCATTAAATTAAACTGGTGTTCCCTGATGGGCACCTTCATATTAAGGCTGTTGGTGCAGTGGGTTTATCTGCATAGCATCATCGTTATGCCAAGGTATGTACACAGAGTCTTGCTGCAAAGCATCACTATATTAGTGCAAGGCCTCACTTCACTACTACACATTTCTAAGCTTATGATGTTGCAAATGACTTGTCATATTGCAAGCACATCTTGCGTTTCTGAGTATGACTTTACTTGCATACTTTCTCTGACTTGCACAATTTCAACTCTACACAGTTCAAGGAGAAGATTGTTGTAAGCTACACACTTGTCCTTAATCACAGGGACAAACCCTGATAAGCAAATTCTATCACACACACTTGGTATGTAAAGCAGCAAAGTAAAAAGAAGTTATGTCCTTACAATAATGTCAATCTGTGTTGTAGATCTTCATTCATTCCTTACCGATGGGTTTCGGTTCCATACTTGGAAGAGACTCGGTGAATACAACAAGCTCGCGGCAGCTGAAAATCTCTCGAGCCAAGTCATACCCATAGTGCCCCTTCTCCTCCTCTCTTCAGATCGAGTTTGCCCGTAAGGATAGAAAGAAAAAAAGGAGGTCCTATCTGAACAGATGCCATATCTGGTAGTTAGGACCAAAACCGAACCACCAGGAGTCTTCCAGAAGGGGGTAGGAGGGCAGGATGCAAGGAATGAATGAAGATCTACAACACAGATGAAACATTATGGTAATAAGTTATTTCTCTGATGTTGTAAATCCTCATTCATTCCTTACTGATGGGACAGAGTCCCTAGCTACTTTATGCCCGGGAAGGCCCTATGTAAGGATATTCCAGAGCACCACTGAGCCAAAGGATGCTCTTCCCCTGGAAACCATATCCAATTTGTAATGAGTGATAAAGGTGTGTGTGTGTGTGTGTGTGGGGGGGGGGGGTTGCCCAGGTAGCTGCTGCACAAATGTCATCCACAGAGGCTCTGGAATAAAATGCCACTGAAGTAGACACTGACCTAGTGGAGTAAGCCTTGACTCTAGTAGGCAAAGTTAATTTGTTCTGTTGGTAGACAAAGGTAATGCAATGTCATAACCATTTTGATAAGATGACTTTGGAAACGGTGCTGCCCAGTCTTGGCCCTGATAAGGATATGAACAGCTGGTCTGACTTTCTGAAAGATTTAGTTCTGTCTAAATAAAAATGTAATTGTCTATGTACATCCATGAGGTGTAAATGGTAATCACCTTTGTTAGAAAACTTTGGGAAAAAAATGTCAAATCAATGGACTGATAGAGATTTAAATTTGAAATAACTTTGGGCAGGAAGGAGGGCTTAGTCCGAAGTGATACATTGTGGAAAATTATGCAAGGGTGATTAACACACAAGGCTTGTAACTCTGACATTCTCCTGCCTGAAGTGATGGCTACCAGGAATAAGGTTTTCCAGGATAAAAACTTTGTCACATGTGGCTGAAGGTTCAAATGGTGAACAAGTCAAAGTCTGTAAGACTAGAGTCAAATTCCAAGCTTCAGTAGGATTTTTAATAGGCGGTCGCAGATGCAGAACTCCCTTTAGGAAGGTTTTGGAAATATGGTGGGACATTAATGAAGAATCATTAAAGCCATTATGAAATATGGCGATAGCTCCTAAGTGAACTGTAACAGTAGAGGCTGAGGCTCCTGACTGGAGTAGAGTCAACAAGTATTCTAAGACCCTATGGACCAGGGTTGAGAACGGGTCTAGTCCTTGTTCTTTAGCCCATATTACAAACCTGCCCCATTTACTATGATAGAGTTTCCTGGTGGAGGGTTTATGAGAAGCCAGAAGTATCTTTCGCACTGGGGAAAATATGTTACTCTGCCTGGCAATTAGTGGAAGTGAAGAACCCAAGAGGTCAGCTTGCTGGGATGGACCAGCCCCTGTGGGTGAGATAGGAGTCCCGGGGTTGGGTCCACGGTCCATGGGCGGTGAATCAGGTGATGCCATAGGAAGGGGAACCAAACGACAGGGCCAACAGGGTGCAATGAGGATTACTTTACTTCTCAACTATTGCACTTTCTTCAAGAACTGTGGAATGACGGGAAAGGAAGCAAAGGCATACAGTAGACCCAGGGCAAATTGTGTATCAGAGCATCTATCTGACTCCCCCTGAGGGGGGATAAGGGTGAAGCTGCTGCATCTGTGGTTCAAGGAGGAAGGAAAGAGTGCAGCAAGGCCGGTCCCAACGACAAAATATGTGTCTAGCTATTACGGGATTGAGAGACCACTCGTGAGGCATCAGAATGTTTCTGCTCAGTTTGTCTGCAATCAGATTGGAATTCCCAAGAATGCACATTGCTAAGAGAAAGTGGTTGGAAGCTATCGCCCATTGCCACACTCTCAGGGCTTCCCGGCATAATGGGTAGGATCTGGTTCCTCCTTGCTTGTTGATATACCAGACTAACAACACTGTCTGACTGGATAACAATTGTCCCCGACGGGAGGGTAGTTTGGAATGCTTGCAATGCTAGGAGCACCGCCCTCAGTTTTAGGACACTGACATGCAGCCTGGCCTCCAAGGGGGACCAAGTGCCTTGGACGGTCTTTCCCTGAAAATGCCCCCCATCCCATCAGGGAGGTGTCCATGGTAACTGTGGCTTTAGGTTGAGGGGGTGAAAAGGAACAACACCATGACTCTTCCTCTGGCTTCATCCACCAATTCAGAACCTGCTTGCATTGGTTTGATATGCGGATTGGGTAAGACAACAGGTGTGTTATTATAGACCACTGGGATGCTACTAGTCAGTGAAGCAGCCTCATATGGAATCTTGCTAGAGGAAGTAGTGTGATTGTAGCCGCCATGGAGCCCAGAAGTTGCAGGACCAGTTGGGCTGGAACAAGGTTTTGAGAGAGTATTATTTGAAGCTGAAATCTCAACCTTTGTAGCCTATGATGAGGTAAAGCGACTTGGCAGGATATTGTGTCAAACAATGCCCCAATGAACTCTAAAGCTTCGAGTCGGTACCAGCTTTGACTTTTTTGTGTTTGAGATTCCTAGCACTTCTGCCAGATTTTGAGTATAGAATATGGCTTGAAGCAGTAGACTCCTGGATGGAGTGGTAAGGAGCCAGTCGTTTAGATATGGAAACACGGAGAATCCTTGTAGTATTAGGTGAGCTGCTACTACTGCCACACTTTTGGTGAACACCCTGGGGGCTGTGCAGGGACCACAGGGCAGTATGTGAAATTGGTAGTGACTGGCTCCCAGCCGAAAGCAGAGATATCTTCTGGATCATTTGCCCATTTTTTATGTGGTAATACGCACCCTGAAGATCAATAGAGCACATCCAATCACCCTTTTCCAGAAATGGAAGAATGGACTGAACAGAGACCATCCAGAATTTTGCTTGTCTGACAAATTTGCTCAGTATGCTGAGGTCCAAAACTGGCCTCCAGTCCCTTGTCTTTTTTGGCACTAAAAAGAACCTTGAGTAGAATCCGGATCTTATTTGGTACGGTGGGACTGTTTGGATGACTTTCTAGCAGCTTTAGAACTTCTTGTACTGCTGCATCCCTCTGACTGCGTGGAACGTCGGGTATTCGCCTCAGAGGCCTAAGGTAAAGGTCGAAGTGGATATACTAACTTCATTATCCTCTGCACCCAGGAATCTGATGTTATCAATTGCCAGGCCAAGTGGTAGAGAGAAAAACGTCCCGACTGCTTCCAGAGGTAAACAATCGGGCTGCACTTCAAAAGTGCTGATAGGGCTGACCAGAGAAAAAATCCCTGGAGCACTGATTTTGTGGGCCCTCTCTGCCACAGGAGAGGCGTCTTTCCAATGAGTTCCCCCTCTGCCCTGGGGGGATTGCTCACCACAAGTATCACAGAAAGACCCTTGGATTTTTTGAACCACATCTTCCCGCCTTTCTGATTCCTGGTGTAGGATCGTTGAGGGGCAAAAAAGTGTGTGTCCATGGCAGATAGGGTCTTTCCCTCTTTCTCACACCTGTCTGTGTCCAACTTTTGCGCCGAACATGAAATACTCAAGAGGAGCATTGACAAAGAAAGACTTGAAGTGGTCTGCAAAGTTGCGCAAGTGCATCCAGGCATGACTGCTCCTGAACCAGCTGCTCTGGCTGCCCCCTCGGTTGTATGGGCGATCAACCACATGGAGGAGTTAGAAATGGACTCCAGGCTGGCAAGCTGAGAGGCAACTATCATGCACTTAAGTCATGCAATACCCCTGCCAAGGTTCCTGAAAGGTCTGTAATCAGGTCTCTCTGAAGACGTGTAAAATGTGCCAGGTAGTCCAGCGAACATAAAGCGAAGGTCGCTGAAGTGCAAGTCCGCTTCCCCAGTCTGTCTACCGTCCGCGACTCCCTGTTCGGAGGATGGACAGTCAGGCTTTCTGCAGCAAGTTCTTTCTTAGTGGACACTGCCACAACCACAATCTACTGCTAAGCCTCTGGACCAGTGGGAGTGGTCTTGTGGTGGAAAGAGGAATTTATCAGGTCTTTGGGGAATCAGCTCAACGGTGTGTCATGAGCCTTCCAGCCACATTGCACTATGAGCTTAACCAGCTCATCTGCAGGTGGGGTCACCCAGGAAGTAGAGGGTCGAGCAAGGAAAGCCTGTAAGAATACAGATTCTTCAGTAGAAGGGTTGATGGGCTTCCAGTCACCCCTCTTCAGGATCTCCAGTACATCTCCGAATGATGCATCCTCAGGAGGCGACCATGGGGACCCTTCTCCCTCATCGAAATCTTCATCTTCGGTGAAGGATTCCTCAGGGGAATCAATATGCCTCCTCTTGCATTTTCTCTTTTGGGGAGGCTCCTCAGTTGGACTTTTCTGAGGACTCCTCCTAAGAGCGGGAAATGAGGTTTCTTGCTGCTCCCGTGACTAATGTCCAAGCATAGTGGGCTGCATCAGCTGCATACCAAAGAAAAGGTCAGGTTCTGACACCGGGGTGGCAACTGCATGCTTGCGGAAGTAAAAACCCTCTCCATCACCTGGAAGGCAGGCCCACCCAAACCAAAGAGGGATGGAAGCCCTTAACCAAGAAGGACAACCTCAGAACCGGGGTCACACCCCGGTCAGACAACCCCACCTCCAGGTTTGGAGCTCCGCAAGGACTAGGAGCTGCCAAAACAACCAGAACCATACACTGCGCCATACAATAAATTGGTGCCGAGAAACCAGTCACGTCTCGAGGGTTGATCATCTCCGAATGGACCCAAGTCCACAGGGTAGGCTCCGGAACCGTTGAAGGGTGCATCACAGGAACCGAAGAAGTTGGCACCAGGATAGACATCGGTACAGAGGGCTTCAAAGCCCAAGAAGAGGTTGAAGGAGGATATGATGGAGTCTGTGCAGAAAAACCCTCAGCTCCAAGTGTGAGGTAGGCCTTGGTAGGGGTTGGAATGCCTCTGGCTGCTAGGAGCTGATAGACAAACCTCACTACATCACTTTGGAAAGACTCCTGGTTGAACAGGTGGATATCCCAGGAGGAGAGTCAGGTCTCTCAAGAAAGGGACTATAACACCTCTGTTCAAAAAAAAAAAAAAAAAAATTCGACTGTCTGTGAATATCTGGTCCTAGGTAAAAATTCAGTTCTCGACATTGTGGTCGAATCACCCTTGTTGGGAGAAATTATTGTAGGTGCCGAAATTGTATCTGGTACCGATGGAATTATTGGTACCGAAGCAGGCATTATAGTAGTCTGTTCCATAAAAGGCATTGACTACGGCACCGTAGAGAGAGCTAGAGTCAGTACTGATATATTTGCCAACTTTGACATTGCTTCAGAAATGGTCCGAGAAGATTTCGGTTCCTTGGAACGTGGAAATGTCAGAACCGAATGACTTCTCTCTTTACTTTCGTTTTTAGGAGGTGGTGAGACCTCCGCCTCAGAAAGGGCCTCTGAAAAGGGAGTTTTTATCAATCCCTTCAGGATCAATTTATTTTTGGGCTCTGCCAAAGTGTGAGCGCTAAATCCTTTACAAAGGTCGCATGGTGGTTGAACATGAAGGTGAAAAACCCAGAGGCAGTAGACACACGAGAGATGCCCATCAGAGTTGGGCATCTTTCGCCCACATTTATCACACTGCTTGAACCCGGTTGCCCCTTTCTTATCAGACAGTTTACACACAAAATAGTCACAACATTGAGTAAACAAAGACACATTAGTCTAATCCCAATACACAGTCAAAGAGGCAAACACAGGTTGAAAAGAAAGATGATTTTTTTTTTTTGGAAAGATATGCAAGAAGGGGGAAAGGAGGGGGAATACCAACAATGGTATTACAATTACCACAAAAGTTTAGGGAGGGGCCAGTACCAACAATGGTACCAACAATACCAAAAAGGTAAGAAAAGGGAAAGAAAAACCACTCAAACAACAAAGGATAGGTGAAACTATCAACGACTAGGAGAGAAATTATTAAGGAGACTGAATAGTCAGGAAATATTGAAAGTATCTACTACTTAGCAGAGAGCTGGCTTGGCACGTCTTGAGAAGTACGCAGCAAACAAGATCTGAAGAGAGGAGGAAAGGGGTACTATGGGTATGACTTAGCTCGAGAGTTTCTTGGCTGGCGCGAGCTTGTTGTATTGGCCGAGTCTGTTCACAGTACAGAAACAAAACCCATCAGTAAGGAATGAATTAAGATTTACAACATCAGATTAATAATTAAAGTATAATTAATGAACATCCATCTTCAGTCTTCTGCCGCACTTAAACGGTGAAACCAACAGCACAGAAGGCATTGGATTTGTTTTTTCCCCCCAACTCTTACGAATGCACTACCTGGAAATTATTTACAGCAGTACTGACTAGTAAGTCCAAAATAGTTTTTCTATCTAGTGTCATAAAAAAAAAATTCCTCAGTATAGTACTGTATATAAAAGGAAAACCCTTTCCTGAAGTGCAGGAACTTCAATTAGTATTTTCTTGCACACACCTTACTTTAGTTTACTTAGATCATACCTTCTGTGCAGGCTACCTCTTTTGGCATGGGAATTGGCAAATCAGTGCCAATTCATTGCAGGCAGTATACATTTCATCCAGCCAAAATGTTGTGGTAAACAAACTGAGCAAGTTCATGGCTCAGTCCCACTAATGGATGCTTCACAGGGGATGTGTTTCTAGATGCACTCAACTGATGGGGTACACCTCAAATAGATCTTTTTGCCTCCACTTTGAACAGAGAACTTCTAAAGTTTTGTGCCAGAGTTCTATGCCCTCTGGTATGAAAGGTGGACACCCTATCAATCTCTTGGAAGGGGATGTTTTTTTACACGCCCCCCCCCAATCCTTCTTCAGAAAGTTCTGCTGAAGATTCAACAGAACAAACCAAAAATCTTGCTGGTGTCTCCCTTTTGGCCAAGACATTGGTTTCCTCTTCTGCATTTAGCCAAGGGCAGTCATCACAAGAAGTTACCTCACAGGGTAGATGATCTCACACAGTACAAGGGATCACAGATTACACTCAGTTGACAACTCTGCAGCTGACATTGTGAGTGATAAATTTTTGATTCTTTTTAAACACCTTTTCTCTGAGGATATGCTTAGGGTGTTGCAGGAGGCCAGGAAACCTAATACTACGAAATCTTACTTATCCAAATGGAAGAGCTTTTGCATCTGGTGTCTTTCTCGTAACCTAGAGCCAGTAAATGTGGACATTCCTTTGGTTCCAAGTTACTTGTGTTTACTTTTAAAGCCTGGGTTGGCTTATTCTTCTGTTAAAGCTCACCGTTCAGCATGTCTGCCTGCATCTCTCCCTTTGGCCTCCAGATTGGAGGTTAAACTTTTCCTTAAAGGTGTCCTTCACATTAGACCTCCCAGGAAACCTGTTGCACCTCCCTGGTACCTTAATTTTCTTCTGGACAAGCTCACTGTGGCACCTTTACAGCCTGCAACAGCTATCCTGCAAAATTGTACTTTGAAAACTGTGCTTCTTCTTGCCATTACGTCAGCCAGAAGGGTGTCTGAACTACAAGCCTTGACGGCATTTCCGACCTTCCTGGTTTTTCATAAGGACAGGGTTTCTTGCGTACCATCACTTCCTTTATGCCTAAAGTTGTGAATGAGTTGTCTCTTCATCAGTC
Organism: Protopterus annectens; assembly: GCF_019279795.1. Lineage (NCBI taxonomy): Eukaryota > Metazoa > Chordata > Ceratodontiformes > Protopteridae > Protopterus > Protopterus annectens. The sequence goes on along the minus strand of NC_056725.1, from coordinate 521,779,454 downwards.
CATTAATTTATCCACCTTTTTCCCCTCTCCACAGTCTTCCAGTAAGAGGATACTACACACCCTGGATGTGCACAAACAGCTTTAGTTTTATCCAAACAAAGTTTGAGTTATCAGGAAATCTGATCAGCTAGTTGTGTCTTTTCATCCCAGGGCTCTGGGAAGGATGCAGCTTCCTCTGGTTCCCTTTTCAAAATGTTTGGATATTACTTCCATTTTAGAAACAGCTACTTGGTCTTCTGTGCATACCATTACTAAACATTACAAGTTGGATGGCATTTCCCAGTCCAGAGCAGGTTTTTCTAGAGCAATCTTCAAGGCTTTGTAGACAGCAGCGCCTTCCTCCTCCCTTTTTTCCCCACGAGCTGTCATACTCTCCCTCATGTAAAGAATACTGCAACATAGGAATAGAAGGACATAGAATAGTTGTGTAAAATCTTACCGTAACCATAGATGTCCTTCTCTTCCATGTTGCTGCATTCCATCTCTCCCACCTTCCCATGGTTGTTGTTCTTTCTTTGGATGAGTTTCCTGCTTTTGTACCTTAGGCTGATGATCTTCGGCCACATAAAAAAAAAAAAAAAAAACGACGGACTGCGCTCCCAAGCATACTCAATTAGAATCTAACGTGAAGGACACCTTTAAGGAAAAGTTTAACCTCCAATCTGGAGGCCAAAGGGAGAGACTGGGAAAACTCCCTCATCAGCCACAACAGAAAGTTGAGGTCCCTTATCAAATCCTCTAAAGCTAGCTATGAAAACAGAATTGCAGCAGACAGTAAAGACAACCACAAGGCCTTCTATAGTTATGTAAAGAATCTCCACGGCAATACCTAGATTTGCTCTGAGCTACTGCACAATGGTACCTCCTATACCGAGCCAACAGATATTGCCAATATACTGGCAGACAGATTCAGTGCCAACTTTTCGCCTATTCCCCCCCCTACCCAAAGGGCCAATTACAACACCAGTAGATTGCCAGGCACCCAGTATTACTGCTGCACAGGTTAAAAGCACTGTCCAAGACCAAGAATACAGATTCTATGGGACCTGACAATATCCCTGGCTGTGTTCTACATGAACTACAGAATGAACTGGCACCGCACCTGTGTGCCCTTGTTCAATCACAGCCTCACCTACCAAATGGCGCACTGTTACAATCATCCCTCTCCACAAAGGAGGCGTGACTACAGACCCAGGGAACTATTGCCCCATTAGCCTAACAAGTCTGATATGCAAAGCTATGAAACGCATCATCATGGACCTAATAAACAAGGATATAAGGAATCTCCAAACTCTGGATCCCACACAGTTTGGTTTTGTGAAGGGATCATGCCTGCTCAATCTGGTCGATTTCTTTGAGTCAGTCACCAGAGCTGTGGATGAAGGCAAGGTGGTTCATACAGCCTACCTTGATCTGGCCAAGGCCTTTGATACCATTCACTACTCAGGAATCATAGAAAAACTCACTAAGCTAGGCAACCCAGATATCACTACGTGGGTTGCAAACTGGGTCACAGATAGAACCCGCAGTGTGAAAGTAGCTGACTCCCAAGTCAGATTGCCAATCAGTCACTAGTGGAGTCCCCACAGGGTTCGGTTCTGGGTCCTCTCCTGTTTGGTATCTACTTCTCTGAAATCCAGGCCAACATGAAGGGACTCTGGCTGACAAAGTTCACAGACAATTGCAAGTTGGGAGCTATTAACTCCCCAAGTGATGCTGACATCCACAGAAAGGCCTCACTGAGACAAACGACTGGTGTCAGAACCATGTCCTTAAGCTCATTGCCAAAAATGTGCATCATCATCCACTTTGGGAAAAACCCGGTTCCCATGAATTACCACGTCGATGGTAGTCCACTGAACACAGAAGGTGTTACAAGAGATCTGGGAACACAGGTTGACAGCAACCTCTCTTTTGACCACCACCATTGCCAGTGTGGTCAAAGTCCTTCTATGTGGCACATCTCATTACTAAAGGTTTTGCATACAGGAAGAAAGAGGTCATAGTCTCCCTCTACTCTTCCCTCATTAGGCCAATCATAGAGTACAATGCCCCATTTGGCATGTAACTCACTAGACACCTAAAACAACTGGAGAGGTGGCAAAAGTACCTCACAAAGAGGATCCTAGGCCATAAACACTTGTCCTACATGGACAGACTCAAAAAAAAGTCCAGCTATTCTCTGTCTCATATAGCCTACTTAGATGCAATCTCTGCTTGACTTACAAAGCCATGTCTGACCCAGATCTGTTAGAAATGCTATATCTAAAGAAATCCCAATCTCTCCGCACCACATGCTTCAGAGACCTCAACCTCATTACCACAATCAACAGAACATACTGGAGGGACAGTTTCATAACCCAGAGACCACCCGTGCTATGGAATAGACTTCACATACATGTCAAGCAGAGCACCCCACTGGCCCTCAAGAGACATCTTGATGAGTAGATGGGAAACAGAAAATTCAGCCCAGGGATCACTCCATTAGCTCTACTCGACAGAGGCACTGGGAACCAAGGTCGGGTGGCACGATGCCAGCGTAATCCTATGGGCTAGGCTTGTAAAAGCTCCAGGGCCATTAGCTTAGTACACACATATGAACATATAACATCTGCACAAAAATATAACGCAATTATTGTAGAGTGTAGAGGCTTTGCTAAAAACACAAATGTCAGCACCAGATGCGCTTGAAACATGCTGTTGGAAACATGGTGCATATTGAGCAATGAAAACAAAAGAGGAACAACAAAATCAAAATATTTAAATGGAAAGGTTCCAACGGCCACAGAATGAGTTCAATTAGAGATGACAAAAAAAGGGTGGCTGAAGCTAATGGACAGTGTTGCCTGAAAGACTAATAGCTGGGATGACCACAAAAAGGAATATTTTACAAATACAAAAAAGTGAGCCACAAGGACATACTATCAAGCAGCTGTGTTCCATCTATACTCAAAGTCATAAAGAAGTTGAACATATGCCTGGACCAATGTTCATCTTTCAGTCATGACCGGTTGCAATAATTAAATCAAAACAAGAAGCTGAAAGAACCGATGTTCCAACAATCTTCCTTCATTTTCTTCAATCTTAATTAGTATTACATACAGAGTTATATTCTGGCAATGCTTGCCCCTTAAGCTCAACAGCTGGTGTAAGCTATATAAAATAGGGAACTTTTAATATAGTCAGTAAAAAAAAATGGTTTATCTATAAACACTGATAAAGTAGTCAAGGGGAAGACAAACAGATGAAACATACAAATAGGCCATGTCTGGCACTACTTTATCATGTTTTTCAGGTCTCTGTTTACTGATCATCAGCTCCACTCACCATTTAAACCAGTTCATACCCCCACCTGACCTGCTCTGAAATACAGTGGAGGTTAGAGTTGGCTGCTAGCACACCTAAGAGGTGAAGTATTTTGTTCCTAGCACAGAAGCCTACTGGTGGGCATAAAGGTGTCCAAATCCTATAACAGTATCCAAACCAAAGGGTAAAAAGGTCACAAAGAAAATATTCAATGAAACAAAAATAGCCAAGCTAGAGTTTTCACTGTACAATACCTTAAACCTCCTACACTGGAGGCCCATGGGATATATGCAAATGACCCCCCAGACACACAGTTTCTACATGGCTTCAGAATGCCCATAACTTTTACTTAAGTCATTAAGGGTACATTCAGTTCAATAAAGCTAACCTCCACTTGCTGCAATGGTGGGATCAGAAGTACTTGCACTTTTGCATGCTGAGTCCCTAGCTATAGCTCGGGCATTTCTTACTATGCCAGTGCTCATTCTAGACTTTCCTACTGCTACACTATGTGGTCTCTATCACATGACAGTCACAGTATCTGACACCACCTCCATTTCCCTGTGTAAAGCGAGCTAACAAAGGCTCGTAACTGCCACCCCTCACCCAACTGATGACTCCAAAGTGGATAATCATTAAGGATTGCCTGGAGTGCAAACAAAGCTTTATCCATTTGCATTACATAGCTGATCTACTATATCTGGTAGTATTCAGTGGTACTCATTTCTGTACATTTGACCACAGCAGGCAATAGTCTACACCTGACAGGACTGCAGTTACAGCAGTACAACAAGGAGTTCTAGGTATATTACATGCACAGAAATAACAAAAAGGGTATTGGTTTTACACCACGACAAAACTGATGACAGACTGATAGAAAGTACAGTTGTGTATACTTACCATAAATGTAGATGTTAGAGTGTATTCACTGTTGCAGTCATCACATTTGGGCTATCCCTGCCAGGGTAGCCCTCAGCCGGCCTGAATACCAGACACTTAGTATTTCGGTGTCGGTTGCTTTCACTAGGTGACGGACATCAGGTCGTCAGTGGTATAAAGTAAGGCAGCCGATGGCATTACATCAGTTTTTCTTGCCCTAACCTGTCAGGAGCTCCCAAAGTAGGAGGCCATGTTCATAGGTAGGTACTAGGCTATTGGCCCAAGGGCCTACATAAGCCTAGCCAACAAGGTTCCATGGCTTACGCCACCCAAGAAAGTTATTTTCCTGTGCCACTGTCGAGCAGAGACACAGAAGTGATTCCCGGGGTGTATTTCCTATTTCCCATCCACTCAAAGATTTTTTATTGAAGAGTGCTAATGAAGAATTTTGCTTGACATACATGGGTAGCTTGTTCCAGAGTATAGGAAGTCTCTGGGACTGGAATCTATCCCTCCAGTATGTCCTGTTTATTGTGGTGGCAAGGTTTAGGTCCCTAGAGCGTGTAGCTCGGAGGGATTGGGATTTCTTTAGGTGTAGCATGTCCAACAGCTCTGGGTTTGACATAGCTTTATATGTTAGGCAGTCTTCTGGTGGAAGAAACCCACTAGTGGAAAATAAATACCAAAATGTCCCTTGTAAGGAAAGAACAACAAGGAAGAAAGGTAACCAAAGGAGAAAGAGAAAAAAGGGGAATGGAGGGAGGGGAAACCAGGACTGCAACAGTGAATACACTCGAACATCTGCATTTATAGTAAGTGTACACAACTGTACTATGTTCTTAGTGTTTCACTGTTGCAGTCATCACATTTGGGTCGATTCCCAAAGCTGAGGAAATGGGTGGAGGCAGTTAAGGAAGCTAGGGGCTTGGCTAGGATGCCCTGCAAGACTGCAGAGGCAAACCCTGCCCTGGATTTGGAGAAGAGAGGCAGGTGGTAATGCCTGGTGAAAGTGTGAACAGATGTCCAGGTGGCAGCCTCCAGGATGACCATGGTGGGGACTCCTCAGAGGAAAGCTGCGCTGGAGTGTGCCCTGACCCCCTTTGGGGGGGGGGGGGCTTTCCATGCTGTTTGTAGCAGAAATGAATGCAGTGTGCTATCCATTTGGCAATTGTTTGCTTGGAGATGGCTTTGCCTTCTGCCCCTGTAGCAAAGCTAACCAGCAATTGATCAGACTTTCTGAAGGCTTTAGTCCTGTCTACATAGAATCTTAGCTGTCTGTGCACATCTAGAAAGTGAAGAATCATCTCCCCCTTGTTCTGGGGATTAGGAAAAAAGGTGGGCAAATGAATGGATTGGTTGAGAGCCACACTAGACACCACCTTGGTCATGAAGGATGGCTTAGTTCTGAGGGATACCCTGTCTGCATGGAAGATGATGAAGGGTTCCACAGCCATGAGTGCTTGCAGCTCAGAGACTCTTCTGGCTGAAGTGATGGCCAGAAGGAATGCTGTCTTCCAAGTGAGAAATTTTAGCTCTGCAGAAGACGCTGGTTCGAAAGGGGGCAGGGTGAGCTTTCCCAATACAAAGTTAAGGTCCCAAGCTGGTGTTGGTGCCCTTCTGGGGGGCCTCAATTTGCTAGTCCCTTTAGGAACTGCTTGATCAAAGGGTGTGAGAAAAGGGGCTGCTCAGTGTGAAAATGGGCAGAAATAGCAAAGGCATGAATTTCTATAGAGGAGAAAGAGGCTAATGTGTAGTAGGTCAACTAAGTAATCCAGGATGAGAGGGAGGGCTGTGCCATATTGGCTCCCTTAGCCTGGATCCAGGTGCAGAACCTTTTCCATTTATCAGCATATGACTTTCTGGTGCTAGGGCATCTGGCCTCATGAATAACATCCAGAACCTGTTTACTGAGGTTAGCAGATTGGTTTGAGGTTAAGGAATAAGCCAAGCTGCCAAACTGAGTGTTTGCAATTGGGAATGCATGAATTCCCCCTTCCATCTGGGTTAGGAGGTTTGGAATCTGAGGAAGATCCCATGGAGGCAGCAAGGGGTACCAGTGTTGCCAGGGCCAGTTTGGAGCTATAAGAATGGTCCTTGGTTTTTCCTCCCTTATTTTGAGCAGTACCCTGGGGATGAGAGGAAAGGGTGTCCAGTTTCCAAGTCATGCAGTGATGCTCCCTGGTGCAGAATTTGTTGAGCTGATGTTTGGTGTGGGAGGCAAAGAGGCCGACTTTCAGGGTTCCCTAATTCTGAGTTATTAGGGTGAAGGTACTTCTGTTCGTTGCCACTTGTGTGGGTCTAGAAGATTTTTGCTTAATTGGTCTGCCAGAGAGTTGAGAGAGCCTGGTAAGAACTGTGCTAACAGGTGTAGTTGCATGGCAGAGGCTGTGTGGCAAAAGGGTCATGGCCAGCCTGCACAGAGGGTAGGAGTGAGTCCCTCCCTGCTTGTTGATGTACCACATCACAGTGGTGGTGTCTGTTCTGATCAGGAGAGCCCCTGGAGAGAGAAGGGACTTGATAGCTATCAAAGCGTGCTGCACAGCCATCATCTGTCCGACTGATGTGCAGAGAGATTTGCCGTGGTTTCCATTGGCCCTGTATGCACCTGCCGTCCAGGTGTGCGCCCCAGGCAGAGTCTGATGCATCTGTGGTGAGGGTCTGGGGGGGAGGGGGCAGTCCCTTGTTGAAGGAGCATGCTGTTGCCCACCAAAGAAAATCTTTTCTGAGGCAAGGAATTATAGGTAGAAGAGTTTCCAGGTCTTGAGAGGGTTGACACCAAAGGCTCTTTAGGTGCCATCAAAGTTTCCTCATATGCAGTCTGGCATATGGAATGAGTACTATGCAAGATGCCATAAACCCCAGAGCTTGTAGGATCTTCCTTGCAGTTAGCTGGGGGCCTGGTGGCTAGTTGAGAGAAGTAGGTTGTCAGGAAAATTTGTTTTTCTGGTGTAAGGTATGTCATCTGAGATGCTGTGTCCAGACTTGCTCCCAGGAAGATTATCCTTTGGGTAGGCATCTGCTTTGATTTCTTTTCGTTGACTGTGTACCCTAGAGAGGTTAGGAGCGTCTTTACAAAGGCCAGGTGCTTGAGCAGCTTTTCCTGGCTGTCTGCCTGAACAAGACAAGTCGTCAAAGTATGGGTAAATCTGAATATTTCTTAGTCTGCAAAAGGCGATGGCTGGAGCCACACATTTTGTGAAAACTCTGGGAGCAGTAGATAAGCCAAAGGGAAGCGCAGATAACTAAAAGGGATGAGATCCTTCCCTGAAGCGGAGATATTTCCTGCATGATTCCCTGACAGGAATGTGGAGGTAGGTCTCTTTTAGATCTAGGGTGGCTAGCCAAGCGTCCTTGGAGAGCATGGGTAGCAGCTGCTGGAGGGTGACCAAATGGTCTGATGAAGGTGGGATATTTTCACCACCGAAAGCGCTTACCTCAATAAATTATTTTGCTCATAGTGGTTGCAGCGTTGCTCTTTTTACGCGCCTTGGTAATGGTGGCCCAGGTGTTTGAGTGAAAGGAGAGTTTTCCTCCTAGGAGTAAGGGAAGGTGAGCAGAGTGACGGGGTGGAGGAGGTAAGTCATTGTGAGTTCTTACCATAAGGGAGTGGCTTAGACCTCCCTGGTTTTGAAGTGGAGGTAGTCCACTGCTTAGATCTCTGCATTCCCTGTGGCTGCTGTCTGGGGTGTCTGTTTCCAGGGGGCCTAGGCTGGGCTGGTTTACTGGGAGCAGGAAAGGACCAATGTTTGGAGGAACAATGCCTGCTGAACCTGCAAGAAATCCTTAACTGCTTGCACAGATTTTGTTTTTTTTCCCCATCTTTAAGACCTCTTCTGCCTTAGTGCCAAATAAGTTATTTGTGCAAAGGGGCATCCAACAATTTACATTTGACATGGTCCAGCAGAGGATGTTCCTTAAGCCATGCATGCCTTCTAATGACAGATCCAGTAACTGCTACCCTGCAAGAAGCTTCTAGGGTGTCAAAACTTCAGTGCAAGGTGTGTTTAGTTACTTGACTTGCAGAATGCATTAACTCTTGTAAATCTTTAGATTCTGCCCAAGCAGGACAGAAAGACAGAGTTCCAAGGTATGTTGCTGAAATTTCAGCAAGAGTAGCTGGCATGTATACTTTTTTACCCCATCTGTCCAATGCTCGGGAATCCCTGTCTGAGGGGGTGGGATTCTTAGCACAGGTTGCTTTAATCCCTTTTGGCCCTACCTTAGGGTCAGCTGTAGGATTTTTAAAAAGATATTTGTGAGTCAGGGACTCTGTAGTACCTGTCTGGTTTTCTCTGGTAGTTGGAGGAAGGGCATCAGGAGTCTAGATGGATTTGAGGAAAACATCCTCCACAACATCCAGGACTGGAGGGATGGCCAAGGGTCTGTGTTGTGGAAGATCTAGGAATTCCCTGAGTCTCTTTTTAGACTAAGGGTAGTCCTTACTCTCCCCACTGGAAATGCTCCCTTAAAGTATGCAGGGTTTTCCCAAAGGAAAAATCCTCTGGGGGAGAGGCTGAAGGAATGGAATCCTCTGCAACACAATCCTCATAAGTGGAGAGGGGTTGCATGTCTTCATATTCAGATGCATCAGATTCACTGGACTCCTGTTCAGACAAAACTACAGGGGACAGATCTCTTTTGGAGGGGGGGAGGGGGGTAGCTTGGGTTCCCCTGATCATGGGTTCTCCTGATCAGCATGACAAGGTCTTCCGCCACTTTAAGCATTTGAGACTGAGGCAAGGTAGCAGACGCCTGAGAGTGGGTCGGTTTCTTGGGTGTGGTTTGTACCCTGGACCTAAAAACTACTGTTCTTTCAAAAATTAGAGAGTATCGAAAGAAGACGTCAGTTTGTGTCTAGATTCGGTAGTGCGTAGGACTTCCTCGGAAGCCGGTGCCTGCTCAGTGGCTTTGAATCCATCCAAGGTAGAGACGACCGCAGGATCCTTAGTTGAAGAGTTTTGCGGCATACCGGACTCCAAAAGGGTCTCGGTAACGGCCTGTGAATCAAGAGAAGCAGGTGTCAGGGGCTGCAAAAGCACCTGAGTACCAGAGAAGAGACTAGCTTAACGGAAGCGTTATCGGTAGGTTTGGACCTGTGTGGTCCGTCTCTATCTTTAGGTTTTTTCAGATCATCTGCTGTTGGATGGCTTACTGAAGCCATATCAGAATTAGAGGACTGTAAGTGAAAATATCTGGCTACAATAAGGGCCCGACAACAGATAGTTCTTGCGTTGAGCAAGGCACAGAAGCGACAACAGGGGACGTTGTGGTCTGGGCCTAAACAAGTGATGCAGTAAGAGTGAAGTCTCGGTGTGATATTTGCTTTCCACAGGCGAGAAAATTAACTTTTTATGGCATCGGTTAGTGCAAGAAAAAAGGAGCCGAAATGGGGTACTTAGCTTTAGAAGACTTCAACTTCGATTCAGTAGACGAAACCTCAGGTAGCGGCGGACTGGCACTCGTGCGAACTGCTTCTGCTTCGGGCTCCATTGCAAGAAAGAGTGATATAATGGTGTCGGCTGCCTTACTTTATACTACTGACGACCCGACGTCAGTCCTCAAGCGACAGCAACCGACGCAGAAATACCAAGTCTCTGGTATTCGAGCCATCCAAGGGCTACCCTGGCAGGGATAACCCAAATGTGATGACTGCAAAAGTGAAACATGAAGATCATCATCCAAGAATAGAAATCTCTACCCTCTTGAAAGCAAGGAACTGTACTAATACTCTGATCTAAATATTCTGAAGTATTGGAGGAAACAAGAGAACTGTTTTGGAGGAAGTTCAGAAATGCCTGCAGAAATGGAGAGACTTTCATGACATTCTATAACCCTTTTAAATAATGGAGAGAGAGAGAGAGAGAGAGAAAAAAAACTCGCTAGTCTATGGTGATCTTTTGCCAAAGTGGAAAGGACAAAGACAGTCTTTAAGAAAGAGAAATCTTGACAGTCATAGGAAAGGTTTGTCAGGAAAGGTGGCCTTTCAGCTTTTAGAATCCTGTCCCAAATACTCCAAAAATCTACTTTTAGAAGGACACTTACCCTTTTGAGGTGGTCTTTGTTGCCTCCTAACAAAAAGGACTTGCTTTAGAGGGATAATTCCTCTGACACTTTGGAACGGGAAAACAATTTTATTTTAGGTCTTGCGACACCTTACCCTTGTCCTGTAAAACTTTAAATAGGTCTGTAGCCACAGAACCAAACAAATTGAGTGTAATAGGGGAATCCAACAGCTTGGCATCAACATCCTCGCAGAGAGAGACTCAAGCCTAAGCTAAGAATACCTGGCCAATGACTGACCTAGATGCAGCTGCCCTGGAAGAAGCATCAGCAGCATCACAGCTGCACTTGATAAGCTGCCTAGTAACCTAAGAATCAGAACTAAGCAAGGATAAGGCTGAGAACTTCAAGCTTAGAGAGGAAAGAAGACTTATCTTGTCAAGTGACTTCAACAGGCCAAAGTAGCAAAGTGTATACCTTCTTGCCAAATCTGTCCATGGCTGTTATCTTTATCAGCAGGCAAGACTTCAGGGGAAGTGAGCAATTTAGTAGGTTTGCCTGCAGGAAGGGAAACAAAGATCAGAAAAAGGATTCTTATAAAGGAATTTTTGATAATCTGGAACCTTATAACCAAAATGCATGGAAGTTATAAATTCTGTATATAATTGCTATGCACTACATTTTACTTAATGATTTCTCATATCAGTTTGCCCTCTCTAGAAAATATTAAGTGTTGTTATATCGTAGAATGACTGAACATATATAGACTGTTGCTCTTTTGGTGTGCAATCTAATGTCCACTGGGGTCAATGTTCTACCCCAGTTAACTAACTGACCAACTTAATCAATCATCATCCCGCTCCACTGATTTACATGCATCCACTGTATGCAACTGTTCATCCTGACTGAGCAGTAAAGGGATGCGTATTGATGACTCAATGTAACATCAGCCTTAAAAACAGATTGTTTAAAGCTTTCTTGAAAATTCCTTTCCCATCAAGCATTTTAATATCAGGTGACGGCAGCTATTGAAAGGTGCCAGTCACTTAAGAATATAAAACACTGAGTAATTAGTACTAACTGAATGAAAATATACTACGTTTAATAAAAATGCCTTAACACTCAAACCTGAGAGACAGAGAGAGACCCACACAAGGAAAATGTTATAACATTTGAACTGGTCATGCTGGATTATCTCGGTTAGAAATACCTATGCTTGTCTAATGTAATGTAAAAGCAACAACTACCATACTATGATGATCACTACAGCATTATACTAAGATATGGAACACCACACTGCTGTAACAGATTGGGGGGGGGGGGGTCAAAAAACACATACAGCTTTTATTAATGGTACAGTACTTGGAAAGCTGTACTGTATATTGCTTAACTGGTGCAGCGTGCAACAGGAAAGCAACAGAGTGCTATACTTGTAGATAAAAGTAAAAATGGGAAGCCTCAACACAGTTAAGCAAGATTTGCATAAAGGATGAAAAGACACACTGAGGTAAATCCGATCTGTTGGTATGTGGCACTGCAATAGTAAAAAAACATCGTGACAGATTTTATCAGAGAAAGGATACCATCTAATGCCAGTAGTCTGTGAAGCTGTTACAGCATACTTACTGCTGGAGACCACATTTTTTTTAAATAAAAACATCTTTAATGAATTATCAGCTTATGACACAGACTATCATACTTTTATATAAATGAAAATATTTCATTCCTCCTCCAGAACATTATCCTGCACGTATTGTTCCCATGCCTCCCTTTTTTCTACATAATTTGCTCCTACTCTTTTCTAAAGATCCCACTTCCATTTCTGTTATCTCTGTTACTATAGTCACTAAATTTATTTAAACCGATTTCAATTTTCTAGTAATTGCTTTTTTGGCAGCCGTCAGAATTAAACTCGCCAAGGTCTTACTATGTCTAGGCAATTCTGAATCTATATCACAGCTCAAAAAAAAAAAAAAAAAAACAACTTTCCTTAGTTACACCAATTTGCTCACCCAGTATTTCTGACAGACTAGTCTGCAGGGAATTTTTAATGACCGACAACTCATTACACTCCCAAAAATACATTTCACATTGCGCCTTTCTTCCCCATCACACCTCCAACATATGCTCCCAATACCTTTGCCAGTTTTATCCAGTAAATTCCAGCCCCCCTCCCACCTATTCTCTGTACTCCTAACTGCAGTCATCCCCTTTCAGCAGGACATCCTTTCTCCATTCCCATGTTGCCTTAGTTCTTTTAATACTTTCTGTTGCTGCTTTATGAATAAAATATTCTGTATGGTTATTTTTATTCTCAATGCTCTCTCGTTATCATCACTTTGAATTACAGCTTTCTGCTTGTACTACATACAGGAGCCTCAATTGTGTAGCTCTGAAATACCCCTTCAAATCAGATGATCCTAAAGCACATTGTTCTGTTGGAATGATCAAATTATCCCACGCGTGAAACTTGCCCTCTTCCCCTCCCAGAAAAAAAACCTTCAACTCTATTAATTGTTATTCACAACTTCTCTGGTTGATAAAAATATGCCTGACCAGTGTATAAAACTAAAAGGACTAAAAACATTTTCACTGCTTGTATCTTGCTATCCATAAACAAAGCTTCCAGTGTCTCAGTTTTTGTATTATCTTTTTTGTTTAATGTCTTCCCACCTATCTTTAGTTGCCAGAACAGAATCCTTTTTAACCCATACTCTAAGTATTTCATTTCATTGTGTACTGGTGCACCAATTTGTGTGTGGATTCAAAGTTTACATCTATTGCCTTTGTTTCATCTTCATTAATTGTGTATCCCGAAAACACCTGAAACTGTCTCAGAATGTTCACAACATTGAAATGCCCTTTTCTGGTTTTATCAGGTGCAAAAATATCATCTGCAAATAAAACCAACTTTTCTTGATTACCATACCAATTATATCCTTGAATTTCTGAGTCCCTCCATACACAAGAACTCTTGGTGGTAGTAAACCATCTGGTGCCACTGGATTCACAAGTATCACTGCATTGCACCTGCTCCTCTTGACAAAGCTTGATGGTGGCACTGAAGGGATGCATACGCAGAGTGTGAAGGTAACATTACCCTACCCTACACAACAGATTGCTTAAAGCCTCCCATAATTCCCTCCTCCACTACAATATTAAGTTAAAAGACAACTACCACAGTGTGCCAGGCAAATGCTTAACATTTATACACAAGACAAGCCCAAATGGTTAAAGCATAACTACTGCACAACACATTTTAAGGGAGGGTTCCTACTGAAAGTTCGAGGGGAAGTAAGCTTTTCAAGCTTTGAAAATTTAATAGCAGGCAGGGGATAACAAATATAAGTTCAAAAATGTTGCACCTTGAAGAATTCTCCCTTCTCTGTCAATCAGAGTTGTTGTGCGTCTGTATGCAAATGTACATGAACACACATCTACAGATACATAGTAGGCTGTCACATTATGGATGTGGCAGGTTGTCCTCTGCAAAAACACCAACTAGATAACTGTAAATCTCACAATTTTGGTTGCTTGTTGTTGTTAGAATCGCATTTAAATTTTTCAAGTGTTATGACTTGCAGTACTGACTGATTTCTGACAGGTAGCCCATTAATGTTATACTAATGGCACACCACTGAAAGAAAGTTGAGTGCATCTGAACGGATGGGAAGAACACATTTTCTGTGATTCCTGACTGGGGGACATGACGCAGTCTTGTAGACAGTTTTAACATTACTTGTGCTACACATGGCTTAAGTAGATGGTCTGGAAACTTATTTGGTGCACTGTCTAAAAGGAAAGTAACCTAGTGCTGGTATGCAAAACCCAATATAGCACCTTCGATCAGTTTTACGGGAGAAGAAAATTACTAATTTAATTATCTAGCTCAATAGTTAACCAGGATACAGCAATTATTTAATTTTGCTAAATAGGGTATAGCACTGATCAACATGGACCTTTTTCAGATTTTGCCAGAAGCAAGTAAAATGACTCGCTAAGGATTATAATGTAGGCAAACGATAGCCAAGGGAATCACCTGGCCTACAAGGAACAGCTCACTGACAGCCCAGAACCTTAACCTTCTGTGCTACTGTCAGGCAGCAAACAGTAACAGTGAAAGCAGCACTGGCATGTACAAAATGTATTACTGCAGAGAAGGACAGGACACAGATTTGAATTAGTGGACCCAAAACATATTAATTTTGCTCCTTAAGAAGACAGGGAAGCAAAAAGGTTTATTTTAAAATGAGTGCAGAAATGCAACATTTAGCACTGCACTGCTGATGCTTAAAACAGACAAGAGAGAGACTGTTAGCAAGCAAGAAAATTACTATTCATAAAATTATCTGAAAATACCCAAATTAATATTCATAAAGCAATACATTTCTACAGTCCTGAGCTTATCTAAATAATCCTGTCTTGGTTTGTGATTTACTGTGGAGTTGCCTGGTAAGCGAAGTTTTATTTAAATTTATATTTTATTTCTTACAGCTGTTTTTCACTGTTTACAGGAAGGAGGGAAGCGCTTGTAGACAAGATTTTCTTTGATTTATATTTTGTTGTTTTACCTTTAATTTTCACTGTTTGTTAGAAAGGGATAGGTTTAAGATATGCAAACTCTAGGCAACCTAAGGAACCTAGTCAGCTACAAAAGTCACACAGGCTTCAGAGAAGACAATCCAGAACTTATCAATCCTGTCTTTGTTTGTGATTAGCGACCTTTATTGTTTGCGACAGTAAGCAAAAGTTACTCAGAACATCAACATTACTGTACTTACTTTAAGATAATACATTGTTACTAGGCTATCGACCCAGAGGTCAATTCAAGCATAGCCATTTCATCCCAATGTAATACCAATGACACTCTAGTCAATACCCAGGATTATATTTAGCAATGACTGCCCATGTCCAGGAGGGTTGTGGGCGCTATCCCCAGTAAGATTTTACAGTGTCCCATCAACATTTCCAGGTTCCTTTTGAACAGTGTCATAGAGGCCATACTTAGGTCCCTGGAATGGGTGGGCTCTAATGCCATTTGATTTAAAGATGTGCAGCAAATTCATTAGGTTTGGCTCGAAGACTGCTTTGTAAGCCAGGTACAAGTCTCCCCTAAGAAGTCTACATAATACTGAGTATAATGACAGGGACTTTAGTCGGTGAGTGTAAGGCATGTGCTGGAGTCTCGGTCAGTGCAAGGCATATGCTGGAGTCCCTTGATCTTCTTTGTTAGAAACCTCCGAGGTCTCTCCATTTGTTGCAGGTACTTTGTATGGTATCCGCCAAAAGGGGAGTCATACTCAATTATGGGCCCGATTAGTGATGAGTACAGAGGTGTTATAACCTCCTTTGCTCTAGAGGCGATGCCTTTGTCAATCAAGTGTGCTACGTAAAAAGCCTTCTTTACTGAAGTAGACAAATGGTGGTCAAAGTTAAGGTAGCAGTCTATTTGTAATCCCTTACCACTTCATAAGTACATAGGGTATTGTTAATTTGAAAGTGTGAAAGGACACTGTTTTTACCAAAGGGAACGATGATGCATTTATTTGCATTTAACTTGTTACCGTGACTAAAACATCGGTCGTTGGTCTGCATAAGACCCTCTTGAAGTATACGGATGTCATTTGGGGAATCTATAATTGCACCCAGTTTGCAGTCGTCCACAAACTTGGGTCAGCTACAGCCCCTTAGTTTCGGCCTGAACTTCTGAGAAGTACATACCAAAACAGTAGGGGGCCCTGTACTGACCCTTGTGGCACCCTGCTGGTGACAGGTCTGCTGGTTGATGTAGTCACCCACTTTGATAATGTGCGACTGGTTTGTCAGCCAGTTGGCAACCCATCTTACAACAAAGGGGTTTACATTCAGTTTCCTAAACTTATCGGTAATGCCAGAGTGTGGGATTGTGTCAAAGGCCTTGGCCAAGTCGAGTTATGCTGTGTGCACAGATATTCCCTTGTCAATGGCCCTGGTCACATTTTTGAAGAAATCCACCAGGTTTAACAGGCAGGATCTGCCCTTGACAAAGCCAAAGTTTGTCATATCCAGGGTTTAGATGTTGCCCATGTCCTTATTTAGGAGGTCCATGATGATACAGTCCATGTCCTTACAGATGAGGCTGGTCAGACTTATGGATGTATAATTCCTCAGGTCGGCTGCTTTGTAACCTTGGTGGAGGGGAATAACTGATGCTGTTCTCCACTCCGCTGGAACACAACCTGTGGTTATAGGCTGTGACTGAAAAAGGTAATTAATGGTGACGCCAGTTCATATTTTAGTTTATGTTGAAGACAGCCTGGATGTTGTCTGGCCCCATAGAGGCTGTGTTTTTTGCCTTAGACAAGGTTTTAATGACCTGCTCTTCAGATATTCAGGATGGGGGGGGGGGGGAGAGTTGGGGGCAAGGTCTGTGATAAGTTTGGAGGGGAAATGGGAGTGAACTTTTCACTAAATCTGACGGCCAGCAGGTTTGCTATCCCTACAGGATAACTGTGTGTGATACCATTAGTCATTAGTTCAGCACATGCTTGGGTCCTACCTTTTAGGTTGCATACGTAGCTGTAAAAGGCCTTATGGTTATCCTTAGCTGTGATTACTAAAGTTGTCTCAAAGTTACCCTTACAGGATCTGACTCATCTTATTTGCATGTTGAGGTTGAGGAGGGTGCTTTTCCACTGTTGGGGCATCGCCTTAGTTTTCTTAGACAGCAAATTTTTGCATTTGTTGGAAAGTCTGTTGATGCTGGATGTCCACCATGGCAACTTGTATTTACTTGGGGCTCTGGCTTTGATTCTCTCTGGGACAGCAGAGTCTATACACTTATACAAGTGATTGCACACGGCTTTAGTTTACATTTTGGTAGACTTACTACTTACAGCTGGGGGTGGGGCTTAGAATACTTTTAAACCTTTCCCTAGGAGGGTATAGTTTGCCTTGGTAAAGATTTTTAGTTTGACTTCGCCCATTGTGAGTTCTGGTGTTCGTGCCAGTTTGAAGGTGACCGAATTGTGGTCAGTTTTAACTAATGAGGTTCCAAGAGTTGCAGTTGTGCATCTGTTCGTCATGTTACTGAGGACCAGATAGAGTACATGTCTGTTCTTCTTCTTGGGGTTTGAACAAATTTGTTCCAGGGGCATTTGACTAAAAGTCAAGGAACTTGTGCACTAGTGAGTTAGGTTTACAGTAGGTTTTCCAGTTGATGGTGAGATAACAGAAATCCCCCATGATCGGAGTGTTTGGCAATATTTGGATGGACTCCAGTTTGGTCAAGTAGGCATTGTGCGCATCATGATTCTTGAGGGATCTATAACTAGCTATGACGTGAATGGGGGTCTTACCCACAGTAATCTGAACTTGGAGTAACTCCATGGAGTTGTCCTGCTAACTAGTCGGGAGATGAATTTATCTCGAATATAGATAGAAACACTGCCTCCTTTGGCTCTCATATGTTCGTTTTGAAGTCTGCACAGAAATCTACATACTCCAGTAATAGGAGTGCTTCCACGATGTGCAGCTTTTGGTTTAGGTTCCTAGTGTTTAGCAGCATAACCCTTACTTTGTTGTCATTGGCAATTTTCACTTCAGCAATTTTGTTTTTGAGACCTTGCCTAAAAAGGAACTATTGGGGAGGCAACAGCCTTTGCCAGCAGCCGAAAGCCTAGTGGTGCCAGGTACAAACCATCTCTGGCAAAGCAGCGAGGTTTGTTGACCATGTCATCTCAGGCTGACAGAAAACGGATCCCTTTTGAATGGCACCAAAAACTAAGCCAATTATTGAACTCAATCATTTTTTGTTTATACTGTGGCATCATTCTAGGTGAGAGTAATATACTGGTCAAGGCTAGGGACATATGTGCCTGGGACACATACTCTGAGCTCAATCAGGTCTCTCTTCATATAGTCCAGTGAGGTACGTCTCCGTTCACTTCAACATTAGCTGTGTCAAAGTCATAATGGTACTTGTTGCTGAGAGACCAGAGTGCATGTGTGATCTGACGAATCCTGGCACCGGACAGGCAGCAGACTGTGACTTTCTCCTTAACCTGGTGAGTGTGACATCCATGTGTGTCACTATGGACTCTCCAATGACAAGAAAATTTGGTTTATGAATGTTACGCCCTGAGGGCTTGGTAGGTGAGACTGTGTCTTGGGTGCTGTGGGAACAGAGTTGTAGCAGTCTCATGTTTTGGAGGTCTCTGGTGTTTTGCTAAGTTCTTCGAGAGAACCTCTGCATATGTTGATTTATGTGCTGGATGCGTACTGTGTGTACAAGTAGTGATGTGCAGTAGTGGTGGGTGAGCTGGCAATCTTTTCAGTGTTACTGTTTCGAGTGCTAGAGAGCAGGGATTCAAGATACTTGGTTTAGATACATCTCTCACACTCTGTACTAAAGTGAGTTATTAGTAGAGGGCTGTCAGTGTACATGAGGCAGTTGCTACACTGCCTCAGGAGACCCAAGTCAACAAGGCTGGCAGGAGAAACAGGGGTAGTCCAACTGTCCAAAATGCTAGGTTTGAAGAACTGTTATCACAAATGGGTGCTTTCAGGACTAACCTAGGAGGTGGTCTGGACATGGATATTTGACGGGGTTTTTGGCTAGTGGTTTAATGGTCACAACTCACTAGCAATACCTTTTAGACTGAAAATGTACTAAGTACTAATGTACTACAGCTTTATCTAAGAGAAAACTTGCCCGAAATGATTTATCCGGCTATGGTGCACAATTGCACGGCAGTGCATGGTGGCGAGAGATGCACAAACAAAACAGAAAATCGCTCAAACACAGGGCTTAAATACCAAAAGTTAAAAACTTACAAAAACTTAAAAAAAAAACTCAAAAGAACCAACGAGGATGCTTAGTCCAAGCCCTAGACCAATCACCCTTCACCAGACAGGTTCCAATCAGCATAGTTCTCCCACAAGGTTGCAGAATGGCCCCTTCCAATCAAAGACGGCTTGGAAAATGTCCTCAAAATACAACAGCCACTACAAGCAAACCCAGATGCAGCAAACCTGTATCTGTGATTTTTCTCACAGAAGTTGATTTAAGTTACCTTTGAATTCTGTTGGTAACAGATTTTGATTTTTCTTTTATTCATTTGAAGCTGAATATGGATTATATGGATTCCTTAAATGAGTACGTCATTAATGATTTGCTAGAGCACAAATATCTTATCTTGAACAGTGTAATAAATGCTACATATATTTAAAGGTAACACCTGATAACACTGGTAATCTGTGTTCTTCATGTCAAAAGTTGGATGATTTGCTTACCATTTTTAGTAGTAAATCTAGACTTACCAATGAAGATTTCACTTGTAAAATTGGCACAGCTTGGCAAAAGTACAGTTGTGTAAAATCTTACCATAAAAGGTAAATGTCCTGTATATATCCTCTTTACTGTTGCAGTATTCTTTACAATAGGGACCCCCTGTCAAGAAGGGTCCGACGTGCAGCCAGTATACCAAAGCCCTCAGGTTGCTAAGGATACACCGTATGTCACACGTATACTCCCCGCATAAAACATAGGGCACAAAGGTGATGTCCGGATGTACCATCTGGAGAACTGAGAGTCCCAATAGGAATGCCAGTCTAAGGATTAGAGCAGTAAAGGGAAAAGAACCATTGGGAGGAGGGAGAAGGACATTAACATTATGATAGGATTTTACACAACTGTACTATGTCCTTCCATTTCACTGTTGCAGTATTGCTTACAAAAGAGTGCAAAAGCTTGTAAAGAACAGAGGGAAGAGGAAGGACCAGCAGAGCCCTCTAGGAACCCATGAAGGATGGCCCTAGCAAAACCAGCTCTAGTCCTGGATATCACATCCAACTTACAGTGCTTGGTAAAAGTATGCACAGAAATCCAGGTAGCTGCCTCAAGAATAGCGTTAGAACCTGAACCCTTGAAAAAAAGCACCCAAAGAAGCCACAGCTGTAGTAGAATGAGCTTCAACCACAGAAAGAAGACTCCTGCCATGAAAAAATAACCAAAATAAATGGCTTTAGATATCGAAGAAGAAAAAGTTTGCTTGGAAACAGCCAATCCCAAAGATCTAAGAGGAAAGGAAACAAGGCTAATTAGATTTTCCAAAAGCTTTGGCCTTATCTAAATAAAATCCGAGTTGTCTACGCACATCCAAACTATAAAGAACCTTCTCATTAGCAGAATGCAGAGAGGGGAAAAAGTGTGTAAATGAATAAGCTGATTAAGAGACAACTTTGGGCACAAGAGAAGGATTAATACGAAGAGACACCCTGTCCCTATGGAAAACTAAAAAAAGGGGGAACAGCCATAAGGGCTTGAAGCTCAGACACCCGTCTGGCAGAAGTAAGGACCAACAAAAGAACAGTCTCCCAAGAAAAATGCTGCAAGGAAGCTGAAACCATATGTTCAAAAGGAGCCTGACTTAATTTCTCCAAAAAAAAATTACGGTGCCAGGAAGGAGGGATAGGCTTCCTGGGAGGTCTAATATGAAGGAGGAAACCTTTAAAAATTGTTTAGTCTCAAATCTAGAGGCTAAAGGGGGTGCTAGAGGCAGACGAGCAAAAACAGCTGACAAGTTGGCTTTAACAAAAGAATATGCTAACCCAGCATTGACCAATTCCCACAGATAAGAGAGAACCAAAGGAACAGCCACAGAAAGTTGACCAGGTTACGAGAAAGACACCAAACAGAAAACCTCTTCCATTTGGATAAGTATATTTTCCTAGCCTTCTGCAGGACCCTAAGCACGTCCTCAGAAAATAGGTGACTATATGGAATCAAAAGCTTATCACCCGCAGTGTCAGTTGAAGAGTGGACAGGTGGTGATGGACAAGAGATCCTTTTCTTGTGTGAGTAGGTCCACCCTGTGAGGTAACTTGTGATGACTGCCCCCTGGCTAAATGCAGAAGAGAGCCAATGCTGTTTGGGCCAAAAGGGAGTCACCAGCAAGATTTTGGGAGCATCCTCTTATTTTATCTTGAGCAGGTCTTTGGAATGAGATGAAGGAAAGGCATAAAGAAACATCCCCTTCCAGGAAAAAGAAGGGCATCCACCTTCCAGACCAGAGGACATTGGGCTCTGGCACAAAAAGAGAGGAAGCTGTCTGTTCAGAGGTGAGGGAAAATAGATTTACTTAAGGAGTACCTCGCTGGTGGACAATGTCCAGAAACACATTCCTGTGAAGCACGCACTGGTGGCACTGCTTTTTTAATGCAACACACAGGAAAAATGTGCTATTCCCTGTAATCTATCAGAAAACCTTCAGTATACGGAAAAAGGCAGCATGTTTCCAAAAGAAAAGGTAGGAAAAAAAAAGACATCAGGGAGGTGAAAAGGAAAAATCAAAACTGAACGTGGAAGGATTAAAGAACATTACTGTAAGAAAAAAAGAGGAGAAAGATAGACATTGACAACGTGGTTCAAGCTCTGGATGGACAAAACCAGCTGGATGACAATCTATGCTTGCAAATGTAATGCAATGAAAACAGTGGGATTAACAAAACTAACTGTGAAGAAGATTACTCCTTTGCAACGATAGAGCAGATCACACTGAATTAAAGCTGAAGATTCTTCAGATCTGGTCAGAAGATATTCTTGTAATTGTAGATTCAGCTGTTAAAGGAACCGATACTTAAATTTGCAGAGAAGATAATGAGCATTAAATCATGTTATGCTTGCCAGGAGCAAAAATAAAGGAGGTTAGACAAGCCTTAGAATGCCTTAATGTAAGGAAGTATGGATCTGTTTTTATTCATGTCAGTATAAATGATCTCATCAGCAAGGAACTTACAACCCTCTTAAGATAGTATAGCTTATTCTGGTATCAGGACGTAGTTTTCACAAATCACATACAGCAAGGAGGGTCAGGTCACTGTGAATGAAAAGGTTTTTTGGGTAAATACCTACACTGAAAAATGTCCCATTTTAAAAATGTAAAAGTATAGAGCATCTGAGCCTAATTTTGGGCACAAGTGTTAAAGGACTGGTTGCATTTGCCAATATCAAGGAATAGAATTTTTGCAGCAGATATTTACAAGACCATTTTTTTTTTGCCATTATGAAAGTTTAACAGTTCACAGACGGCAACATTTGATGCATCTCTGGTAGGTGTTAATGCTAGCAGCATTAATAATATAAGTTTTATTATAAGAAAATTTGCTACATTTCCACAAGATCGATGTTGTTACGGTTTGTGAAACATGGTTAAAGAACAATGACTGGAAATCAGTTCTATCTAGGGTAGAAGTGTTTTGACTAACAGACATTCTAACAAAAAAATCAGGTAGAGGTGTTTTGATAGGGATTAAAAATTATGAATTCTGTGATTATATGTTCAGCGGTAATACCAAAGCTATAGACTGTATAACTGTGACAATAAAGACACCCCTGGAGCATACCTGTTGGAGCTTTACCACCAAAGTCAAGTGCTGATGACCTAGAGGAATTCATACATTTATTGCATGAAACAAGACGAAAGCATAATAGTAGCTGGGGACTTAAATATACCAAAACAGACTGGAATAATATTGATTCAACATCATTAGTAAGGAAATGATTCCCAATGTATGTTCATGAAAGAATAGTTGTGTAAGAGCTTACCATAACCTTAGATGTCCTTCTCCTATATGTTGCAGTATTCATTACAGTAGGGAGGTTGCTGCCTACAGCGCCGACATACGGCCAGTATACCAAAGTCTTTGGAGGTGGGGGTATATGTTACTTCTGGTGTCAGAGCCATAAATGGACATAGGCCATAAAAGTGATGCCTGCATGTACCCCCTTCAGAATGGGCTGCCGCACACAGTAGTACCCTTGTCAAGCAAGAAGAGGAGCGATAAAAAAAGGCCTTTCAAACTCGCATGTAGGACCAGGCCAGGGTGTGCTTAAAATGCTCGTGTTGCTGAGGTTACATGGATGGTGAACAATGTCCCCGCAGGAAATAACAGCTGAAAATAAGGAGAGAAAACAAGAGGGGGTAGGAGGGACTGAATATTGCAACGTGGAAGAGAAGGACATAGTACACTTGTGTACACTTAACATAAATGTAGATGTTAGAGTGCATTTACTGTTGTAGTCATCACCTGTGGGTTATCCCTGCTGTGGTAGCCCTCGGCCAGCCCGAATACCAGAGTCGATGTTTTTCTGCATCAGCTGCTGTCGCTTGCTGACCGACGTTAGGTTGTCAGTGCTATAAAGCAAGGCAGCCGATGCCATGGTGGCTAAAAGCCACCATGAGAAGCTTATATCTCCCTAAAGAAAGGAGATATAAGGGGGAAGGAGAGAGGGAAACCAGGATTGCAACAGTGAATACACTTCAACATCTACATTTATGGTAAGTGTACACAACTGTACTATGTTCTTCATATTTCACTGTTGCAGTCATCACCTGTGGGAGGATTCCCAAAGCTGAGAAGAGGGGTGGTAGGATTAGTTGGAGACCTAAACATGGGTCAGCATGCACTGCAGAACTGCAAAGACAAGCCCTGCCCTCGCCTTAGAAAATAGAGGTAGATGGTAATGCTTGGTAAAGGTATAGACAGAAGTCCAGGTGGCAGCTTCCAGGATGTCCCTAGTGGGAACTCCTCTGAGGAATGCTGTGGAAGTGGAGGTTGCCCTAGTGGAGTTGGTTTGAATAGACTTAGGGGGGTTTCCCCATGTAATCTGTAGCAGAAATGGATACAGTGGGATATCCATTTGGAAATGGTTTGCTGGGAAATGGACTTCCACTCTGCCCCTGGAGCAAATCTGACAGGTAATTGAACTGTTTTCCTGAAGGGTTTAGTACAGTCCAGATAGTTATCTGAGATGTCTGTGCATGTCTAGTGAGTGCATAATTCTTTCCCCCTTGTTTGGAGGGTTAGAAAAGAAGGTGGGTAGATGTATGGCCTGGTTGAGAATCACATTAGATACCACCTTGGGCATAAAGGAGTGATTAGTCCTCAGGAAGACCCTGTCTGCATGGAAAATTAAGAAGGGCTCAACGGCTATCAGTGCCTTAAGTTCTGAAATCCTTCTGGCTGAGGTGATAGCTAGGAGAAAAGCAGTCTTCCAGGAGAGGTATCTTAGTTCTGCTGAAGCAGCAGGTTGGAAGGGTGGTAAGGTTAGTTTTTCCAAAACATAATTCAGGTCTCAGGCTGGCATGGGCGGCCTTCTGGGAGGTCTGATAATTAGAAGCCCCTCTGAGGAATTGTTTAATCAAAGGATGGGAGAACAGGGGTTGATCTGTATCAAAATATGCTGAAACGGCTGAGGTGTGTATTTTAATAGAAGAGAAGGAGAGGCCACTATTAAGTAGCTCCGCTAGGTAGTCCAGGATAAGAGGGATGGAAGGTTGTGGGGTATTGCGCCCTCTGGACTGGCTCCAGGAGCAGAATCTTTTCCATTTTCCTACGCAAGATTTTCTGGTGCTGGGGCTTCTGGCCTCTGTGATAATGTCTAGGACCCGTTTGCTTAACACGGGCCCCTTGTTTGCCTTTAGATTATTAGCCATGCTGATAAGTTTGGGAGTCTGCAAGTCTGGGTGCAGCATTCCCCCCACCTGAATCAAGAGGTCTGAAATCAGGGAAGCTGCCTGGGAGGCTGTAATGTCAGGCTGTGCAGTAAGGGGTACCCAATGTTGTCTGGGCCAATCTGGAGCAATGAGGATGGCCTTTGGTCTCTCTTCCCTTATTCTGATCAGCACCTTGGGAATAGGAAGCAGAGGAGGGAATGTGTACACAAAGAGGGGGTTCCAGGGGAAAGTTATGGCATCCACCTTCCCGCTAGGTGGCGATACTCCCCTGGTACCGAATTTTTTCAGCTGATGGTTGAAATGCGAAACAAAGAGATCCACCTCCGGAGTCCCCCACTCCTGAGTGATTTGTAAAAATATTTTTCTGTGGAGCTACCATTCGTGAGGGTCCAGTAAGTTTCTGCTTAAGTGGTCTGCCAGGGTGTTTTTAATCCCTGGTAAGTACTGGGCTATTAGGTGTAATCCCATGGAAGAGGCCGTCAGCCAGAGGTTCATGGCTAGCCTGCACAGAGGGCAAGATTGGGTCCCTCCCTGTTTGTTGATGTACCACATTACTGTGGTGGTGTCAGTTTTGATAAGGAGAATCCCTGGCTTTAGATGGGGTTTGAAGGATGTCAGACCCTTTTGTACTGCCATCATTTCCTTCTGGCTGATGTGTAAGGGAAGGCGCTGGGCATCCCAAAGACCTTGGGTGCACCTGCCGTCTAGGTGTGTGCCCAAAGCAATGTCTGAGGCATTGGTGGTAATGGTCTGCCCGGTTGGGCAGAGGGTGAAGGAAAGACCCTTGTTCTTGGCACAGGTCCCTGCCCACCAGAGAAACTCCCCCTGGGGATCAGAGGGGGTGAGGTCTCTAGAGACTGAGTGCTGACACCAAAGGTTCTTTAGGTACCACTAAAGTTTTCTCATATGAAGCCTGGCCAGTGAAATTATAAGGGTGCAAGATGCCATGTGCCCAAAGGCTTGCAGGGCCTTCCTCGCAGTGAGGTGACTTCTGGAAGCCAGCTGAGTAAAGAAGAGACGCAGAAAGATCTGCTTTTATGGGGATAGGAAAGCCATTTAGGATGCTGTGTCCAGCAGTGCTCCCAAGAAAATGATCTTCCTGGAGGGTGTTTTCTTTGATTTCTTTTCATTGATTGTGTACATTGAGGAGGATAGGAGGGTTTTGACAAAAAGGGGTCCTTGAGTAGCTTTTCTTTGCACTCTGCCTGAATGAGGCAGTTGTCCAGATAAGGGTAAATCTATTTTTCTGTCTGCAAAGGGGATAAGCATTTGGTGAATACCCTGGGATCAGTAGATAAGCAAACGAGTACTGCAGAGAACTGAAAGTGTTGTGAGCTTGCTCTGGAAGCGAATGAATTTCCTGCAAGATTCCCTTATGGGGATGTGGAGGTAGGCATCTTTTAGATCTAGGGTAACTAACCAGGCATTTTTGTCAGCATAGGAAGCAGCTACTGCAAAGTTAGCATTGTGAATTTGGGGACCACCAGAGAGATGTTCAGAATGGATAGTTCCAGGATGGGGTGCCAAGTGCCCTCTTTTCTGGGAAAAAGGAATAGTCTGGAATAAAAGCCTTTGCCCGTTTGATCTGAGGGGACAGTTCTACTGCCCCTTGGGATAGGAGAGTTTGAACTTGTTTCAATGCCTCTGCTCACTGATTTGGAGGCAAGTCTGGGTACCGTCTTGGAACTGGGAGTTTGTGGACATAATCTGCATCCCTGAAAAATCATCTTTAAGACCTACTGATCCGTTGTTACAGAAAGCCAATTTTCTTTGCAGGGGGAGAGCCTTCCTCCTAGTTTTTGGTGAATGAAAAGAGGGCAGAGTGGGGACAGGGAGTCCCAGAGTTTTGGCCATAGGGGGATGGCTTAGACCTCCCTGGCTTTGGAGCGGAAGTGATCCACTGTTTGGTTCTCCGATGTCTGTGGGATAGGAGCCTGGGTGGTCTGTCCCTACGGGGCTTACCCTACCCCTGTCTGATAAGTGCAGGAAAGGACCAGTGCTTTGAGGGAAAATTCCTGCTGAACCGAGGAGGCTGTACCTGAAAGAAATCTTTTACTGTCTGCATAGTTTTTGCTTGGTCTTCCATCTTTTTGAACACCTCTTCTGCTTTTACTCCAAACAAGAGGTCCTTATCCAAGGGTACATCGATTTAGATTTGACATGATCAGGGAGAGGTTGTTCCTTCAACCATGATGTCTTCTAATGACAAATCCTGACAGTGCTGCCCTGCTTGAGGCTGCTAGGGCATTAAATCCACAGAGTAATGAGGGTTTGGCCACTTGACAAGTAGAGTGCAGTAAATCTGCCAAGTCTTTTGAACTGACACAGTGAGGAAAGGTTGAAATCTTTTGCTTTAATAGTTCCAAAGTGTGTTGCTGATATTTTAACATGTGGAACTGACAGTTGAGTGCTCTGATAGCTAAGGTTGCAGAGGTGTATACTTTTTGTACTCCATCTGTCCAGAGCTCTGGAATCCTGGTCAGAAAGAATAGGATTGTTTGCAAAACTACCCTTAGCTCCTTTTGGTCCTTGTGTAATGACCTGTGGGTCCGCAGCAGGATTTTTGTACAGGTATTTGTGAGAATCCGGTACTCCAATACCGGTCAGGTTTACTGGGAGCAGGTGGGAGGGCATCAGGAGTGAAGCTGGATTCATGGAAGACATCATCCACCACCTCTAAGTTAGAGGGGTGGCCAAGGGTCTGTGCTGGGGCAGGTCTAGAAACTCTCGTTCTGGTCTTTTCTTAGACTAAGGGAAGTCCTGGGATTCCCAGTGGAATTGTTCACTGAGGGTGTTGCAGGGTTTCCCCAAAGGAAAGCTCTTCTGGTGGGAAGGCAGAAGGAATGGATTCCTCTGCATCTGAATCCTCATAAACAGTCAGAAGTTGTTGTTCCTCTTCAAAAACTGAATAATCAGACTCCACGGAAACCTGTTCGGTCAGTATTTCAGGAGAAGGGTCTATCTTCCTTTTAGAAGTTGTGGCCTGACTACCCCTGATAAGGAAGATAAAATCCTCTGCCATTTTAAGCATTTGAGTTTGGGGTGGTGGAGCAGGAGTAAGATGGTGGCTAGAGGTAGACTTCCTAGGAGTGGCCTTGCTTCTAGGCCAAAGAGTATCAAATCGGTCTGAGAGAAATGGTAGTCGGATGAGAAGACTTTTTTGTCTAGACTCAGTGCGAAAAACCTCCTCAGAAGCCGGTGCCTTAGTCGAGGCGCCACACCCAACAGAGGCAGGGATAACCAAAGGATTGGAAGATGAAGATTTCTGCGGCATACCAGACTCCAAAAGGGGCTCGGTAGAGGCCTGCGAAGGTATCGGATCGGACATCAGGGGCTGCGAAAGCACCTCACTGAATTACGGAGAACTGACGACCTTAGCGGTATAGTCGTCGGAAGGCTTAGCTCTGTGTGGTCTGTCTCGATCTTTAGCTTTACATTTTTTTGGAATGTCTACGGATTGTTGGCTGAAGGACGCCATTTTGGAATGCGAAGACGAAAGACGAAAATACCTGGCTACAATAAGGGCTCTACAACAAATGGTTCTCGTGTTAAAATGGGCACAGAACTGGCAATGGGGGATGTCGTGGTCTGGGCCTAAACAAGTGACGCAGTATGAATGGAAATCTGCATGGGATTTGCTTTCCACAAGTGAGACAATTGTTAACTTTTTTGGACATTGGTTAGTGCAAGAAAAAAAGGATCCCAACCGGGTACTTAGCTTTAGACGTTTTCAGATGTAATTCAAGCTCTGGTAGTGACTGACCGGCACACTTGCAAACTGCTTCTGCTACGGGCTCCACTGCAAGAAAGACTGATTTAATGGCGTCAGTTGCCTTGCTTTATAGCACTAACTACCTGACGTCAGTCAGCAAGCGACAGCAGCAGACACAGAAAAACAGTGACTCTGGTATTCGGGCCAGCCAAGGGCTACCACAGCAGGCATAACCCACAGGTGATGACTGCAACAGTGAAACACGAAGAACATCTAAGGTTATGCTAAGTTCTTACACAATTATTCTATGTCCTTCTATTCTCATGTTGCAGTATTTATTACAGTAGGGAGGTTGCTGCCTGCAGTGCAGACATCCAGACAGTATACCAAAGTCTTTGGAGCAGGAGGGTACGCATGACATCCTCTGTCAGAGCCATAAACCAATGTAGGGTATAAAAGTGACACCTGCACGTACCCTGTTAAGAATTTTTCTGCTGCAGTGAATGTCTGACTCCTGTTTGTCAGTTCGGAAAGCAGATCGCTAATTCTCAGACGACCTGTTTTAAAGCAACCGCTACAGATCAGGCGACCGCTTCAATCTATCACTACAGATAAGTACCCTGTTGGGTTTTCTTTATCTTTTGTTAATTCCCAAGATGTACATGTCTACTAGAAAGGGGAAGTGTGCTTGTGGGAGACAAATTCCTCAAGGACATGCACGAAAAGGGCATATTTTGCTTAGGCGAGGACCACAACCATACATCCTGCCCTATTTGCAAGTCCTTCATCCCTAAAACACTTTGCAGCCATCTGCCCTCATTAAAATTGTATTTAGAAAACCAAAGGCTGCGACATCTTGCACTCTGTATGGAAGGCGGAGTAAGCCCGTCCGATGAGCCGCCGCGGAAGAAGGCCAAAAAAATCAGGCTGGATTCTCACACTGCGCCTAAGGCATCCAAGCAGACTGGAGGCTGATGAAAGCCCAGGATCTTCTCAGACCTCAGCTTCCAAGCCAGGCCCAGGAACCTCAATGGAAGTTGGGATGGCGGAAACTTTATGTACGTCCGGTGAGGCTAATCAGCCATCAGACCCTGATGGCAAAGGGGAACCATGACTCAGTCGGAAGACCCTACTCCTACACTTCTATCCACCCAGATGTCCGCTCCCATTCTTTCAAAATCGGCTACCCTCTTGAAGAGAAAACAAAAATTAAAACATCCTGAGCCTCAAACGGTTCCTGGATGGGAAGTTTTCTCAGAGTCTTTTTAAGGCATTCCAGGCCTTACAGACAACCACCACCACCTGCTACTCCTCCAGGGCTCCTTTAGAAGTATCACAGGAAGACTACTCCTCTTTAGAGGAATCTATTACATATGGAGAACAAACAGACTCGGCCAAGGATTTCATTATCCCAGAGGAGGAGGATCCCATCACTCCTGAGTGCCCTGGGGAAGAATTCACCTTTGGAGATACAATCTCCTTCATGAGGGAACATTTTATGTGGCAGGCCTCAGAGGTCTCAGACGCAAAGAAAAAAGTTACTTTGACCTACTGCAAATGGAACAACCATCCCCTTCTGCTGTGCCCCCCTTGCTACCTGCCTTTCAAGATGCCTTCTTGGTGGTTTCACAGTCCCCAGACTCTAAGCCACCAGCCTCAAAATGTCCAGACCATTTTTATAAAGTCCCTCAGGATACCCAATTCCTTTTAAAAAAAACCTCCAGCAGACCCAGCACTTATTGCAGTCTCTGCTGACAAAACATCCAGACAATTACATTCTGCTGCTCTCTACCACACCGATAAAGACATCAAATTCATGGACAGACTAGGGAAGAAAGTGTATACCTCCTCTACTCTGGCTACAAGAACTCTCAACTACCAAACACACATGGCTAGCTATGTCCTGGACACCATTACCAAAACTCCTACCCTCCTCTCCGAGGCTCCTGGCTCTTCCGTTAAAGCCCAACTTAACACCCTACTTTCCACAGCATCTCAAGTGACTAGGCACTCCATCAAGTGCACTTGTGATGGTGTGGTAACCTCCTCTAAATCTGCTGCATCAGGCTCAGTTTTGAAGAGATACTCCTGGGTGAGATTGCAACCACCCCCCCTATGGATGTACAAACTAAATTGCTTGATGCACCACTGGACAATAAAGCCCTATTTGGACAATAGGGCTTTATTGTCCAGCGGTGCATCAAGCAATTTAGTTTGTACATCCATAGGGAGTGTTGTAATCTCACCCAGGAGTTACCCCTGGCAAGATAACCCAAGTGTGATGACTGCAACAGTGAAACACGAAGAACATCTATCCACAAAGACCTTCTTTTGTTAGGGGACAGTCCTCACATTCAGCTCATCAGCCAAAGGGGAGTAGGCAACCCAGGAAAAGTTCTACTCCCAGGTTTCCTACCAACCCTCGACCACCCCCTTTCAGAGTCACTCTGATCAACCCAGACCACCTTCACTGTGACTTAAAACTATTAGACCCAAACACCACCCCCTATCCCTTTGGCTCACCCTCTCCCTACCCTCCTGGCAGAGAATTATATTAGAACAATGGGTCCTCTCCATCATTCAGAGGGGATACTTCATGACTTGGTGGATGTTAAACCCCCTTCCAGGGAACTCCTCAACCTCCTGCAAACAAAGCTCACCTTTTCCCACCCATCATTCAACAACTACTGTCTCAGGGCACAACAGAACAGGTACCCTCCCCACAAAGAAACAAAGGCTTCTACTCCAGAATGTTTCTGGTACCAAGGAAAGACGGCTCATGTAGGCCAGTTCTGGATTTACCTTTCCTAAACCTGTTTCTCAAGGTATCCAGCCTCAAAATTATTACCTTTCCCTTGCTCCTACCACTCATACTAACACAGGCTTTCATGGTAGCCCTGGATTTGAAGGATGCCTACCTTCACATTCCTATACATCCAGATTAAAGAAAATTCCTAAGATTTGCAATAGGTTCTTGGCATTTTCAATTCTCTGCCTTGCCTTTTGGACTTTCCACTGCTCCTTGAGTGTTCACAAAGTGTCTAGCACACTTCATTGCTCACTGCAGAACACAGGGTATACAAATATTCCCATATCTAGACCTGCTTACTCATCATCAGGACCACCAAGTCCTTCTACTCCACCTACAAGTGATATCCACCCTAACTCAATTGGGGTTTACAATAAACAACAAAGTCTCACCTGAACCCCACTCAAGACCTGTTTTTCTTCCGATGCAGGATCAGAACAGACAGAATGAAAGCCTTCATTCCAGACCAAAGGATCCTAGACCTTTGTCTATTACTTCACCAGTCTCAATCACCCACACCTCCTTGTTAGCTTGAGAGTTCATAAGGATGTTAGGCCACATGCCATCCCCAATACCCATGCTACCTCTGGCAAGACTCTACATGATGAAAATCCAGTAGATCCTAAAGTACTTATGGAGCCAACACTCCCACCCCCTGGACACACCCCTTCCCCTACTTT
This sequence comes from Protopterus annectens, assembly GCF_019279795.1. NCBI lineage: Eukaryota > Metazoa > Chordata > Ceratodontiformes > Protopteridae > Protopterus > Protopterus annectens. Next base: position 521,747,570 of record NC_056725.1, on the reverse strand, counting down.
AATCCCTGAAGAGGGAACTCCAGTGGTGGGTCTCAACCAAGAAACCCCCTTACAGGTTCTGGCCCCCTAGAAGTCTCCACAGACGCATCAGACCTGGGTTAGGGTGCAGTGCTAGTACACAACCAGAAGCAATTCACTGTGCAAGGGAGATGTTCCACCCTAAGACAAAAAGGACCATATCAACATTAGGGAAATGAGGGCACTACTGCTAGCCTTAAAACACTCAAATCAGCTCTACAGCCAGGAACCCTGAAAGTGATCACAGGCAATACAACTGTCCTGTGGGGGGACAGGATCCTACCCTCTCTGCAGCCTGGCCACCCAAATCTGGACCCTAGCATCATCACTCCAGATTCATCTGGTAGCAGTGCATATTCCCTCTGCAGAGAATGTTATGGCAGAAACACAGAGCAGAACTTCAGCTCCCTCTCACGAATGGATGCTTCACAGAGAGGTATTCCTGTGTATTATCAACAGGTAGGGTATTCCACAAGCAGATCTTTTTGCCTCCTCCCAGAACAGACAGCTGTCCAGGTTCGGCACAAGGGACCCACATCCGCATGCTTGGAAAGTGGATGCCTTCTCAATTCCTTGGGAGGGAATGCATCTCTATGCCTTTCCACCCTTCTCACTGATTCAGAAAGTTCTCCTGAAAATCTAGAGGGACAAATCCAAAATCTTGTTGGTGATCCCCTTTTGGCCAAGACAGCATTTGTTTTCCCCTTCTCCACCTACTAACCAAGGGCAGTCATCACAGGTTACCCCACTGAATAGACCTGCTCACACAGGACAGGGGATCCCTACTACACCCGGAGGTGAACAATCTGAAACTGACCTTATGGATGATAGGGTTCTAATCCCCTTCAGACACCTATACTCAGGACATACTCAATGTTCTGCATGAAGCCAGAAAATCCAGTACCAGGAGAAATTATGCATCTAAATGGAAGAGGCTCTCTTGGTGGTGTCAAAGGAAAAAACAGGACCCTGAGAATACTTCTGTACCCTTGGTCCTTTCCTATTTATGTGAACTCCTTCACTCAGGACTAACTTACTCGTCAGTCAAAGTCCCTTTATCCGACATCTCTGCTTGTCTGCCCATGTTACTACCTCTGGCTTCAAGATTGGAAGTCAAGCTTTTCGAAAGGGGCACTTCATATCAGAGGCCCCAGAAAGCCTACATCTCCCCCTTGGGACCTGAATTTTGTGTTAGAAAAACTTACATTGCCACCTTTTGAACCAGCATATTCAGTATCCCTAAAATTGTGTACCCTGAAAACAGTTCCGATAGTGCCCCTTACTTCCGCCAGGAAGGTATCAGAGAGACAAGCCCTTATGGCTATCCCTCCTTACCTTATTTTTCACAAGGACAGAGTTTCCCTCAGGACTAACCCTTCCTTCATGCCTAAGGTGGTTAATGAACTCTCATTAAACCAGACCATTAACCTGCCTGATTTTTACCCTCACTCCCAAAATCCCTCAGAGTACTCTGCATTCTCTAGATGTCCACAGACAACTAAGTTATAGCCACCAAAAGGGCAGCTTTCCAAGAAAGGAATTTGAGATCACAAGATGCGGCAGACTCAAAGGGGGCTTGAGTTAGAGACTGCAGCACCAGCACAAGATCCCATCATTAATTGGGGAACACAATAAAAAAAAACACCTTTCAAGAAAGCCTTGCAGAGATGAGAAGAGAATGTAGGTTCGTCATTTAGGTGGAAAATTAGAATTAGCAGCCATTTGGACTTTAATTGTAGAGAAACTAGCGGCCTCCTGAAAGAAGGAAACCAGGAAAAGGAGAATGTCTGAAATATAAGCTGAAAATGGATCCAGATTCCGATCTTTAGCCCAGACAGAAAATCTCTTCCATTTACTTCTGCAAACTCTCTTGGTAGAGGATTTCTGAGAAGCCAGGATAATGTCCTCCACAGGGGAAGCAATCCTGGACTTAGCAAGAATCACTGGAATTGGACAAACCAAGCTGTCAGGTGGAGGGTCTACAGATTTGGAAGCAGAAGGATAGAAGGGTGAGATATCAGATCCGGAATTGGCTCGAGCACCCAAGGGGAGTGCTTCAGAGGAGACTGTAGAAGAGGGAACCACACCTGCCGAGATCAGAACGGGGCAATGAGGATCAGCTGTGTCCTGAGGCGTTTCGCTTTCTGAAGACTCTCTGAATGGATGGCAATGGGGTAAAGGAGACCTGGAGGCCAATCATGAGTCACAGCATCTGGGGGATCAAGGCAAAGTAGCTGCTGCATTTGTAGCTGAGAGGGAAAGCAAACAGATCACAGCTCAGTTGGCCCCACCGATGGAAGATCTGCTTCGCCACTAGCAGATTCTGGGACCATTCGTGAGGGGTCAGAATAGCCCTGCTCAACTTGTCTGTCAGCAAGTTGGATGCTCCAGGAATATGTGTTACAAGGAGAAAGTACCCAGAGGACTTTGCCCACTCCCAGACCCTCACGGCCTTGCAAAAAAGCAGATAGAAACGTGTGCCCCCTTGTTTATGCAACACACAACCGCCATGTTTGTCCGAGTGCACTGCTACAGTCCCTAGAGAGGCAGTCCTGAAAGGCTTGCAACGTAGAGAGGACTGCTCTCATCTCCAGAACACTGATGTGCAGTTTGGTCTCTGATTGGGACCACATCCATTGGATATAGTCTTCCCCAGGAAGTCCCCCCCCCACACCCTAGGAGGGAAGCGTCCGTGGTCACCATGGCCGTCGGAATACTGGGAGAAAAGGACTTGCCCAATAGGAGGTCTGGAGAGTGCATCCATTATGATAGAAGTCTTCGGCATATTGGAGTGAGCCGTATAGGAACTGAAAGAGGATGAGAAAGAGCATCACTGAATGGATAGGTTCCACTGCAGAACTCTCATAGGTTCATAGGTTCATAGGTTCATACTAGGCTATCTGCCCAAGGGCATTTATAAGCCTAGCCCATAGTTATGTGGCTTTCGCCACTCCTTTAGTTTGAATAAAAACTATGCCTATCATTTTTCTGTGCCTCTGTCAAGCAGTGACACTGAAGTAATCCCTGGGGTATATCTGCGATCTCCCATCCATTGGTCAAGATTCCTCTTGAACAAGGCCAGCGAGGTGCTCTGCCTCACATGTACCGGGATTTTGTTCCACAGCATAGGGAGTCTCTGGGTGATGAATCTGTCCCTCCAGCACGTTCTATTTATAACCGTGTCAAGGTTTAAGTCTCCGCCCTTGTGGTTCTGAGGGATCTAGATTTTTGAGGTGAAGCATATTCATCAAATCTGGGTTTGACATGGCCTTATATGTCAGGCACAGGTCACCTCTGAGCAAGCGGTATGAGACTGAATAAAGCTGGAGTTCTTTCAGTCGGGCAGCATAAGACATATTTTTGAGACCCTTTATCCTTTTGGTGAGGAACTTTTGGGGCCTTTCAAGCTGCATCAGGTGTCTGGTCAGATACATTCGAACGGGCATTGTACTCAATCATAGGTCTAATGAGTGATGAGTACAGGGGACGATGACCTCCCTTGATCTAGATGTGAATCCCTTCATGATCAGGTGGGCGATATAGAAGGTTTTCCTAACTACTTTAGCAACATGAGTGTCAAACGAAGACTACTGTCAACTTGGGTCCCCAGATCCCTGATGACTTTCTGTGCTCAGTGGATTGTCACCTATATGGTAGCTAGGGGTAACCTTGTTTTTCCCGATGGGTATGACTATGCATTTTTTGGCGTTTAACTTCAGGCCATGGCTCTGGCACCAGTTATCCGCTTCTGTGAGGCCCTTCTGGAGGATATCTGTGTCAGATGTGTTTTCGACTATGGCCCAGTTTGCAGTCATCTGCAAACTTTGTCAGCCATAACCCTCCTGTGTTTGCTTGTACTTCAGAAAAGTAGATGCCGAACAAGAGTGGACCCAGGACTGAGCCCTGTGGGACACCACTTGTGACAGGCTTTGAGTCTGACATGGCTCCAGCAACTCTGACCTTGTGGGTTCTGTCGCTTAGCCAGTTTGCAACCCATCTTGTGATGTATGGGTTTACATTCAAGCTGATGAGTTTTTCGATGATACCTGAGTGGGGTATTGTGTCGAAGGCCTTTGCCAGGTCGAGGTAGGCTGTATGGACTGCCTTTCCCTCATCAATGGCCTTGGTGACTGTCTCGAAAAAGTCAACCAAGTTTAAGAGGCAGGATCTGCCTTTGACAAAGCCAAACTGGGTTGGATCCAAAGTCTGCAAGTTCCCTATGTCTTTATTTATGAGTTCCATTATGATCCTCTCCATGGCTTTGCAGATAAGGCTTGTCAAGCTAATGGGGCGGTAATTTCCAGGGTCTGTGGAGGCACCGCCCTTATGAAGTGGGACCACAGTCGCGTGACACTCCTTGGGTACGTATCCTGAGGTGAGGCTAAGATTAAACAGCTGTCCTAACTGTGGGTTTAATTCCTCGTTGAGTTCATGAAGCACACAGCCGGGACACCATCCGGTCCCATGGATGCTGTGTTTTTGCCTTAGTGAGGGCAGTTCTCACCTGGGCATTGGAGATGTTTGGGGGGCTACAATCCTCTGGAATAGATATCTCTCCTTTTGGGGGGGAGAAGTTTGCACTGAACCTGTCAGCCAGTATGTTAGCAATGTGTGTAGGTTCAGTAATTTTCACATTATTTTGAACTAATTCTGAGCATATCTGGGAGTTTCCTCCTAGGTTTCTAACATAGCTAAAGAAGGCTTTATGATTGTCTTTAGAGTCCTTGGCGATTTTTCTCTCAAAATTTGCCTTTGATGATTTTATGAGAGCTCTTAGTTTTTTACTTATAATGATCAAAGGTGTCTTACCTTTCAAGGATTTTGCTCTATCTTGTAGTAGCTTCCTCCTTTTGTTGTAGAGCTTGTTTATGGCTGGGGTCCACCAGACTGGACGCTTGCCTTTGGTACAGAGAGTCTTAGTTTTGTTTGGGATTGCCTGATCCATACAGTCCTGTAGGTGCTGGTAGAAGGCATTTGTAAGTGATTCAGCGGTTTGAGTAATGTTTACCACTGGCTCAGGGGCCTTAAAGGAGACCACACTAGTTTTTAGAAGTGTGAAATCGGCTTTTGAGAAGTTTTTCACTGTGGTCTTTTTTGTTTCAGGTGGGGGCGGGATGAGGACCTCCAGCGAGATTAGTTTATGATCTGATCTCACCAGTGAGGGGTATACTTCCAGTGTTGAACATTTTGATCCCATGTTCGTGATGATGAGATCAAGTATGTTTTCACCTCTTGTGGGGATGGTGACTAGTTGTTCCATGGCATTTGAGTTTATGAACTCCAGGAATCTTTGGGTTAGAGTGTTCGGGCTTGAGTAGTGTTCCCAGTCTATATTAGGGTAGTTGAAGTCACCTAGTATGATGGTGTTTGGAGATACATTTATCCCTCCAATGTTTTCAGGAAGGCCATGTGAGGTTCCTGAGTTTGAGAGGGTGGCCTGTAACATGCTACAAATTGCAGAGCAGTCTTGCCTATGGTTAATTGCACCTGGATGGTCTCCAATGCATCGTGCGTTGCCACCAACCTTGAGGTGTGGGTGTCCTTTATGAATATGGACACCCCCCCTCCTTTCTTGGTGTTGTCCGGATTTTGGGGCCGGAACGTATGATATGAGGTGAAACCTGTTAGTGCTGGGGTGCTCTCAGGAGCCTTGAACCAGGTTTCTGTCACAGCACAGACATCAATGTTCTCCATTTTGAGAAGGGCCTCGTGCGTGCATCTTGAGATTGAGACTTCTGGCATTGAGCAGCATTACCCTTAGTTTTTTCCTTTTGGTGTTCTAGGGTGGTAGGTTTAGAATTTGAGCCTTGCCTAAAAAAGGCACTATGGGGTGGCAAGAGCCTTTGCCAATATCCGAAGCCCAGGGGTGACAGGTGCAAGCCGTCCCTTGCGAAGCAGCGTGGCTTGTCCAGCATGTCATCCCAGGCAGACAGACATTGGATCCCCTTTGAATGACACCAGAATTTAAGCCAATTATTAAAGCTGATCATCTTATCACTGTATTGTGGCATCATTCTAGGTGAAGGTAGGATACTGCTCAAGGTCAGGGTCATACCTGCCTGGGCTACATAATCAGAGAGCTCCTCGACGTCCCTTTTCATGTAGTCCAAGGAGGTACGTCTCAGGTCGTTGACACCAGCGTGGACAATGACTGAGTCATACTTGTACCTGCTGTTGAGAGACCTGAGTGCTTGCGTTATGTGGCGGCTTCTAGCGCCCGACAGGCAGCTTACTGTGACCTTCTCCTTACTCAGTCTGGTGAGCGGGACGTCAGTGTGTCTGACTATGGAATCACCAATGACAAGTGTGTCTGGCATTTTGTTTGGCCTTAAGGGCTGTGACTGTTTGACACTCTGACTGTGTGGTCTATGTGTTGCATGTGTTGGGTCGTGAGGTGGTAGTTGTTTGGGTGTCTGCTTTGGTGGCCTCTGCTGTTTTGGTAAATTTTTGATCAGAGCCTCCGAGTATGTCTTTGTGTGAGTATGTGTATGATTTGAAGTTGTGATGGTACCATGTGTGACTGGGTATGTATTGTGTGTGGTTGCCTTCTCCTCCTGTCTGGTCTTGCCAGTCCTATGTTGAGAGAGCTCAGCCTCCAGTTTGGCCGTATAGTTGCATCTCTCGCATGTATTTGTGTTTTGTGAGAGAAGGAGAGGATTGTTCAGTGTACATGAGGCAATTGTAACATTGCCTCAATATTCCCAGGTTCACCAGTTGAGCTGGAGAGGACACTAGCAACTGATCCCTAGACATACTAGAAGTAGTAGATAAAGAACTTTCAAAGGACTCCGGGGGAAGTGGGTTTTAGGCTGGTGGGGTACTATCTATAATAAGAGTGCTTTATCAAGGTGCAAGTACTGTAGGAGTAAGTGCTAGGCTTTACAGATAGAGAATAGTCTACTTGGGAATCAAGTAGAGATGAACTTTTCAGTTATAGGATATGCTGGTTAGATCAGCAGTACAGTTTAGCGTGTTTTATAGCAGGGGCTGAAGGGAGCTAGAATTGGCCCAAAACGACCAATGGACTACTAGTTTCTGGCTGAAACTTCACCAAATCGGACAAAAGGCCGCTCAGTGCTTCCCACTCCCACTGGTAAGCAAAGAAACTTCCTCCTTCCTAATAAGGCAATGGATCAGAAACAGGAACTAAAAACAAAGCCCAGGGATCAGCAACTCTGAAACTGGACTACTCTAGTTCAGTAAAGTGGGAAAACAAGAGATTTTTTTGTTTTATTACAGAGATAAGGAAAAACAGACAGTAAATGCTATAAATGCTGTAAATCGGCTAGCACTTTAGTGTGTAGCCTACAGAAACAATTTGCAACAATTAGTAACTTAAAGTGCAATAAACAGTGTAAAATGCAGAAATCACTTAAAGTAGCAGTAAAACAGGCGAAATGCAGTCGCTAGCTTAATAACAGTGGGAAAGCCACAAAAAATACTTATATCTGGTAGAAAGTCACTCTTTCAGCTCTCTGCTGCTTGGATCACTCTGCAGGCCACCACGAGGATCTGTGCAGAGTTGGTACAAGCTGGAAAACACGTGTTTAGCGTGTTTTATAGCAGGCAGCTGAAAGGAGCTAGGAATTGGCCCAAAACGACCAATAGACTACTAGTTTCTGGCTGAAACTTCACCAATTCGGACAAAAAGGCTGCTCAGTGCTTCCCACTCCCACTGGTAAGCAAAGAAACTTCCCTCCTTCCTAATAAGGCAATGGATCAGTAACAGGAACTAAAAACAAAGCCCAGGGATCAGCAACTCTGAAACTGGACTACTCTAGTTCAGTAAGGTGGGAAAACAAGAGATTTTTTTTTTTTTTTTTTACAGAGACAAGGAAAGAAACAGACAGTAAATGCTATAAATGCTTTTAAGTGGCTAGCACACTTGAGTGTGTTAGCCTACAGGTAAAATTAAGCAACAAATAACTTTTAAGAGTGCAAAACAGTTAATCAACACAAAACAGTTTAAATAGAATGCAGAGCTGTATAAACAGGCTAAGATGCAGTCGCTAAGCAGTAAATATTCAAAAAGCCAGAAAAAATACTTAAATCAGTTATAGCAAATACAGTTATAACAAATGCTCTGAAATATACTGTATATTTCCAATATGTTTGAGAAGGACAGTCAGAACACAAGAAGGTTCAGGCGAAAAAGAAAAAAAAGTTTTGTTTTACTTTTTGAAAAGGTAAAAAGGTGGAACAGAAGGCCTTATCAAATGTTCTCTCTGTATTAAGAAGAATGAGCTAATGACACTAGACTGGGAGGTGTGTCACAGTAGGGGCAGGCAACTGCAAAGCCACCAAGTATAAGAGCAAGACACCAACAGGGAGGGAGGGTGGGACAAAATAGCCTAAGACAACAAGCTATGAAAGTTTTTAAACAGATAAAGATTTCTGAAGATTCTGAATAGACAAAGTGCTTTATATATATTAAATTATAAAAACAGTAATCTGTTAAAATAATCAAAAGATACTTATATTTTGTAGCTCAGTTGCGGTCAAACAACTTCTCCAGCCTGCACCAAAGACCAGAACCTGGCCAGTGGAACCAAATAAATGGCCGCTGCCATGGACCCTAAGAATCCTAGAATGAATGATACTGGAGGACGAGTTTGCTCTAGAAGAGATTGTACATGAGGCCGGATTATACATGAGGCCGGATTAGAAGTAGTTTGTCAAATAAACCTGCTTTTCTGGAGTAAGGAATGCCATCTGGGAAGTTGTGTTCAAGCTTGCTCCCAGGAATACAGTCTTTTGGCTGGGCACCGGATGTGATTTCTTTTCGTTGATGGTGTACCACAGAGAAGTTAAAAGTCTCTTTACAAATGCCCGGTGCTGAAGTAGCAATTCCGGACTGTCCGCCTGAATCAGTTAATCGTCCAAGTATGGATAAATTTGAATATTTCTCTGTCTGCGGTATGCAATGGCTGGAGCCAGGCACTTTGTAAATACCCTGGGCGCAGTAGATAAGCCAAAGGGAAGTAAAGAGAACTGATTGTGCACAGAGCCTGCCCTGAAACGTAGATATTTTCTGCAAGATTCCCTTATGGGAATGTGCAGATAAGCTTCTTTTAGGTCTAGGGTGACTAGCCAGGAGTCCTTGGCTTGCATAGGAAGCAGCTGTTGTAGTATAAGCATTTTGAGACCACCAGGAAGGTGCTGAGAATGGACAGGTCCAGGATAGGGCACCAAGAGCCTTCTTTTCTGGACACCAGGAACAGTCTGGAGTAGAAACCCTGTCCTCTTTGCTCTATTCGAACAGGTTGAATAGTCCTGATACTGAGAAGAGAAAAGTACTTGCTTTTGAGCCTCTGCCCACTGGTTTAGAGGAAGGTCTGGCAATCCACTTGGGGTTGGCAGTGAGTAGAAGTAGAATCTGTATCCCTGGGATACAATGTTTGGGACCCATCGGTCCTGGGTAATGGACATCATTTTTTGCATGCAGGGTGAGTTTTCCTCCTAGTGGTGCAAGTACTGGGACATGGCTGGGAAGGATGACAGACAAGTTATTGTGAATTTTTTCCATAAGGGGGTGGTTTACCACTCCCTGTTTTTGAGGGGGGAGCACTCCATTGTTTAGATCTCTGTGTACCCTGAGATTGTAGCCTTGGTGGTCTGTTACCCCTGGGTTTGGGCTGAAAAGACCTTGTAAGGACTGGAAAGGACCAGTTTTTAGAAGACCAATGCCTACTGAATCTAGGTGGCTGTAACTGTAAGAAATCTTTAACAGTTTGCATAGATTTAGCTTTTTCTTCCATCTTTTTAAGAACCTCTTCTGCTTTTGTGCCAAACAAACGTTCTTGGTTTAATGAAACATCTAATAATTTTGTTTTGACATGGTCTGGCAAGATTTGTTCCTTCAGCCAAGCATGCCTTCTCAGTACAGACCCAGTGACAGCAGCCGTGCAAGATTCTTCTAAGGCATCAAAACCACACTGCAAAGTATGTTTACTGACTTGGTTTGCAGAATGCATTAACTCTTGCAACTCTTTATTTTCTGCAAAATCTGGAAGCAACAACATTTTTTGCTTAATTAGTTCCATAATATGCTGCTGGTACTTCAACATGTGAAACTGGCAATTTAAAGCCCTGATGGCAAGAGTTGCAGAGATATATACCTTCTTGTCCCATCTGTCTAAAGTTCTTGAATCCCTGTCCGAAGGGTAGGATTTTTGGCTGTAGTAGCCTTAATACCTTTAGGTCCCTGGGAAATGGTTTCTGGATCTTGCAGTTGGATTCTTAAAGAGGAATTTGAGAGAGTCAGGTACCCTGTAGTACCAGTCAGGCTTTCTAGAAGCTGGTGGTAAAGTATCAGGAGTAAGACTGGATTCCAAGAAAAGATAATCTACAATATCCAGGACAGGGGGTATAGCTAGAGGCCTTTGCTGAGGCAAGTCTAAATTCTCAGAGTTTCTTTTTGGACTGTAGGTAGTCCTGGCATTCCCAGTGGAAATGCTCTGAAGTATGCAAGGTTTCACCAAAAGAAAAGTCCTCAGGAGGGGAGGCAGATGGAATGGAATCCTCTTCCTCTGCATCTGAATCCTCATAGGTAGGAAAGGGCATGTCCTGGTAATCAGAGGGATCAAAGTCATCGGACTCATGGTCTGTTGAATCAGAATTGAAGTCAATTCTTTGTCTTTTAGAGAGGGAAGGCTGGCTTCCCCTAATTAGCGTTATAAGGTCTTCAGCCATTCTAAGCATTTGTTTCTGTGGCATGGAAGCTTGAGCATGCACTTTGGTCGTTTGTTTTCTAAGCATAGTGCGAACTCTGGGCCTGAAAAACTTGGTCATTTTAGTCTGAAACGAAGTAGACTGTTTAATACAAACATCGGAAGGTCGGAATACACCCTCAGAAGCCGGTGTCTGCACAGCGGCTCCGGGCCCATCCAAGGTAGAGACATCCGCAGGTTCCATAATCGAAGAAGCATCTTGCGGCATACCGGACTCCGAATGGGTCTCAGCAGAGGCCTGCGAATCTGTAGAAGCAGGTATCAGGGGCTGTGAAGGTGCCAAAGTACCAGCAGACTGGCGACTAGGCTTAACGGAAGCAGCAGTTTTGGACCTATGCGGTCTGTCGCTATCCTTACGTTTTTTCGGAAAATCGGTAGCCGGATGGCTTACCGAAGCCATTTCAGAATACAGAGAATGAGAGCAAAAGAATTTAGCAACAAAGACAGCCCAACGACGAATAGTTCGGGCGTTAAACAAGGCACAAAACCAACAGTGAGGAATGTCATGGACTGCACCTAAACAGGTGATGCAGTAAGAATCAAAATCTCTGTGAGGTATTTGCTTTCCACAGGCAAGACAATTGTTAACTTTTTCTGACATCGGTTAGAGCAAGAAAAAAAAATCCCCAACGGGGTACTTGGCTTCAGAAGACTTCAGGTTTGAAACTCGAAAAATGAAAATTTCGGGTAGCGGTTGACCGGCCCTTGCAGACTGCTTCGGGCTCCCGCACGGCAAGAAAAGCTGATGTAATGGCGTTGGCTGCATGTTTTACACCCCTGATGACCTGAAGTCATGGAAGAGGCGAAAACATCCGACGCAGAAATCCCAAGACTCTGGTATTCAGCCCGACTGAGGGCTACTTGCAGGCAGATCACCCAAGTGTGACGACTGCAACAGTGAAACACGAAGAACATCTATTATTTTTTTTTCTTTTTTCCATTAAACTAACCTCCTCTTAACAGCCACAACACACAGTGACATTGCTCCATACAAGAAAACCAACTGTTCATCACAACTCTTTCCTCACCTTATTTCCATCATTTCGGTCTTTACTGTTCACTTCCTACTATTGCTTATGGAGTCTTCCTTTGTGCCCTTGCTCAGCATGGGTTCTTCTCTTCAAGTCATGGAATAACGTCTCTCCTTTTACTTTCATTATGCCAAGTATGCTTTTCCCTCTAAGAAACATTGCTATGTCCAATAAGTACTGCATCCACACCAGCACCCTCCTGAAATAGTCTCAATTCCCAACCTTCTAATCTACTCACCACTTGTTTACTGCTACCATAGATACTTTTAGTTATTTAATATGACTAGTCTCAGTCTTTTATGCAGCATATTTGTAGCTTCCTATGTGCATCAAGTGAAACACAGCCCAACAAAGTCATTTGCTATGCCCTTTGTGAAGTATTGTTAACATGGAGGCCTCCCAACTGCCTCATCGTCCTGTCTTCCACTTAACTACACCTCCTTGCCACAACATTCACCACAACCTCTATAATTCATTATAAGACAAGTCAAGTTCAGCCTCTGAAAAAATCATAACACCTGCTCCAACCCACAACTTTGTTTCTCTACTGGACACTCTCAGCCTTTACACGTGAAACATTAGTATTATACACTGAAACAATACTAGGCAAGCTATTCCAGGGACCATAAGTCGTCTAGCCACATACACGTTTAAATAAATGCACTTGAAAGCTCTTGCCACCATTTTCTAGCACATAATCGGTTGTTCATCTCCCAAACTGAACAGGGCCATATTTAACTCCCGGAAAAATACTGTGCTACAATTTGTTTTACAGCAAGTCAAATGCACAGACAAAATATATGGAATAAAGCAGATCAGAATGACACTGTTGAGGATTTATCCAACAGCCAAGCTCCAAATTAGGATGCACTGTGAAAGCCAAATTGCTACAGATTTCATTTCTAAACTCTCAAAGATTATTATGCAAGCAACAAGACTGTTTTGATTCGTGCAACTGTTTCAATGGTGGGTCAACTGCCAAGTGCTACTCATAATAAATAAGCTTATAGATAGCTCAGTACCAACCTATGAACCTATCTGCCCGAAGGCATATAATAGCCCAGCCACGTTGTGCGGTATTCACCGCCCATTTAGTAGCTCCCTAGACCCTTGTACTAGCAGCTAGTACCCATGGCCCCTATCTAGTAGTGCTGTTGGTGTGATCCCCGGTGTGAACTTTGTTACCCATCCACTCATCAAGGTTCCTCTTGAAGAGTGACAGTGAGGGGCTCTGTCTTATGTAGATCAGGACCCTGTTCCATAGTAAGGGAAGTCTCTGCGAAGGGAATCTATCCCTCCAGCATGTTCTATTCATTGTTGTGTTGAGGTTTATATCCCTAGAGCGTGTAGCTAGAGTAGATTTGGTTTTGCTAAGATGGAGCATGTTCAACAATTCTGGGTTGGACATGGCTCTGTACGTTGTGTGGCGGGACCACCGTTGCCGTGCGCCATTCTCTGGGCACATATCCTGTGGAGAGGCTGAGACTGAACAGGGTATTAAGATGCGGGGTTAATTCCTTTTGAGCTCACAGATGACACAGCCTGGGACACCATCTGGTCCCATGGAGGCAGTGTTTTTAGCTTTAGACAAAGCCTTGTTAACCAACATATCAGTAATAATTGGACTTGCACAATCCCCTGTAATGATAATAGGCCCTGTAGGTGGTGAGGGGGGGGGGGGGATTTGCACTGAACCTGTCAGCCAAGATGTTGGCAATGTCAGAAGGGTCAGTGTATTTTGTTCCATTTTGTACTAGCTCAGAACAGACCTGAACGTTGCCATTTAGGTTTTTGATGTAGCCATAGAAGGCCTTATGGTTATCCTTGGCATCCTTGGCAACTTTCTTTTCAAAATTAGCTTTAGTTGACTTGATGAGGGCCCTCAATTTCTTACTAATGCTGATCAGGGATGATATTTCTACTTGAGATTTGGCCTTTTTTTGTACAAGTCTCCTCCTTTTATTGTAAAGTTTGCTTATGGCCGGGGTCCACCAGACTGGCTTCTTCTTGCTTGAGGAAGGAGTCTTGGTTTTATTTGGGATAGCACGGTCCATGCAATCCTGAAGATGCATATAGAGTGCCTTGGTGTAGGATTCCGCATCCTGGATATCATTATCCTTCTGCATGGGAATAGTGAAGCTTTCTACTTCGGATGCAAGTAGTTTGAAGTTTGCTTTGGAAAGGTTTTTGACTATGTTTTTTTTGACTGGGGGGGTGGAGAGGTGATTACTAATTACTTTGGTTGGATAAATATTAGTCATTACTGTAGGCTGTTTAGAAAATGTATCACATTGTAAAATCTGAAAAAAAAAAGCTGCAGTATGAAGACCGAGTGCAATCTGACAGCTTAGAGTTCTGAATTTCTAGTATGCAAACTCATGCCCTGTGTATCTTCATATGCCAGAATATTTTTCCACTCTTGTGTAGAAAATCACAGTAAAAAGTACCTTTTGAAATTGTGCTCTGCATGCGTCTATTTTAAAACTTGTCACATCAGGTATGCAGTGACTTGAAAGTCACGTAATCAAACAAGGCAGGAAAACTGTTGATATTTAACATAAATTTTGCTGGTGTTATAAACTGCATTTCACTGGAAATTCTCTCTCCCTCTTTTTCCAGCACGACTGTTTGCATATTCCAGTGTTCTTATGTCAGACAATATTTGCAGCAAAAAAGTCATCATCAATATTAGGGATTCTTTAGCCAAAGATGAAGTGATCAAGGAAACAGGCACTGAAGTGTTCAAAATGAGGAAATACGCATTTGAAAAAAAAAAAGCTTGACTCAAAGCAACACATGCAGTAGGATGAAATACAATACTAAGTCATTCACACCCAGAGTCCCAAACTCACTACGATTTAATATTGTGTTCCACAATATCTGTGCATTTCAGTGAAAGTATGGGTAAAATTCAACAATGCTGCAAAACTAAACACAAATGATGCAAGAGCAAAAGTATTGTTATTGCCCATGGACGGCATCAAAATGTACCAAACATATGAACTTCAACAGGGCTAACAGATTTTTAATAGAACTGAAAAGTCAGAAAAATAATTCATGCCAAGTAGGAAAAAACAGATCAACATACATAAATTTGTAAATTCAGTTCAGGAAGAACATCGGCATAGATTTTTTTTTTTTTACCAAAAGTCTTCAGACTAACTTTACACAAACAGAACCAGGGAAAAAAACAAACTGTGTCTCTTCTTCAGGCAACATAAGGAAAAAAATCAACATAACCTGCTATTACATTACAAACACTACTAGTAGGTTGTGCAAGTTGCCTGGAAATTTCAGAAAGACAGGCAGACAAGAATGGAACTAAACAGGAAGACTTACATTAACACTCAGAAGGTAACAAACCAGATGAGAGAAGTATTTTGAAAAGGGAGTCTAATACGGTCGAGTCTGTGAAAATACATTTACAGCTATTTCACACGTCTGCAGACATTGTGAAGCTTTTCCTCCTGCACAAAACAGATTATGTCCAGCCATAAGATGTGCAACATTAGTTAAAACATTTTACCAAACTGTGTAAATCTATACAGGAAAAAAGTAAAGGATGTGAGGGGAAATTTTAAACACAAAATGTAAAAAAACAACCAATCAGAGCATAAACAAAGCACATTCTTGACAAGAACATGACATCAAATGAGACACAAATGGACAAAGTGCATGCATGACTACACACAATTAACAACACAAGGATATGCACACACATGTAATTCATTAACATTTAAAGCAAATCACAAGCTACAGTTACAATGCAAACATTAAACAAATGCAAATAAATTCTAGAACCGTTACTATTAATAATGTTATATGTAAAACACAGACTACCACCACTGCTACACCACACAGTAACAGACAAAAAGAGAGTACAACTCAAACCATATCATCGCCAGTAAACAGACATTTCAAAACAAGTATACAGGAATGGAAAAAAACTTTCTTCATGCATTGGTTAGCTAAGATTCTTCTTTAATAATCTACCCAAATAAAAAGTCACTAGGTTTTAGACAAATCAATACAATTGAAACATCAAAGTCAAAAGATGTTGAGCTTAAATACAAAATGCTATTCCAATGCACTGGTGCTATTGCGCTCAAAAAAGTACCAAGCAGAACTACATAATGTCCCAAAATCAAAACAAACTGAACAGCCACACAAGATGATGCATATCTGGAGATGCTTCCATAAAATTTACTGCATCTGTACGAGTGATGCCCTCAAAAATTGAGCCGAAGACCTATTACTATAGATAGAATCTGAAAAATGATGAGAATTTTAGTCATAAGCTTCATCTCTGAAGCTAAGAAAATAGGGACAGTTTGCCTTTTCTTTCTCACAAAGCCCCTCATTAGCACTGGTAAATACTCACATCTATCCAAAGTATACAAGAGTGACAGTCAATGGAAGTTATTAAAACACTGATCCTTACCGTTAATTTTCAGTTTTCTGTACAAAGTCAAATTTCTATCTCAATGTTTTTACAATCAAAAATTGGATGGGAAAAATGCAGTATAGATATAGCTTTTTTATTTATTTATTTTTTTAAGATATGAAAGTTTTAGGCTTGTAAGATACTTTCAGAGTCAGACATCTCATATGCATTTGTCAAGTGATCCTGGGAGGAACCAACTAAGGTAAAGACTAATAATGGTTTTAATTTTATATAGCACAGAGTAGGGCAATGGCTCTTCAAGTACTTCAGCAGGCATTCTATATTTTTGGGACTTATCAAATTAAAAGCACCCTCCTCTGGTGACATGAAGGACTTAGCTTTTCTCAGCGTTATCCTTGACTGCTTTTTAGATCCTCTTCCAAAAAATTCTTAACGTTTTTTCACCTATTTGTTTTCTACCAATCTCGGTTTCTAATCCTAATAAACTCAATATTTGTTAATAGATTTTAAACTTTTCACAATTTAATTGATTTTTTTTTTTTTACTTATTTTAAATTTCTGTCTCTAAATAAAAAAAGTGAATGTGACAATTTTACAATTACTTTCCTATCACAAGCATGCTTGAAATGTAAAGGAACTGCAGTACATTCAGATTCTTTACAAAGAAAATCAGATGGAAAAAAATGCTAACAGTACACTGATGTGAGCACTACACAGATGAAAACTCCAGCCCAAATAAGGGACTTGCATACTCCGATAAGAACTGATGAGCATGTAACAAGGAAGGGATCTTCAAAGGTACAAAACCGATATCAAGTTCTAAACAGAGGAACACTAGGACAGATGCTGGAAGTTCATCCAGACAAAACAGAAGAAACGTAAACCCAAATATTAACATGGGGTGTTACTAGGACCATAGGATGTCTAGCCTGTAACACCCTTAAAAAAAAAAAAAAAAAAAAAAAAACACACCAAATACTGCTCATCTGGTTTTACATAGAGGAGTTATATAGGTAAATCCCTGGGGTGAATTGCTGGCTACCCACTTTTTCATCCAAATTTCCTCTGACTCTTGTAGCTATCATGCAATATTGTATATGCCACGCTAATAATCCCAATTAACAGCAACCTCTGTTCTAGATTCAACTAAAAACTTTACCAGAGCAGGTCTTTCACTTAAGATTCCCTACCCTTTTTCTCTTTGCTTATACTCCGATAATCAATCCTTGGTTGTTGGAATGCAGTCTCTGGCCTGTAGTCCAAATGCCTTCTTGGCTTCAATCCACTCCATTACCTTTTTCTCTCTAGTAATTTGCTCCTACTTTTTTTATTTTACCAATTTTCTCCAGTAAATACCACGCACTATTGCCTACTTTCTGTACCCCTACTTGCCATTATCCCTATTGGCAAAATCTTTCTACATTTTCGTGTTGGCTTAGTTCTTGGAATATTTTACAATTCTTTATGAATAGAATATCCTGCATGGTTATTCTCCTTATGGGTTGCATCCAAAATACCACCCTCTCTGCTTCTTGAACTTCCCCCTAGCTGCATCATCATCCATTTTGAATTATACTCTATTAACTATGGTCCATAATTTCTTTTCTGTTGAAGATGTGCATGACCTGTATACAACACTAAGTGGATTATAAACAGTTTCACTGCTTATATCTTACTTTCCACAGCCATAAAAAAGCACTTCCAGTTTCTCAACTTTTACATCATCTTTATTTAGCTTCTTCCCACATATCAATAGCTGCAATAATAGAAGCCATTTTAATCCATACTCCTAAATACTTCAACTTATGACCCTATAAAAATAGGTATTGCTGTATCAATTTATTTGCATGTACATAATTTACAGCTATAGCCTCCGATTTAAATTTCATTAAATTTTAAATCCCAAAGAGACTTGAAACAGTCTCAAAATGTTCCACAACCCTGTGATGCCCATTTCTGGATATATCAAGTACAAAATCTGCAAATAAAACCAACTTTTCTTGATTGCCATACCAATTGCATTGCCGAGTCCCTTATTTTCTTTGCAAATGGCTTTGAATATAAAGCAAATACCAAAAAGGAAAAAGGACACCCTGCCTGGCTCCTCTCTAGAAACACTTATCAGAGCTGGACCCCCACATACTAGTTCTCGTCTCAGATTCTTCATATAACCTGCTAATGAATCTTGTTATCATACCAAAGAATGCAAAAGCTTTCAAAGCCCTACTCAAAATCCCAGCTTACTCCGTCAAATGCTTAATCTACATCAAGACCCAGCAACAAGAGTGGCATTTTCTTACATTCAGCTTCCCTCTGGATCATCGGTATACTATTAATGTTGACAAATGTTTTGCTTACACTTCGCAAAAATCACATTTATCCATATCTATCAATTTTGGCAATACATTTGCCACTCTTTTAGCTAGTCTAGACATATAAACATTTAATATTCATGGTTTAAAATTGAAATGGGTCTATATGAAGCTGGGTCTGATGAGTCTTTACCATCCTTGGGGAATACAACCACCACAGCTTTCTTCCAAAATCTGGTTATCCCCCTCCTTTAAAAAACACTCCCAAGAAAAATCTTCCAGATCTTAATCACTTTCTTCCCTCCTAACCTCCAACCTTCTACAGGAATATCTGTTTCTGAAGACTTTCCTGAAGATTGGTTATACACAACCATTTTTATCTCATCTCCTCCTATTTTAGCTATTAGTTGTTAAGCCTCACTTACTCAACCTTGCCATAATAAATATTTCTATTTGTGTTCCTTATTTCTACATTTCTGTGCTTTATATAACATTTCATAAACTTTCTGAAAAATCTCAGATACCTCTGCTGGATCTCTGGTTATTTTTCTTACTATAGGCTCCCCAAATTTGGTGACAACCCTTTTTACTTTCTGTTGTCCAAGTCATGTTAAAGGTTTTTGTGCTCTGGAGTCATCATCAAATAGCTGCTTAACTGCTATCTTTCTAAACTCATACATATCTATATACACCCTTATCTTCTCTTTAGCACTTGGCAATTGTGCCTCTTCTTGTTGAGATTCCGCTTATTCTGCAATAAATTAACCTTTGTTAACTCCTCTAAATAAATTCCCATTACTTCTTAAACTATTTTCATTTAGTCCTACTCATTAGTAACACCTTCTGAAGATGTATGCATCTTCCCTTATAGCTCTCAAATATTTCCGTTATCCATTCCTTTAATGCCTCTTTTTTTTTTTTTTTTTTTTTAAACATTAAAACAGGCAGGTGTGCCAGTGTCTCATTTTTACTTCATTACTCTGCATTTATCCTGGTTTTTATTTATGTATGATCTTAAATAGTTACTGGGTATGTCTTGAAGTTTTCAATCAAATGCATGTGCTCCTGAGAAATATAATTTCTGTCTAGTCTAGCCCAGTTACTGCATCTTGGGGGAGTAATACGTACATTCCATCTCAGTTCCTACTACTGAATCCAGATCTTCCATACCAAATATTTTCAAAAATGTCTTCATAAGTCTACCCTTTTTTTTTACATTTTCCCTTCTAGGTCCCCTGATACATCCTCACAATTACAAATAAAGTTCCAGTCCCCAAGTATAAGCAACATTCCCTGGTGAAATCTGATTATTACTCCCACAATTTGGTCAAGTTCAGTAATAACAAGTTCTGGGGAAATTAAAGCTATAAAGAATAGTTGTGTAAAATCTTACCATAACCATAGATGTCCTTCTCTTCCATGTTGTATTCCAAATTGTGTCTTCTCCTCTCTTGCTACCAGAATGCCCAGCCAGTACACAAAAAAGTCTGAGTGTGGGCCATAAAAGTGACATCTGCAAGTACCTTTCCTCAGAACTCAATGCCCCAGTCAGACCCCAGCCCCAGGATAGCTGTACAGGCTCTGTGCCATCCAAGAAGAGAGAGTTCAGACGAAGAGAAGGGCGTAAGGTGGGAGGGAATGAATATTGGAACATGAAAGAGAAGGGCATTTATGGTTATGGCAAGATTTTACACAACTATTCTATGACCTTCTATTCTCATGTTGCAGTATTCCAAAAATTCTTGGGTGAGTACCAAAGCTTACAGGAAAGAAGAGGGTAGTGGTATGGACCCATTCTCCACAAAGCCATGCAGGATTGCCCTACCAAACCCCACCCTGGATCTGGAGACATGATCCAACCTGTAGTGTTTAGTGAAAGTATGGACAGATCACCAAGTATCTGCCTCTAGGATGGTAGCAGTGTCTAAACCTTTGAAGAAGGCCCCAGAACCCATGGCTCTAGTGGAGTGGGCTTTAATTTTGGATTTGAGATGTTTCCCATGGACTGTATAGCAAAAGGATATAGCTTTGGAAATCCAAACAGAAATTGTCTGCTTTGTCACGGCCTTTCCCAAGGCTCTGGGGTGGAAGGCGACAAATAATTGCTCTGATTTCCTAATGGCCTTAGACTTGTCAAGGTAAAATCGAAGTTGTCTGTGAATATCAATGAAACGCAAGACTCTCGCACTGTAATTTTGGGGATGCAGGGAAAAGGTGGGCAGGCGAATACCCCAATTTAAAGATAGCGCATTGACCACCTTGTGCATAAAGGAGGGGTTAGTTCTCAAAGGTGGTTAGTCCTCAAAGGTCACTATCCGTGTGGAAGACTAGGAAGGGAGGTGTTGACATGAGGGCCTGAAGTTCTGACACTCCTCTGGCTGACGTCAGGGCCACAAGGAGTACAGTTTTCTCAGATACAATGTTTCAGAGATGCCTTTGGAAGCTGGTTCAAAGGGGGCAACAGTGAGTTTCTCTAGAACATAATTCAGATCCCATGAAGGAGGGAACTGCCTCCTGGGGGGAGGGGGGTCTGAGATGCAGCACTCCCTTAAGGAATAACTTTGAAGGGAGACGGGAGGCTAGAGGAGGATCAAGAGGCAGACAGGCTGAAACAGCAGCAAGGTGCCCTTTGAAAGAGGAATATGCTAACCCTGCTTGCACAAATTCACACAGATAGGACAGCACTAACGGTACCTCACTTTGCAAATGGTCTAGTGGTCTTTGTTGACACCACATGGAGAACCTCTTCCACTTAGACAAATAAGATCTCTTAGTATTAGGTTTCTTGGCCTCCTGCAGGACTGTGAGCATGTCCTCAGTGTAAAGGTTTCTAGAAGGGATCAGAATTCTATCACCCACAGGGTTAGAGTCAGAGATTCCAGGTGGGGATGGATCAGGGATCCCTTTTCTTGTGTGAGATGGTCCACTCTGTTAGGTAACTTGTAGCGATTGCCCCTGGCTAAGTGCAGAAGGAAGAGGAATCAATGCTGTCTTTGCCAAAAGGGAGTCACCAGCAAGATTTTTGGTTTGTCCTGCTGGATCTTCAACAGGACTTTTTGAAGTAACGTGAAGGGGGGAATGCATACAGAAACACCCCGTTCCATGACATGGAAAAGGCATTGATTCCCCTTGCTAAGGGACTGGGTAGCCTGGTGCAAAACAGTGGTAGTGGTCTGTTCAGAGGGGAGGCAAATAGATCTATTTGAGATGTACCCCCACCTGTGAACAATGTCCACAAACACATCCCTGTGAAGCATCCATTTGTGGGATTGTGACATGGACCTGCTCAAAGTGTCTGCCTGAATATTCTGAGCTGGAGAGATATAAACTGCCTTGCAGGGAAATTCCGTGTTGGGCTGCCAGGTCCCAGGCCTGGAGAACAAGTCTGCAAAGCAAAATAGGATTTGTTTCCTCCCTGTCTGTTCCCATACCAAAAAACTGTAGTAGTCTGCGAACAACTTCAGGGGCCTTTGTTTTAGGGCATGAAGAAAGGCTGTCAGGGCAAATATGATTGTTCTCATTTCACTGATGTTGATGTGTTCCCACCTGAAGGTGTGGGACCAGGTACCCTGCACTTTCAGGCTGTCCAGAGTAGACTCCAAGCCCAGATCTGAGGTATCTGTGTACATCCCCTGGACAGGGGGAAGGGGTTTCAGTAGAAGTTCTGCGTTGAGTATAACCTGGTTTAACCACCACAGTATCTCCTTCCTCAGACAGGGGAGGAAGGGGATGAAGTCCAACCGGTGTGAGTGTTGGGTCCATATGGACTTTAGGTACCATTGCAATGTGCTCATGTGGAGTCTTGCCAGAGGTAGCATGGGAATACTGAAGACCATGTAACCCAGTAGCCTGAGGTATTGTCTGACTGTCAAAGCAGTGGCTTTGAGGACGGTAGCCAGGTAATGGGTCAGGGTTTTCACTTTCTGGGGCGGGAGGAATGCCCTCATAGCATCTGTCCTTATTCTGCACCCCAGGAAAACCTGGTCCTGGAAAGGACTCAGGTTGGACTTAGGAAAGTTTATGATGAATCCCAGAGCCTGCAGGAGGGAAATGACTTTGTGGAGCTAGCACTGCAGGGATCTGGAGAATTCTGCCTGAATCAGGAGGTCGGCCAGGTATAGAAAAGTTTGGATGCCTTGGACCCTGTAGTAGGCCACCACCGGAGCCAGGCATTTGGTGAAGACCCTTGGAGCACTAGAGTGTCCCAAAGGGCAAGGCTGACAACTGAAAATGTGAGAAGCCAGCAGAAATTTCCTGTAACTGAGCTTTATAGGTATGTGGAGATAGGTGTTCTTTATGTCCAAAATGGCTAGAAATCCCAGAGTTATCAGTATTATTTATTTATTTATTTGCATTTGTTAATCGGGTTGGTCCAGCTGGGTAAGAATTACCCTTTTTCAGTGGAGACCCGAGGGGAAAAGCCCCAAACAGACATACAAATACATACGAATAGAGATAAATTAACAATATTACAGAGGAAAACAATATTATGGGTACAATGGATAAGAAAAACAAACAATGAAAGTTTGAGAATATGAGTAAGGTAGGCCAGAGGCATGCATGCAAAAGATTTATGAAAAGGTGTTCCGAGCAAGATCTCTGAATTAAGTTAAAGTAGGCAAAGAAATGATGATTTAGGTGTGGAGTTAGTAGTGTGGGAGTTTTAGGTGGGAGCATGTGAAGGACATTCCCATTTGGAGGAGAGATGGGAGAGAAGCATGGATTTGAAATTGTTGTGGTTAGGTATATTACGTAGTGGTGTGGGGAGATTGTTCCATAGTTTGGCTATAGTGTGGGATAGTAGTAGTTTACCAGTTGGGTGGATGGGTTTGTGTACATGCAGGAGGTTTTGGCCTGTGGATCTCAGGGTACGGGTAAGGTGTGTAGGGTGTTAGAGATTTAGCAAGAGAGGGGCATTCTGCTGGTTTGAAGATGAGTTTGTGGGCTGTTGTAAGTTGTAGGTACTTTAGGTGGTTGTGGAGTTCTAGCCAGTTTAGGGTGTGTAGGGAGTGACAGTGATGGGAAGAGTTCTTAGAATTGGTTGCAAATTTGCAGATTTTGTTGTAACAGGCCTCAAGTTTAGCACGGAGTCCGAGTTGTAGGTTGGAGAATAGGGGAGCACCGTACAAGAGAGAGGGGAGAAGGAAGGTAGATGCAAGGGTATGACTGGAAGATGGAGTAAGGTAGTAGTTGTGTCTGTAGAGGAGGCCAATTTTCTGGTGGGTTTTTTTGATTGCTGAGAGGATGTGAGAGTCAAATTTTAGGTTTCCATCCATGGTAATGCCAAGTAGTTTGGTACTAGGAACGATTTCAGGAGGGGTGTTAGGAAAAAGGGTTTGAAGAGTAAGCATGTAAAAGATGGGGACCAGAACGAACAGGTTGATGTGAGAAAAATCCAGGATGGGTCGCCAGCGTCCATCTTTCCTGGGCACCAGGAAAAGTCTTGAATAGAACCCCTTACCTTTTTCAACAGAGGAACCGGCTGTATGGTTCCTTGAGAAAGAAGGTTGTCTATGACTGGTTGGAAAAGGTGTAGTTGGTCTTTTGGTGGCTGGGGGATCCCTCTGGGAGAGGGGGGAATGACCCAGGACATAAAAATAGCCCTTTTCTATGATTGAGAGGACCCATGATTTGTCAAACGTGCAGACAGTGAAAGTCTTAGGGACAGGGGAACCGAGTCTGGGGGGAGACAATGAAGGCAGACAGTCGCAGGCTACATGCCCTAGCCTGAAAAGGAGTCTTCTGGGCAGCAGTCTGAGCAGACGTAGGAGGAGTCTGCTGTTTCCTTACACCTTTTCTGCCTCTAGAATGGGATGCAGAAGCAGAGTGTTCCTTAATGAACTATGTGTTTGATGGATAGTTCCTGTGAAATTTAAGAATAGGGGAGACTAACAGGCGTTTAAGGTCTTATAGCTCTTTCTCCTTCTGCTGAAGGGCCTTAAATTGCTTCGCCACTTTAGATCCAAAAAGGACAGAGTTATCCAGGAGTGCATCCATTAATTTTGCCCCAATGTCATGGGATAAGGGCTGAAGCCTTAACCAAGAATATCGTCTTAGGACTGTAGCTAAGGCAGCTGATCTTGCAGAAGCTTCAACAGCATCACAGCTGCAACAAACAGAGTACCTAGTAACTTATGATGAGAGATTAATGAGGTTAGGAATTTTCAGCCTTGGAAGGAGAGCCTGGAAGATCAGTTAAGAGTTTTGTGACCTGGGTCAAAATTGCCAAGGCATACTTGGACGTGCGTGTCTGATAATGTACTGCCCTGAAGGCCAGGGTAGAGGAAGTTTAGACTTTCTTACCAAGGTGCTCCATGGCCTTACTGTCCTCGTCAGTGGGGAGGACTGAGGTAGATGGCAGTAATTTGGATGGCTTGTCTGCAGAGACCAAGACAGTAGCAGTCAGCTACAGGGCATTTGAACAGAAATTTTGCCCCTTCCGGGACCTAGTAGAACCTGTCAGGCCTCCTGGGAGCAGGTGGTTGTGAATCAGGGTTGACTGAGGCAGCATTGAAAGCATCCATGAAACCTGGTAATACTGGTGGGATTGCAGAAGGAGCAGGGGTATCCATCTGTAGGAGCTCATAATAGCTTTTTTGTACCTCACGACATTTCAGAGGATTCCCACTTAAAAATTCCCTCAGTCTGGAAACAGTCTCCCCCAAAGGTGAGGTCCTCTACAGATTCATCCTCTAGAGAAGTATATCCAAGAGGAGAAGGCATCTGGGAGACATTGGAGAGGGAATCCTCAGCTTCAAGTAGGAGGACATTATCAACTTGAGGCCTAGGACTGATAGGAGGAGGGCTGGCATGTGGGGATCCAGATACAGCAGGCCTCGGGGCCATAAAGGCATTAAATAGGCTCTGTGCAAAATCCTGTCAATCTGGTTGGCTTTCAAAAGAGGGGAGAGATGCTTGGTCTTGGATTTCTTTTTCAATGACGGGCTAGGAGGTGTAGGCCCTGAGGAAGGCCTAGTGTCTGAAGAAGGCCTAGGTTCAGTGGACTGAGAAGCTGAGGAAAGGCCTGTCTGGGCAGCCGTAGGAACCTGTAGTTCCCCTTAGACATCGCAAAGAGACATCTGAGAACCCTCCCTGGATGTGCCTTCTGCTCTAGGTTCTGCGGCATCCTAAGGGGTACCAGCTATACGTGCTTCAGCAGACTCCGGTTCCTCCAGGTGAACATCAGCCACAGAAGGGACATTGGATGGAGGAGGGGCAGCAGTAACAACTTTGGGCCTGGAAACCTTGACCTTTTTAAGTGGCTCCATGGGCTGACTCGTCCATCTCTAAAGCTACCCATTTAAGATGCTGACTTTCTAGATATATATTCAAGGTGTGCTGGTGGGCTGCATGGGGCTTTAGGCACGAAGGATTGGCAGACTGCGCAAGAAAGATGGTCATGCGTAGGCCCTAAACAGAAAAGGCAAAGCCTGTGGGCATTCTTATAAGGGGACCTGATGACTGCACTTGCACTTTCACTTTGTGGATTACACATAACCGTAATAGGCATATAGTGACAAAGCAATCAAAAACTTCCCTAACAGGATACTTACCTTTTGGAATTCGAATATCCAAAGTGAAGACGGCAGGAATACTGACATTCGACTGGCAGCAGAGAAGTTCTGAGGAAAGGTACATGCAGATGTCACTTTTATGGTCCACGCTCCCTAAGCCAACGTCAGATGTCCTACCTACCTAGCAGTGACTACAAGCTTTTGCATACTAGCCGGATGTTTGGGTAGCAAGAGAGGAAAACCCAAGAGTTTGGAATATTGCAACATGAGAAGGAAATAAAAAAACACACAAAATATGCAAAATACCAAATTTTTAATAAAACTACGCGGTTTCTTCTCGTGTATTGAGACCAGAATTCACTAACAAAATGCCTGCCAAACATTTAAGACCTTAAAAAATAATCACAACTCACTTTATACCAATAAAAAAAAATCCTAAGCTATTACCCTTGCAACCTTATTAAAATAAACTAAAGCTATTTTAAATGATAAAATTAATGCAATAAAACAAAAAACTTTTGATTTTAAAATTTAGCTGAGAGCAATTTTAATAAGCTAAAGAAATGTGATCGTTTAATTCTGGTTATATTCCAACCTGCTCTCCCTCCTCATTCCACCTCCTAGGGTTAGTCTCAATTTTCTCCAATATGAAAAACAAAAAAATTGTAAAACCAATACAGAATACTTATACAGAGCGTTATTTTCATTGTTCCTTTTAATATTATTAGTGTTCAGATATTCTACTTTTAAATTGCTTCTCCATCTTTCCTATGTTGAAAAAAGAAATTGGCACATGGCATTCACAAAACCTGGGTTAGACGATAAATCAATGATGGTGTTAGAAAAATGAAGAATGTTAAACAAATCTTGGAAAAAAGAGAAAAGGAATATGAATTCTCCAGTTAATTAATAAAAATAGTATGTATAAATGCAGATGATGTAATTTTTTTAAATACAGTTTGGATGGCCCTAATGCTGCAGTAAATGGATTTGCTAAATCTATAGGAAGCCATGAGTATTACAATTGTGAAACTAGCAAAGAAGTGTTCCCGGCACATTGCTTACCACGTGATGGATTTTATGTAGGGCACACAGAGAGGCAGCTTAAAAGTAGAATATCTGAACCCTGCAATGATATTAAAGGTGCAAGAAAAATAATGCTTTATATGAGGATTCTATAATCTGTGTGAGTTTTAAAAGATTTTTTTTTTTTTTTATACTGGAGAAGACTGAAAGGAACCCTAGGGTAGAATGTGAGAGAGGAGGTTGGAATATAGAGTTAACCTGGAAAATGAAAGTGAATGCTACAAGATGACTGGAATTAAGTGATCATGCTGCTTTAGCCAGCATATTAAAACTGCACTCAGTTAAATTATAAAATCAAACAGGTTTTTTTTATTGTATGTATGTTACCATTAAAATAGTTTTCATAATGTTTTTTAATTAAGATAAAGGGGTAAAAACTTACAATTTTATAACTGGTATAAAAAGTGAGTCATGCAATTATTGTTGAAGGTTTTAAATGTTTGGCAGACATTTTGTTAGTGAATTCTGAAGAAATCTCCTTATATTAAATATGAAACAAAGCACTTCATTTTATTAAACATTTTGTGTTCTGCACATTTTGCATGTTTTTCATTTTGGAGTGTAAATACATGCCAGTATAATCCTTCTCCCTAGTCAATAACCCATTACTACCAAAAATCCATTCTCTTTTTCCTCTTCTAAAAACAAATTGAAACCCTGCCAAGAATTAGAATAGTACTGCCCTTTTCATTTGTCCCAGACAGTCTGCTGAATACTCGTCTTGAAATTCTTTGTCAAATTCCCATTCTCGTTTCTTTACAAATGTGTCATCTGCAGTATTATTTTCACTCTGCATTTCTTAATATTCAATATTCTTTCCTTTTTGTCTATAGCTGTAAAGCCATTTATACCCCAACATAACATGGATAGTGAAGCCATTATGATAAAAAGCATTTTTTCCTCACCTATTACATGCTATTTTTTTTTCTGAAAGAGTATTTTCAACTTTCATGGTACACGCACATACTGTTTTGCAGGCTGATCTTTTAAGCAGTTGTTGCTTCTCATCTCCATCTGAACCTATGCCACATTTTCAAGTCTTTTTGTTTTAATGAAAAACATTACAAAAAAACTTTTTAAATAAATAAATATTATATATATATATATATATATATATATATATATATATATATATATACAAAATCATCTACTAACTTAAAAAAAACACAAAAAACTTTGTACATCTTCAAAAAAATGAAGTTTAACTCTCCAGATAGGAACAATTGCCCAAGCAGACAGCTACATCCACAGGGATTACCTAGCCTAAAATTAAGAGTAGCTATGCTAAAGCACATATTACAGACTACGTTCCCACTTACACAGACTGCCGTCTGTTCTTTTTCTCTCTTCTCCTCCAAGATATGAAACACAGCTTGTAAAATTTCAGAAAACATTAACTTTTAGCCCTAAGAAAAGTGCACTGATTATCTTTAAATACAACTAAACTGTACACTTTTCTGTTAAATGCATTAAAGTATTAAGGCTGCTAGAGAGGCTGCCATCTCTTATCCACTTCCCATAATTCCAAACTATTTTTCACTGAACTGCTTGTTATTGTACCTTTAAATTTTGCACTTCCTTCAGCAAATAATGCTCAGAATTGTTTGCACCTGCAGACAGCTAGTCTCCACATGAAAGTAGCAAGCAATAAATCTTTGTAAATTTCACTCGGAACAAAATGTACAGCTACCTTAGCAACAGACTTCTCGACTCCCACTGAACATTTGCTAATGGGAAAATGTCATATCTTTGCAGATATAAGAAGCTATGTATTTTTCACAGCTTTCATAATTTTGTTTTAATGACTACAAAAATACTCATTTACAGCTTAAGCCAAGGACATTATGCATTCACCCTTGTAAAATATGGGAAAACATTAATTCTACTTGTAAGATAATCACTGCACTTTTATAACTCACCTCCACCCCAGCAGTCCAAGATCACAGCATATTAACATTAAACTTGCTTTTGTCCAGCCTTTCTTTTTTTTATATTGTAAAGCTTACATTTCTTACAACTAAAACAGTACTTGTTTTAGTTTAATACACACATCACTGAAGACACTCCCTCATATTTTAGTACCCTTGACTACAGAAAACTACTTTAATAATAAAAGATGCAGTTTATACTGTGAAATATTTTATACAAACACTAAAAAACAAAAAATGTCCACTTGTACTTACTTTCCCACCTTTCAGTGTCCTAAATAGGACAACATTGGGTATACGCTACTTCAATGTTTCATTTATTTTAATCACCTCGGTACACTTGATATTACTGGAAGTCATGTCTTGTACCAAAGCCGAAGCTTGAAATGCTTTTTGCTGAACAGCTGCAGGATTCTTACCACACAGCATTTTCTCTTCACCTTTCCTGGTTGATTTTACTTCATGTTCTCTAAAAATTCTTCTTTGCCGACATTCGGGCATTGTACTTACTAGCCAATAACTGTTTTTTCTCAACCTGACAATATCACTGCCTCTTATTTTTCAGATTCTTTTTCCTTTTTCTACACACTGCAAGACGTGAAATTAAGCAGTAGATCAGTGTGTAGCCATCTTGGAAGTCTCTTCTGACAGTCTTATAGTTATTATGCATCACTTTAAGTGACCTAATTATCCCTTTTCAACCTCTGCTTTCTGTTCTAGACTCCGATATAAACTCAACTAGAGCTGGTCCCCTATCTCCATCTATACCTGTATGCCACTATCAGTCACAGTTCACACTAATTGGCTCTTAAGGCATCAGGTCTTCCAGCTAAGCTCTAGTTACCTTTGTTGTAGGTGGAGGTAAAACCCCTAAACCAATGAAGCAGATTCTTACACCCAGAGTTCACAGTGAAAATGATGAAAACTATGCAGGTTTCAAATTAAACATTAGTTCATAACTCAGTCACCTGCAGTATTTACAAAAACAAAAAAACACCAATTAAGTCCAGTGACTATCAGATGAAAACGCTTAATAAATTGTGTATATAATGGTGTTCTTTTTCTGGCTATTGGTGCTTTTTTTGTTGGGAGTCTTTGCACCTTTCCTGGAAATCTATTTTTTTTTTTTGAGTTTGCACCTGCAATATCTCCTGGCATAGACTTTCAATTTCACACAAATGCACACCTTTTCAGGCAAAGGCAGTTACCGCTATTTCCATGAAGGTATACCGCTGGCTCAGTTGTACTATCAAAAAGTATAGTATTACTGCAGTGCCTGCAATGCCTGCCATTCCCTCAGTCTAAGCTGCCTGAACGTCATCATCCATAATCATAACTGCTTACTCAGTTAAACACACACACGGTTTTAAAGTGTGTGTGTGTCTGTGTGCAACAGTGAAGCAGTAACAGAATTTTGCACAATCAAGTCAGAATTTACCAGACTGCAAAAATGAATCTAAAAAAAATGACCATGGAAATTATTTCTGAGGTAGTCTAAAGAAATGGCTACTTTAGAAGTTAAGGCAAATTGATGAAAAACAGATAGATGCAAGTACTCACCTTAACAGCCAAGCTTCAGGAAGGCCATCAACAGTGGGTGGCAATTTGGATTCTTTCTGATGCACTCTAACTCAATTCTTGAGGAAGAAATGCTCCAGCCCCTTTGCTTGCAGGGGCATAACGCTCTGGATCAGACACACACAGCATCTCTAGGAGAAGGATGGTGGGAGCTGCAATTCCCTGTGATTCTGACTCTCACAAAAAACATCATCCATCTACAAAACAAAAATGGCATACCAACTGAATGACTATAAAATAAACTTATTTACTCAGACATATTACTGTCCAAGGGGATTCTGCAGTAGATTAAATACCTGGCCAGAACAGCAAGCAGTATTTCAAAAACTGGAAGGATGGTGGTGGTAGTCTAAAAGGCAGAAGAATGGATTCCAAAATGTGTTAAATACTACCAAAAGGACATCACACTTCTCAAGTAGAGGTGCAGACCCACAACTTTGTGATAGCAAGTGGTCACAGCGGAAATGCACAGTGTTGACACACTTCCTGACTGGGAACATCTGCTTGGTCATGGCTACTTTTCCCTTTATGGGAGCAAAGACTGCAGACAAGTGGTTCCAGTGTCTATGCTTATGAAGCTCAGCTTTGGTCCCAATGTCTGTGCTCATGAAGTCTCAGCTTTAAATCAAAAACAGCAACTGGTGAAATCTAAAACAGAGGAAATTAATTTTGCTGTCCAGACCCTTGAAGAGATTTGCCACATTAATCACATAAAAATATACGGTAAGGTCAATGGACTTGTTAAAAAAAAGCTTAGGCACTACTTTCAAAAGAATTTGCCACAAGATTGTCAGGAAGACTAAATGAGGAGGCACTTTCTATACAACCTGTTAGCGCCAATACATGCAAAGCTAAACTGATTGTCTGAAAACTTTTCTTTAACAGTGCAATTTTAAGCTTCGACGAACCAGCCAATATGAAAGTCAGATGTAAACAAATAGGAAAAACAAAGAAGACTGTCCAATGTAAAAATTGAAGTCACAGGTCACACAACAATAGGGTTTAATGCGAGAAATTTCATTCAAGATATTCTACCAGCCTGTAAGGAGTCAAAAAAACACTTTCCTTTAAATTGCAAAAGGTCAATAGGTCTGAAACCATGACTAACAGCAACATAATGGAGCTCAGTTAAAAAAATAAAATTAAAAAAACAGCTGGAAAAAGACAAATTAAAATTTTACTTAGTTCAACACAAACTCAGTTAAGTGCTTTCATTCTAAACAGAACATCAGGCAGAATTTTTCAAAATTACACTAATAAGTATCCTCTTCAAGACGCATGATGACACTTCACATGATCAGTACTTTATTTTCCTTTTCTTTAGGAAGGCTACAAAACTGTCATTAATACCAGGACAGCAGCATGCATTCAATCTAAGCTTCCAAGAATATTCTTAAATATGCAAATCCTCCTGTGCATCAGATTTAAAGAAATATTTTATTTCATCCAAGACCGTGAACAAAAAACTTATTGCTACACAACTTGGAATGTCTAAAAACAGCATTTCTCTCATTTCCCATTTCGACTGCATACATATATTCATGTTTTCTTTTATGTAGCTCTCTGGATTTTGCCTATAGAAAATGCATAGCATTTTGTGCAACATATCACAAATTTAGATCTACAAGTAAAGGTGCCTGAAACCTTCATTACCTTACCATTTTCCTTGGCACCTCCATTAACATATTTACAATAATTGCTGTCAAGACATCTTAACAT